>NC_049910.1:23818244-24150177 GCF_001411555.2 Juglans regia | reverse complement strand
CCTATAAACAAATTGAGGAGTTTAGGCAAGCAGTTGAATTTTGTGGCCTTAATGACATTCACTCGCAGGGACTAAGCTTTACATGGTCTAATAATAGGGCTGGCAGGGAATTCACAAAGGAAAAGATTGATAGAGCAATGGGAAATAAGGAGTGGAATGATATTTTCAAACATAGCTCGTGCACTGCTCTTGCAGCAGTTAAATCTGACCATTCACCACTCCTCATTGAAACATGCAGAACAAGCCACAAGAGAAGGAAAAGAAGAGTGTGCTTCAGATATGAGATGGCATGGGAGTTAAAGGAAGAATGCCATAAGGTAGTCAGTGAGGCATGGAGGAGGGACAATAGATCAAGTTGTGAGGACAGTGACCTGAGAAAATGTGACGCCCGCAAATTCCGCTTGGGATCGGACGGACATTTGAAGCGTCGAGACATGCAACACAAGGTTACCTGCCCCCGTTCATGACATATAAGATGCAATATTCCTAACGTGCATCTAGCATTATGCAATATTCGCAGCGGATAATTTTTCTTTTTAGCAATACTATGCACCAAACCGAAATATCCCAAATACTTAAAACATACTTCATACATAATGACATACTAAACAACTGAGATCACAATAATAGTCCATATGGTTGTGATCAAAAGAGTGCTGGAGATTGAACTCCACAAATATAAGTAGTAATCTGAGGTAACTGATGTACTACCATCTACGTCACACCATCGCTTAGTCAACCGTTTCCAGTTGGTCGATTCCCAGTTCTCCTTCAGATCCTGTAGCAAAATCTACCATTCGGGGGGAATGGTAGTTGGGACTACCACAGTGAGATTTGATTACAAATCTCAGCAAGTTAACAGGAAACTTCCACACAGGTTAATGATGCATGCATGGCAGTAAAAGCATGAATGCAAAATCAAATCATAAGTAATCATGGCATAACTTGACATACAACATAACATAACTGGCATAACTTAAACTGAAACTAAAGCTTAGCATGAACGTGACTTGAAACATAACATGGACTTGAAACATAGCATAAACATGAACATGCATAATTTGAACTTGAACTTGAGCATGACATAACATAAATGTGAACTTGGAACATAACGTAAACGTGAACATAACATAACATGAACTTGGAACATATTCTTGTCTCATGAGATTACCATGATTGCGTGAACGTAAACTTGAACATAACATAACATGAAACATGACTTGAACTTGGAATCTTATTCAATAGACTTAATCATTAACGTGACCATATGGGTGCTACACAGGTCCCCTTGAGCCGTGTGTCCCTGCCGATTACCGCATCACATCACAGGTTTCTATACCAGCTGTGAGTGCGTTAATACGTACTCCACAGTTGTTGTGGCCCCACGTATTCTACGTGTCACAATTGCTGTGTCTCACGTAGTGTATGCTCCACAGTTGTTGTGGCCCCATACTTCATGCTCCACAGTTGTTGTGGCCCCATGACTTATCTGTTTGTGCCACACTTGCTGTGGACACACATAACATAATGTGTGGCACCATCGGCGTTAGTGCCTGGCGCGCTCCGGTGACCAGCTAATTAGGCCCCATTCGCAACCTGTTGACTGTACTTCGTCAACCCAGGGAATTTCACACCTATTTAGACACTCCAGCGTGAACAAAGGAGTTCCACTAGGATATTACCCCATCCTAGCGCTTAGGGTCGTGATTGACATGAATGACTTAACTGGCAGACATGACATTTCGTAACGTGACGTAACATGAACGTGACATAAAAGACAGAAATCTTGACGTAACATAACGTGACATGAACGTAGGACGACAGACATGACATACTTCGAGACATAAATGTAACAGAGAACATTTCATAACATGTCATACATGTAACATGCAACATTTCGTAACATGGCATACCATATAACAGACAACATTTCTTAACATGGCGTAACATGTGACAATGAATATTACATGACAAGAAATACATGTAACAGATGGCATACTTAACTTAACATGACATACTTGCAATGTATAGCATGTATAGCAATACGTGACAGAATATCTTGTGTAACAGATGAATAATTCATGACAGAATAAATTCTGTGTAACAGATAAATATGTAATGACTTGGCATGGCACATATGATAACATGCATACATACAATTTAGTTCCCTTACTTATTACACATACACATTAAATTGATAGTAAGTTAAAAGCTAACTTACCTCGATCTTCGCGCTTCGAGACAAAACTCAAGTGCGATCACGGGAAACTGAAAGTAGTGATTTCTAAAAATTAGAACTTAATCACTAACAATTATGAATATGAAAAAATATCAACTTAGAGTAAAATTACCATTTTACCCTCTACATGTGGGAAAATGACTATTTTACCCCTAACTTAAGGATTTTGCATCACAACTTCAAAAATCACCAAAATTTACATACCTTATGTAAATTTTGTCCTAAACTCAAATATCAATTCATAAAAATTTAAAACTAAACACAACCATCAAAACTCTATATGGCCGAAACTTACAAAGGCTATTTCCTTTGCTTTTTGTTGTAATTCTTTCAAATCTCAAAACTCATGATTAAACCAAAATTTTTCTTCTACTACACTCATAACATATTCTTAAGAATAATCATGTTTTGAATCATGAACAAAAGTCATCAAAATCACTAAAACCATACTTGAACTTTTTGGTTTCTCTTCTAAGTTCAAAACAGAATTTTGTTTCTAACTTGTTTTGATCAACCTCTTGATCCATGACTTATAAAGAAGTGATCTTCAAACCAAAACATCACATGGTTCAAAAAAGTGTCCTAAAACAGATCCAAGCTTCAAAATCAAGATCACATGGGTAAACATCAACCAAAATATAAATTTAGCCAAGAACATCATCACTTTGGCCTAACCGAATATCTCCTTCCATAAAATTTCATATGTTCGAAACTAACATCAAATATCTTCAAAATAACATTCTAACATGTATATAAGATGCTTAGGATCTTCCAATAAAAATATCAAAGCCATTGGAATAAGATTAAACCATAAAAGATTTAAACTTTCTCAAAACAGAAACTGTTTTTCCTCTTCCAGTTTCTAAGTTTCTAGACCTAAGAAAATATTTCACCAAAACTTTTAATCATGCAACAAATCCTCAACCAATAATCATATACACATGTTAACAGTACTCCATAAAAATTTCGGACCAAGATCTATTCATTAGCTTGGTCAAAAACTCCAAAATATAACACACTCTCCAGTTTATCGCCCAGAATGACCTTTCTGGGGTTCTAAACAACTTTTTACCAATCAAATGATCTCCAAATGGAACAAATAAGATATCCACGTAAACTAGACTCCAAAAGAAACAACTTTCATGAAGGAAACGTTGCGAGGAAACACTTACAAAAGCTTCGAAACAGGCATTCAAAAGAGGTACGAAAAACTGTCCGAGAGTGTCTTTTGTGTTCTATGAAGGAAAAGTGTAAAGGAGAGTTGCTTTTTCGTGGGAAGTGGACTGAAGAGCCTCTTACACAAGCTATGTAAAGTGATAGGACTGAAGGAATGGTTGAGTGTTGGCCTTTTCTTCTCATAAAAATCAGACCAAGATCTTTTCTTAAGGTGGAGTGTAAGAGTGAATGAGTGAGGTGGCCCTTTTGCTTTGTCTTTCTAGAACCTTCTAGGACCTTCTTGTACAGATCTGGCCAGCCAAGTGGGGGTACAAAACTTAGCCATGAAGCAATCCTATGGTGACCAAATTCGTGGGCCTTAGAGGGCCTAAACCGAATGGGCCTAAAATTTGGGGTTTAAAGAGGGTTTGGGTTGCTATCAAGCCCAAATCCAATATCACTTGGCCCAATCAATTTTTCAAGGTTAACAAGGTTGGATAATGATGTTCTAACACAAATTTGAAGGATTAATAGCATGTGGAAGTGATTTAATCAAGTGATTAAACACAATGCTAGAAATCGGATTAGAAAATGTTTAGAGGCCAACTTTAGGGTTTTGGGGAAACCGTTTAGGGTTTCGATTTCAACCATGCTTTTGGGCTTTCGATTGGATTCCCACCATTTAGAATTTCACTAGGATTGAAAACCTCTTTGATCTGGCACAATTTGGTTGAGCAGATGAAACAAAGTTTTGCTTAAGCGACATGATCTCACACCTTAATTCCTTCAAATCCAACAAACGTTCCTTATGGTGCCAAGTGTCTAAAATTATTCACTAAGTGTGGCTAAGATCTTGCCAAGTGTCCAAATAAAACTTCTCTAATCCAATTTGGACATTCCACACTGTGATTTCGAAACACTGCAATTGGTGCGCTTATCGAGATTACTATTCACTTCGAAAAAGTGAATCATAAACTTAGTACTAAAAATTCCTAAATATTCATATTAACCTTTAGTGAAAATCTTTTACCGAAATTTAACCTCGAAGTGCCCCTAAAAATAATTTCACAATTTCCAACAGACGTTTCGTCCGGAATTATGAAAATAGGATATTGTGCCATAAAATCTTAAATAATCCACTGAGTGTAATGGCGTAGACCATAAAGCATTCTGACACTTCTAACCACCTCAAATAAATAAAACTCATATTTCTAGCAGCATAGTGAGTGATAACACT
The DNA here is from genome assembly GCF_001411555.2 of Juglans regia. Lineage (NCBI taxonomy): Eukaryota > Viridiplantae > Streptophyta > Magnoliopsida > Fagales > Juglandaceae > Juglans > Juglans regia. The sequence goes on along the minus strand of NC_049910.1, from coordinate 24,145,546 downwards.
GACTATGTTGACAGACTAAAACCTATGCAATAGGTCGATTCGTAAAAACTTATGGGATTTTCACGAGATTCCTAAAGTCAATAGAAATTCCTTCAATGAATTTCTAGCGGGCTGTTACAGAAAACAACTAGATACTTGTCAACAGGAGCTGCTGGCTTGGAAGCAGAAAACAAAGAAGCAGCAGAACTTGAACATCACACAGGGATTACAAAGCATTGGGGAATTACAAGAATCTGGCTCAGGCAATCATCTTGCTTGCATGAAAAAGGCCCAAGAGGATGTGGTGTCTGCTATGACAGAAAATGATTTGAAGTGGCGCCAAAGGGCAAAACAACACTGGCTCAAACATGGAGACAGGAACACTCGTTACTTTCATATGCAGGCAAGTCAGAGAAGAAAGATCAATTATATTAAAAGGGTTGAGGTCCCACAAGGGAGGATTGTAACTGAGCAAGCAGAGATTGGAGGTGTATTCACAGGTTTTTTCTCTTCCCTTTTTGCCTCTACACACCCCACTAATTTTGAAAACTGCCTATTTGCATTGGGATCAAAACTGGACTTAGAGATGCAAGCCTGGTTAATGACCCCTTTCAACAAAGAACATATTAAAGAAGCTATCTTTCAGATGAATCCACTAGGGTCCCCGGGCCCTGATGGATTCCCAGCTCAGTTCTACCAAAAGCATTGGGAGGTGGTGGGTGAGCAAGTGTGTAATTTTGCACTCAAAGTACTTAACCAAGGTGGTTCATTGAAGGAGGTTAATGATACCTTCATTACCCTCATTCCTAAGGTTAAAAACCCCAAGAGAGTTACTGATTTCAGGCCCATTAGTTTGTGTAATGTGGTTTACAAAATTGTTTCCAAAACCATTGCCAACAGGCTGAAGGTTATTCTGCCTAAACTCATCTCCCTCAACCAAAGTGCCTTTGTTCCTGGGAGACTCATTTCTGATAACACACTGGTAGCTTATGAGATCTTACATTCCATGAACTCAAGAATGAAAGGTAAAAGAGGATTTATGGCTTTGAAACTAGATATGAGTAAGGCATATGATAGGGTGGAATGGCAGTTTGTGGAAGCTATTATGATCAAGATGGGGTTCCCTCCCCAGTGGATTACTTTAATTCAGACCTGCCTCCAGTCCGTATCATATTCTATACTTGTAAATGGGGAGCCTCAAGAGTCCTTTTTGCCTTCAAGGGGCCTTAGGCAAGGGGATCCTTTATCCCCTTACCTTTTCATCTTATGTGCAGAAGCCCTCACAACACTTTTAAACCAAGCTGAAGCCTGTGGTGTCTTGACCCCTGTCCCTATTGGAAGAAGTCCAATATCAGTGAACCATCTCTTTTTTGCAGATGACAGTCTGCTCTTCTGCCAAGCTAAAGCTGAGGAACTCAGGCATGTGCTCAACATACTTGACATATATGAGAAGGCATCGGGACATGTGATAAACAAAGACAAGTCCTCTATTTTCTTTAGTAGAAATACTGGCCAGGCAGCTCAACAACAAATTTTGGAGCTTACAAGGGTTAAATCATGTGGCACCTTTGAAAAATACTTGGGACTTCCTACTTTGGTGGGCAGAGCAAAGGTGGCATCCTTTCATACTCTTATTGATAGAACCTGGAGTCGAGTTTCCAACTGGAAAAACAAATACCTCTCTATAGCAGGCAAGGAAGTCCTCCTCAAAGCAGTTCTTCAAGCCATTCCCACCTATGCTATGGGTATGTTCCTGATACCAATCTCCATCACCAACAAGCTAAATCAATTACTCAGGAAATTCTGGTGGGGCTTCAATGAAGATAGTTCCAAAATTCAATGGGTAAATTGGAAGCAACTCAGTCATAGCAAAGAAATGGGAGGTCTTGGTTTTCGAGATCTGAGGAGTTTCAACCTTGCTTTACTCTCTAAGCAAGGGTGGAGAATTTTACAAAATCTAAACTCCTTGGTGGGCAGGATCCTAAAGCAGAAGTACTTCTGCAAGGAAGGGTTGTTAGAAGCTAAAGTGGGGTCAGGGCCATCCTTTGCCTAGCGAGGCATTCATGCAGGGCTAAGCTTGTTAAAAGAAGGTCTCATATGGAGGGTGGGGAATGGCCAACATATTAACATATGGTCAGCTAAATGGCTACCTTTTTCACCTCCATATAAGATTCAGTCTATCCGAGAGGTGGATTGTTGGTGTGAAAAGGTTAGTGATCTGATTGACCACCAAGTGCAGCAATGGAAGGAACCCCTCCTACAAGAGCTATTCACCCAACAAGAAATAACTGATATTAAATCAATACCGATTAGCATGAGGGGGAGAGAAGACAAATTAGTGTGGCAATTCACTACAAATGGGCTCTATGCTGTCAAGAGTGGGTACCATCTCAGTAAAGTTTTGGAGTGTGCTCAGGAAGGGGAGACCTCAGGTAAAGAAAAAGAAAAACAGGCTTGGAAAACTATATGGAAGCTAAGAGTAACCCCTGCTACCAAGATGTTCCTATGGAGAGCATGTAATGAGGCATTACCTACTCTAGCAAACCTAAGAAGGAGGAAAGTGGTGGAACACAGTTCATGCTTGACCTGCAAGCAGGAGGCAGAAACCTCTGGACATGTTCTGTGGGGATGCATTGCTGCTAAAGATGTGTGGGGTCAGGGAGTGAAAAAGGTGCAAAAGCTATCCGTGCAAAGTGATCTGATTTTTGATATATGGTCCAGACTCGTTGAGATACTCAGTTTAGAGGAACTTGAAGAAGTGGCAGCAACTATGAGGGGCATATGGACTAGAAGGAACAATACTCTTCTCGAAAAAGAATTCAAACACCCAAATGCCCTCCACCAACTGGCCAAAACAGAACTGGTATTATATAGGGAAGCTCTCGCAGAGGACATAGGGGCCAAACTCACAGCTAATGCAGGGTTTCCAAGGTGGTCAAAGCCTGAGGAGGGGTTATTTAAAGTCAACTGGGATGCTGCTGTAAATCAAAAGGACAGGAAAATTGGAATTGGAGTCCTCATCAGAGATCACCATGGTTTTTTTATTGGAAGTTTACAGGCTCACAGAAATCTCAAAGGATCCTCTTTTGATGCTGAGGCATACGGTATGCTCCTAGCTGCAGTTTTTTGCAAAGAGGTTGGCATTACACATTTTTGTCTGGAGGGTGATTCAAAGCAAGTGGTGGATTTATTGAAGAATTACACAAAGAATTGGAGTTTGGGTGGCTGCCTGGTAGAAGATGCAAGAGAGATTCTGAATTCATATGCTTGTTGGTCAGTTACACATACAAACCGAGAAGCTAATATGGCAGCACATCATCAGCAAAAACTGCTTTTGGTTGCTCAGAGGATATCTATGCTTTTGAAACATGCCCCTCGTATATCTTACATATAGTCACAAAAGAAATGATGTAGTGTTTCTTTTACTCGATTATGTTCCTGGAGTTTGATGTATTTGACATCTTTGATTAATGAGATCAGTTCTTTCATCAAAAAAAAAAAAAAAAGAGCATGAATGTACTAAGACCTGCTTGCTGCCCATGCACTGTAGAATTTTCTGCAATGTGTTCTATTTTCTGGCTTAAACCAACCAATTTCATTTCCTTGTTCAGTTTCACCCTTTTGTTCAACCAAAGATAAATTTTAGTATGAAAAACCATTAAAAAAAAAGTGACAAAAATCAACTCTCTTGTGAGCATTGACCCTTGTTGTATTTCCTTCCATACGATATTACAAAGTTATCAAATGCTTGTTTGATGAAAGTTCAGACTTGTAGCAATTCTTTGTTCCCTTCCATTCTTAAATAAATTCTTACCATCTATACATTCCTAACCTATGATTTCCATCTATTTTTCATATAGAAAACGATGGCCTTTAAAAGGGACAGTAAGCAAGTTATGTACTTTCATGAGTTTCATTAAAATGTTTGGAATGAGGATTTCAATATTTTGGCTTAGTGCCATGTATGGTGGGTAGCTAAATGGGTTAAAGAAAACACTTTAATTCTAAATTAGAATTAATTTAGAATTAAAGTGGGCGTGTTAAGGTGTCAGTTAGTAAAGCTTAAAGTGAGATGAATATTAATGCGTTTATCCTATTTCATTGAGTAGGAGTTTATTTTCAAGTTTGAAGGAAACCTCTAGTAAAGCATCGAGATAAGTAGTTATGATCATGCTCCTTACACAAAGTTCTTTTATGAAAGAATGCCTCTCTCTTTTCAAATGTTCTTATAAAGAAAGAATAAAGGTATATATTATGTACATGCCTTTCTTGGTAGCCCCTGTTAAGCACCCTGTTTATTATAATTGTGTGTATGTGTATAAGGTAATGCATCATGAGATTTTCATACATGCTCTCTCTTAATAATTACGTCTTACTTATATGTAGCATGACATGAAATGCTATTTTCCAAGAAACGCACATGCATTTGGACTAAGGAAAGATAATGAAAACGTTGACTGCAAAGAAAGGAATGAAATGAAATGAAGGTTAAGGTATGAAGTTACGTAACAGCCATATGAATGAAAAGGGCACCAAAGGAATGAGTGTAACAACCCGCTAGAAATTCATTGGTGGAATTTTTTTTTTACATTAGGAATATCGTAAAAACCTCTTAAGTTTTTACGAATCAACCTATCTTATAGGTTTTAGTCTGTCAACATAGTCGGTGTTATCACTCACTATGGTGTTAGAAATATGAGTTTTATTTATTTGAGGTGGTTGAAGTGTCAGAATGCATTATGGTTTACGCCATTAGACTCGGTAGATTATTTAGGATTTTATGGCGAAATAGCCTATTTTCATAATTCCGGATGAAACGTCTGTTGGAAATTGTGAAATTTTTTTAAGAGCACCTCGAGGTTGAATTTCGGAATAATATTTTCACTGTAGGTTAATATGAATATTTAGGAATTTTTAGTGTTAAGTTTATAATTCACTTTTTTGGAGTGTATAGTAACCTCGATAAGCGCACCAATTGCAGTGTTTCAAAATCATAGTGTGGAATGTCCAAATTAGATTAGAGAAGTTTTATTTGGACACTTGGCAAGATCTTAGCCAGACTTAGTGAATAATATTAGACACTTGGCACCATGAGGAATGTTTGTTGGATTTGAAGGAATCAAGGTGTGAGATCATGCCACTTAAGCAAAACCTTGTTTCATCTGCTCAACCAAATTGTGCCAGATCAAAGAGGGCTTCAATCCTAGTAAAATCTTAAATGGTGGGAATCCAATTGAAAGCCCAAAAGCTTGGGCTTCCCAAACCCTAAAGTTGGCCTTCAAATCCTTTCTAATCCGATTTCTAGCATTGTGTTTAATCACTTGATTAAATCACTTCCACATGCTATTAATCCTTCAAATTTGTGTTAGAACATCATTATCCAACCTTGTTAACCTTGAAAAATTGATTGGGCCAAGTGATATTGGATTTGGGCTTGATAGCAACCCAAACCCTCTTTAAACCTCAAAATCTAGGCCCATTCGGTTTAGGCCCATTAAGGCCCACGAAATTGGTCACCATTAGCATTGCTTCATGGCTAAGTTTTGTACCCCCACTTGGCTGTCCAGATCTGTACAAGAAGGGCCTAGAAGGTTCTTGAGATACATAGCAAAAGGGCCACCTCACTCATTCACTCTTACACTCCACCTTAAGAAAAGATCTTGGACTGATTTTTATGAGAAGAAAAGGCCAACACTCAACCTTCCCTTCAGTCCTATCACTTTCCATAACTTGTGTAAGAAGCTCTCCAGTCCACTTCCCACGAAAAGCAACTCTCCTTTACACTTTTCCTTCATAGAATACAAAAGATACTCTCGGACAGTTTTTCGTACCTCTTTTGAACGCCTGTTTCGAAGCTTTTGTAAGTGTTTTATCGCAACGTTTCCTTCATGAAAGTTGTTGCTTTTGGCGTCTAGTTTACATGGATATCTTATTCTTTCCATTTGGAGATCATTTGATTGGTTAAAAGTTATTTAGACCCCAGAAAGGTCATTCTGGGCGATAAATTGGAGAGTGTGTTATATTTTGGAGTTTTTGACCAAGCTAATGAATAGATCTTGGTCCGAAATTTTTATGGAGCACTGTTAACATGTGTATATGATTATTGGATGAGGATTTGTTGCATGATTAAAAGTTTTGGTGAAATATTTTCTTAGGTCTAGAAACTTAGAAACTGGAAGAAGAAAAACAGTTTCTGTTTTGAGAAAGTTTAAATCTATTATGGTTTAATTTTATTCCAATGGCTTTGATATTTTTATTGGAAGATCCTAAGCATCTTATATACATGTTAGAATGTTATTTTGAAGATATTTGATCTTAGTTTCGAAGATATGAAATTTTATGCAAGGAGGTATTCAGTTAGGCCAAAGTGATGATGTTCTTGGCTAAATTTATGTTTTGGTTGACGTTTAACCATGTGATCTTGAGTTTGATGCTTGGATCTGTTTTAGAACATCTTTTTAAACCATGTGATTTTTGGGTTTGAAGATCACATCTTTATAAGTCATGGATCAAGAGGTTGATCAAAACAAGTTAGAAACAAAATTCTGTTTTGAACTTAGAAGAAAAACCAAAAAGTTCAAGTATGGTTTTAATGATTTTGATGACTTTTGTTCATGATTCAAAACATGATTATTCTTAGGAATATGTTATGAGTATAGTAGAAGAAAAATTTTGGTTTAATCATGAGTTTTGAAATTTGAAAGAATTACAACAAAATCAATGGAAATAGCCTTGTAAGTTTTGGACCTATAGAGTTTTAATGGTTGTGTTTAGTTTTAAATTTTTTTGAATTGATATTTGAGCTTAGGACAAAATTTACATAAGATATGTAAATTTTGGTGATTTTTGGAGTTAGGATGCAAAATCCTTAAGTTAGGGGTAAAATGGTCATTTTTCCATACGTAGAGGGTGAAATGATAATTTTACTCTAAGTTGATATTTTTCCATATTCCTAATTGTTAGTGATTAAATTCTAATTTTTAGAAATCACTACTTTCAGTTTCTCGTGATCGCACTTGAGCTTTGTCTCGAAGTGCGAAGATCGAGGTAAGTTAGCTTTTAACTTACTATCAATTTAATGTGTATGTGTGATAAGTAAGGGAACTAAAGTGTATGTATGCATGTTATCATATGTGCCATGTCAAGTCACTACATTTATCTATTACACAGAATTTATTCTGTCATGAATTATTCATCTGTTACACAAGATATTATGTCACGTATTGCTATACATTGCAAGTATGTCGTGTTAAGTTAAGTATGTCATCTGTTACATGTATTTCATGTCACGTAATATTCACTGTCACATGTTACGTCATGTTAAGAAATGTTGTCTGTTACATAGTATGCTATGTTACGATTACTGTTACATGTATGACATGTTATGAAATGTTCTCTGTTACATTTATGTCTTGAAGTATGTCATGTATGTCGTCTTAGTTCATGTCACGTTATGCTACGTCAGGACTTCTGTCTTTTATGCCACGTTCATGTTACGTCACGTTACGAAATGTCATGTATGCCAGTTAAGTTATTCATGTTAATCACGACCCTAAGCGCTAGGATGGGGTAATATCCTAGTGGAACTCCTTTGTTCACGTTGGAGTGTCTAAATAGGTGTGAAATTCCCTAGGTTGACGAAGTACAGTCAACAGGTTGCGAATGGGGCCTAATTAGCTGGTCACCGGAGCGCGCCAGGCACTAATGCCGATGGTGCCACACATTATGTTACGTGTGTCCACAGCAAGTGTGGCACAAATAGATAAGTCATGGGGCCACAACAACTGTGGAGCATGAAGTATGGGGCCACAACAACTGTGGAGCATACACTACGTGAGACACAGCAATTGTGACACGTAGAATACGTGGGGCCACAACAACTGTGGAGTACGTATTAACGCACTCACAGCTGGTATAGACACCTGTGATGTGATGCGGTAATCGGCAGGGACACACGGCTCAAGGGGACCTGTGTAGCACCCATATGGTCACTTTAATGATTAAGTCTATTGAATAAGAATCCAAATTCAAGTCATGTTCCACGTTATGTTATATTCAAGTTTACGTTCACGTAATCATGGTAATCCCATGAGACAAGAATATGTTTCAAGTTCATGTTATGCTATGTTTCAAGACCATGTTATGTTTTAAGTTCACGTACATGTCATGTCACGTCAAGTCAAGTTTAAGTCCAGTTCAAGTTATGTCAGCTCCATGTTATGTCAAGTTACATTATGTTTATTATTTCATGCCATGATATGTCAAGATAAGTTATGTTTTTCTATTGATTCAATTATGCATTTATACTTTTACTGCCATACATGCATCATTAACTTGTGTGGAAGTTTTTTTTTGTTAACTTACTGAGAGTTGTAATCAAATCTCACTGTGGTAGTCCCAACTACCATTCCCCCCGAATGGTAGATCTTGTTACAGGATCAGAAGGAGAACCAGGAGTTGACCAACTAGAAACGGTAGACTAAGCAACAAGGCGACGTAGATGTAGTTACCTTAGATTACTACATGTATTTTGTGGAGTTCAATCTCCAGCACTCTTTTGTTCACAACCATTTTGGACTAGTGTTGTGATCTTAGTTGTTTAGTATGTATTTATGTATAAAATATGTTTTAAGTAATTGGGATATTCTAGTTTGGTGCATAGCATTGCTAAAAAAAAAAATTATCCGCTGCGAATATTGCATAATGCTAGATGCATGTTAGAAATATTGCATCTTATATGTCATGAACGGGGGCAGGTAACCTTGTATTGCATGTCTCGACGCTTCAAATATCCGTCCGATCCCAAGAGGAATTTGGGGGCGTCACAATGGACAAATTGCAATGCCAATAAGTAATACTGATAGTGCACCAAGTGCTACTCCCATGAAAGGGATTCTCAATTTGTGGCCACAGGCGGGATCCAGGTCCAAAAGACCGTTAAGCCCAACACACTGGGCGTAATAGTGTGTACTTGCCCAAGAAAGTGAAACATGAAAGTAAAGTTATTTCTTAAATTTTTTATATATGAAAGTATAGTTATTTCTTAAAATGTTATGCATGAAGATATGGTGTATTCCTTAAACTGTTTATACATGAAGGCCTAGTCAAGAATTAGCAAATGTCGCTGGCAGCCTCCACCTGCTGGAGTTTTGAAGCTTAACATCGATGGTGCTACATTCCATGAGCAATGCAGATCGGGAGTAGGCATGGTCCTTCGAGATGAGAGGGGGAAGGTGCTCTTAACAGCAAGCAAACCAGAACATGATGTAAGTGATCCAATCGAGATAGAGTTCTTGGCTGTTCTGAGAGGCCTCCAAATTTGTTTTCCTTTGGGAATCAGTGAGTTAGAAGTGAAGAGTGATTCATTGCTGGTGGTCGAAGAACTTAACAAAGTACAAGAGTCTATGTCTATTTGGGGAAACTTGGTTTCTGAGATCAAGCGGATGTTACAAAGATTTCCTAAAGTAATAGTTCAACATAAAGGCCGTATGGCCAATGCAGTTGCCCATTGTTTGGCAAGACAGTCATGTGTATTGATGAGCTAGTGGTTTGGTGGGACTCTTTTCCTGAAGACGTCTCACAAATCATATGGCATGATGCCTTGATGTAATCTCTTTTGGTTGATGAATAAAATAGTATGCATTGTTTTATCAAAAAAAAAAAAAAGAATTAGCAAATGTCTATGTATGCAAGTTTTCAAAAGAAAAGCTTATGTGATTAATAAGTTAACAGCATGGTGTACTGCTTATTGAATATTAGACTCACTTTGTGTTTATGTTTTAAACAACCAGGTATTGATGGAGAGGTTGTGGAGCCAGGCACTACTGAGGAGGGAGGGGCCGATGCTTAGTGTTCCCCTGTCGGTTCGACCTTTTGATGATAATGGTTTATGGTTTTTATGTTTTGGGATGGGCCCCGTGTTGGGACATTTTGTTGGATTAACTTTAAGAGAATATATTTTTTGGGTATGATGTAAATTCTATGGTGGGGCAATGGTAATGGTGTAACTTCTATGGTGGGGTGATGGTAACCCCCCATATGATGGCTTAACACCTTTTGTATGTAATGTAAGAACTGAGTCCCCTTTTTTAGAACTAGTTATGTTTGATGAATGAATGATGGACTCTGAGAGTCCTTTATGTAAAATACTGAACAAATTGTCTATCAGGTGTTTCCTTTTTAAACAAGAAGTGCAAAGTACATGCATGACATGTTCACGCATATCCCATATCACCTTAGAGAAAAGAAAATGAGTAATTCTATATACAACCGTGAAGTGCGTAACCGCCGCGTAATCGCTTTGAAAAAGAGTGGGGTCCACTATTAAAAAATTAATTTTTTTCATGTGGGTCCCATGTTTTATTCATTTTTTTCAAAGCGATTACGCGGCGGTTACGCAATTCACGGTTGTAAGTATCTTTTCTCAAAGAAAATATATATATATATATATATACTTATATATATAGATATAATAAGGAAAGACAGGTAAAGGGTCAAGGCCCCGTCCTAGGTTAGGCGGGGTTGTGACAAGGCATACCCAAAAATGCATACTATATCCAAAGATCATATGAAACAACTACTTCTAAAATAATAGTTGGTTCACGGATGTGGCTAGAGTACATACATTTCCAGGCAGCGGGACAATTCTTCCACCTCCAATGCATGCAATCAATGCTTTTTAGAATTCTTGGGAATTCCCGTTATTCACCAACCGCAAGTAATCAAGCAATATCATTGGCATTTGGAGACGACAAATATTCATCTGAAAAAATAGTTACAATTGCCTTGCAAAATTTTTCTAGGCTCTCCATTGCGGTGCTTTCTCCAATATGTATGTATTCATCCATAAAATCTCTAGTAACCCATATGCCAGCATTCTAAGTATTGCAGTTATCTTTTGTATAGAAGATAAACCGAGTCTTTTGGCATTATCTCTTATCTAGATGAAGTAGGGCTCATAAGCCTCTATCTCATTTAAAATATGGATAAATAGGGGAAGACTCATCTAAAATCTCCTTTGAAATAGATTTGAGGGATATATTGGATTTTATGTGAAATAGTCGAGGAAAATGCACTCGTGCTCTTCAGTATGATCACGCCGAATAAACTTATGACGTTGGCAATTGACACGATTTCTTGATGGCTCGCCATCAGCCTCGGCATTAAGAAAAAAATCCAACTAATTTTCAGTTGACAAATATATGAGCAATTTGCAAAAAAAGGAACGAGTCATTTGTTAAAAGGAGTTCGAGATGGGGGGGGGGAATGTTAAATTTTGATTTTTAGATCAAATGAGACTTGGGTTTTTGAGAATGTGAATGCAAGCAGAAGAAGTATTTATAGATGAAAAAGTTACCATTACATATAGGACAAAAAATGTTACAATTGGAGAAAAGCTAAAAAAAGTTATCGTTTGAGAAAGGACAAAGCATGTCACCGTTGGAGGCAGGAATTCAAAATGTTACCGTTAGAGAAATGACAAAATTTTTTATCATCAATAAGTGGATAGGTATTACCTTAGAGAAACTGAAAAAAAAATACTACCGTTATATGAAAATGAAAAAAATGTTACCGTTAGACAAATGCAAATCAAATATTACTCAAGTATATGCGGAATAAATCATATTAAAAAATACAATCGCGTTGGAAAATGCACATATGAAAAGAAAAATTATGATTATTAATACTGATGTTGGATTGAAAAATAATACTATATTCGGGAAAGAAAATCATATAAGTATTCATAAAATTATTAGAATGTGATATTTGGAAAGAAGAGAATAAGACAAATGAGTTATTTTAAGAATGGAAATAGAAGTGAGAAATAAAAAGTAATAAAGAAATAATAGAATAATATTATTTTAATAGAATAGAGAAATGAGACGTGAGAGAAAAGAGGGAAGAAGAAGAGAAAGAAGGAGGAGATGCGGGAGAGAAAAGGGAAGAAGAAGAGAAAAAAGAGACGTGAGAGAGAAAGAAGAAGAAGAGCCGTGGGAGAGAGAGGGAGCCGAAATATAATAAACAATGAGATTTAGACTTGCTAAAGTACTTTTCATCTTTGAAAAGAAAAGTCTCTTCTCTGATTTTCTCTTGAGAGTTTTTCTTTCGCTCAAAACAAGAGGTTGAGTAAAGGAGTCAACTTTGGGTTGTTTGTGGTACGAAGCCATTAATGGAAGGATACGATGGGGGAACTAGAAAAGCAATGGGAACAAATGACCCTCACGGAGGAAGAGATGCCGACAATTGATTTGGATGCAGGAGAAGCAGAGGCTATTCAGCAGAAGGGTGAGAAATGCTTGATTGGAAAGGTCTATGTTGACAAGGCTATAAGTAAGACAATGATAGCTTCAACAATGGAGAGAGTATGGCAATTGAGGGAACTGGCTACTTTTATTGAAGTAGGCTCGAATCTATTCATCATTGCTTTTAATACTCATGCTGATAAACAAAAGATAGAGGTGGGGTGACCTTGGTTGTTCAATAATAGCCTATTCATAATCCGTGAGTTTGATGGGGATTCCCAGCCGAATAAAATGGTTTTTGATCATTAAGCTTTCTGGGTGCAAATGTATAATTTTCCACTGGCTAATAAGAACCGGAATACTAGTTGAAGATTGGAAATTCAATAGGGAAGGTGGTGAGGTTGATGTCGATGATGACGGAATTGGGTGGGGAAAATCTTTCCAGATCAAAGTGGATTTTGATCTAACAAAGCCAGTTGCAAGAGGAAGAACCGTGTGTGTTAATGGTGTTAAGGCTTGGATACCCATAAAGTATGAGAAGCTACCACGTTTATGTTTCCCTTGTGGTTGTATTTTGCATAACACTTTGTTATGTCAAAGTCTAAGAGCATCCTCATTGGCTTGGCCAAATGAGGAGATTGGCTAAAATTTACATAATTGATGTCAAAAGCATTCCACATTGAATTGGGCAAATCTAAAATAATTTAGACTTTTGCTACAGTGATTGGCCAAATATAGAGAACCACAATTGATTCCCCAAACATTAAAATACTAATTTCTCACTCCAAACAAACATTAAAATATTAGTTTCTCACTCCAAGTAAAATACTATTTGGTTTGTAATTAAAAAATTTAGATAGAATTTTAAATGAGTTTAATCAAATATTTTTTTTATTAACATTAAATGACTTTTGAAAATATGATTTTTTTTAATATTAATTTAATTAGAATATAATTATTATTAACATTTAATTGGTAGAGATACAAAATGTGATAAAAAAATTAAATAAAAAAATTATTAAATTAATAATATTTTATTGTTATATAGAGAATGAATGGATCATCCAATGTGGGGGTTGAATTTAAATGAAATAGGCAAATGTAAAAAAGGGTGATATTGGCTAAATTTTGAAGATGAATTTAGCCAAGCCAATGAGAATTCTCTAAAGGGAAAGGGAGATGATAATACTACTCAGTTTGGGACATGGCTTCGAGCAGAAGCTGGTGGGTGCCGTATATTTTTTGATTTTGATGGTATTTCAGGGAAACCTAGTGTCGTTGCAGAGTCCAGTAATAGGAATTTCAATGTTATGAAGGTGGTTCACGGTCAGGCAGTTATGGTGGAGACTAGTGTTGAGGAAGCAGTTAGGATGGTTACTTCTCCAGAATCGGTTATAGGTAAGAATCAAGATGCAGCTACCAAGAAAATAAGGAGAGGTTACAGAGATAAGAGGGAAAGGAATAAACTACTCGGAAGTTTCAAATAGTGGAGCAATTATCACAAATAAGGATGGAAGCAGATTACATGGGAAGGGTTTAGTTGCTGATATGGTTTCTTGTGGTGAAAAGGCTCTGATATGTGAGGATGTGCTAGATATGGAGTTAGGGGCCATTCAACGTGGGCTAGTTGTGCTGAAAGCCGATAGTAAGCCCATTGAGGGAATGGATCAACTATGTGATGTGATACCAACTACCAGGAAGGCACTGCTTGTACAAGACAGACTGCAAGATCAAAGAAACTTGAATAAAGGTGGTTGGAAATGGAAGGCACGTGAGAAAGGTATACCCCCAGTCACATGTTCTATCCAGCTAAGGAAGAAACGTAATCTGAGAGAAAGGGAGGAAGATGACAGTGACAAGTCTCAATTCAAGAAAGTGAGAGATGCAAAGGTGGTCTCAATTCTTGATAATATTGATGAATTGGCAGAGGTTGCTCAGCAACCCAGCCAACAACAATGAAAATCTTAAGTTGGAACTGTCAATGGCTTGGGAACCCTCTAATAGTTCAAAAGCTTTACCTCATGGTAAAGTACAAGAAACCCTTTTTGGTCTTTTTGATGGAAACCAAACTTACTGCTAGTAGGTTTAATTTCTTGAAAGTCAAGTTGGGATATAAAGGATGCTTTGTGGTTAACTCAGTTGAAAGGAGTGGGGGATAAGTTATTTTGTGGAAGGCAAAGGAAGATGTGGAGATCATTAATTACTCACAAAGTCATATTAGTGGCTAGGTTTTTGACAAAGAAGATAATACTAGATGGATGCTCACTTGGTTTTATGGTAATCCAGTGGTGAGTAAGAGAAACGAGAGTTGGACCTTGTTGGAGACCCTTCCACCACCAGATGATCATCTTTGGTGTGTTGTGGGGGACTTCAATGAAATTATTTCCCAAGTAGAGAAGGTTAGAGACAGAATGAGGAATGAAAATCAAATGGAAGTTTTCGAAATGACATTGTTTAACTACAGTTTGTGTGATCTGGGGTGGAAAGGCTACTTATACACATGGTGTAATAATCATGCTGATGAATCTTTCACAAAAGAAAGGCTTGACAGGGTAGTAGCCAACCCAAAATGGTCAAAGATATTCTCTGATTCTGTAGTTGAGGTATTAGCAGTATGCAATTCAGACCATAATCCTATTTTATTACATTGTAGTAAGGGTTATGAATAGATTTTTGTTCATAAAGGCAAGTTCAAATATGAAAACTGTTGGGTTCTAGAGGAAGACTGTGTTCGAGTTGTGGATGAAGAATGGAATCGAGATGATGGAAGTGGAGATGTAGTTGGAAGGGTGCAGAAAAAACAAAAGGCTTGCAGAACAACTTTAAGTAGATCTCGCATCCATCTTCCCCACTACGATGCCACCCTACACCATGACCCATGTTACCCAACTAGCACCCGAGGCCAAACATCATAAAAACCACCCTAGTTGCCTCGTCCACAACCCCTATTTTTGCTCCATCAAAACAAAGCAACCCCTAGTCTTCAACCCAATTTGGTGCCACCAGCCACGACAAGGGAGTTACAGCGGCGCCAATCGTTGCCACCTCAAGTTCATCGTCCTCCTCTCGGTAAGCCACTGTCATCCTCTCCATTTGTCTCTGTTCGCATAAAAATATATCTGCAAGTGCACATAATCGTAAAGAGTAGCAAAGTATTTTAAAGAAAACGGATATAGAACCCACAGAGAATAATTATGCTATTGAGTATTAAAATTGACTAAATTAATTACTATTTGGAAGACCAAAATTTGAAGAGTGGTTTATCTAAACTAAACTGAAAAAAAGAAGTTTTAAAATTAAGATTTTAAAAAATAATAAGAATAGATCTAGAGCGTTTGACTTCACCTAGCAAATCCCACACAATTTATTCTTCCTTGTTATAGAATCTCAATTATCCCAAGTTGATGATAAAAATCCCTTAACTATTCAATATTTTCTCTTGAACAATATAAAAAATATCTCCAACTAATAACTCCATATCTCTATGTGAATTTAATTAATTGGAGACTCATTAAGTTCTTTGGATGTTTCTTGAAAATCACACTAGGTGTGGCAAAGCATCTATTCTTTCGCTCAACTAATGGTGTTTAATCCTAGAGATTTAATCATAAATCACCTCTCGGTTTCATTGTGATTCAATAGATCGACTAATAGTTAGCTAGAAAATTGCAAGCATTAAAAATAAGGAATAAACACTCAATCATGAAAATAAAATAACTTGGAATATAAACTGTGTGTTTAGTGCTTGGCTACATCAAAGTTCTAGAAAATAGAATTGGTTCATAATGAAATTGAAAAGAAAAATAATAAAATGGGTGTTCTTTGTTGGAGTCGGTTAATGAAGCATCCGACTCTCGCCTCTGCCCTCCAGTGCCGCCTTCTCGGAAGAACACTTCAAGAATAAAAACTGAAACTCTAAACTCAGACTTAGACTCTAAAACATAAAACTCTCAACTCTGATTCAGAACTCAAACCTGTTATTCATCCCACAAGTCGAGATTAAATAGATGTTGAAATTCAAATATGGAAATAAGATAAATGCAGTTACAATCTAGCCTAAAAATCTAAAAAATAATTTCTAAAGATAGATGTTAACATAAAAGAAAATTATATAAAAAATAACAGGATTATCTAAAATGGAAGATTCAGTTATATGCGGCTTGAATTGCGAAGTTCGGGAGGATTTGGTCACCAACAGATTCATTGTGGAACTTGAATTTGGTGGTCAATAGTAGATTTATCCTGGTTGAGAGGAATTATCCCACCGAGTAGATGTCGTGTGCGCTAAATATAATTGGTGTGGAGGTCACAACTGAATGGGCATGGAGGTCACAAATGAACAGGCGTGGAGGTCACAAATGAATGGGTGTGGAGGTCACAAGTAAACGGGCGTGGAGGTCACAAGGACTACACGACCCTCTCCTCGCCTACTGAGTGGAAAGACTCCCGACCAAGAAGAAAGCCTCCTCTCGCCATTTTCAAGTTGTTGCCCATGATGTCATTTAAGTTGGTTTTTTATGTAGGTCGTTTAGACTAATCGCCCAATCTAACCACCTTCTGGTCGCGAGTTTCCTCGCCTACCGAGAGGTAAGTGTTCACACCTTTAGGTGAGAGAAATCTCTTTGCTGCCCAAGGGACAAGGCTTCTTTCCCAAATCTTATCAGCTCTCTTCAGATCCCGCTGCCTCTCATTAGTTTGGATTCGTAGTCTTTTCTTTTATACCAAAATGTTCTTATTTTGTACTAAATATTCTCATTCCTTCAAATCTAAGAAAATAAATAGAAATATGTAGAAATAAATTAAAATCAATAGTATTAAAGGGAAAATAACAATTTTCATAAATAAAAGAGTGATAAAAATCACATAAAAATAACACTTATCACTCTCTGTCTCAGCTTGCTCTCTCTCTCTCTCTCTCTCTCTCTCTCTCTCAGTGCTCAACAGCTAGCTCCGCCCATGTCTCTACCACCTCGCAGCTGCTCTCACGGTGAGTCTCTGCTGCACGAGTACCCTAGATCTAGCGAATACCTCCCTACAAACTAAGCTATGTTTATGTTTTTACGTAAGGCCCTTTATGTAGGTAGGAAGGATTACATCTATGGAATTACAATTTTGCCCTCAGTTTTAAAACATGTTGCTTTAAAGTTATATTTCAGTGGGTTATTTTTACGTTGGGCCTGTAGCCTTATTATAGAAAACTATTGTTTTTTTAAGGGTGCTTCTACTTACTTTTAATTAGTTTGAAAGTTGTTTAAAAAAAATATTTTATACGATTTAAATTATGTTATTAAGTATAGATTTTTACATTTTTATTTTTAGAAGTAAATCGTAACTTATTTTGAAAGCTTTAAACCTCATTTAGTTTATTTTTATTAAATATTTATGGTTTACTTTAATAGATTTTGATATAATTATATTATCTAGTATTAAATTTTATATTTAGACTTCAATAGTAAATAAGTTAGGATTTAATATCCTAGTTGGAGAAATTAAGTCGGTATTGATGGTTTTGAGAAATGATGGTATTTTAGAGTTACAAGAATTTTAGGTATTGAGGAATTAAAATAGGTTAATTTTAGCATTTTAGGTTTAAATTTTGAAATACATGTACGATTGAAAATTTATAGAAATTACGTAATTATTTTATAGGTGATGAGTAATATTTGTTCAGCATTATTGAGGAAAATTTTAAAAAAGTTAAGAAATTCAGGTAAGCGAGATTCCTATACTAGGCTTTACACGAAATGTTTAGACTGAGGTTAACTTCTAAAAATTTTGCATGTCTTGTAATGAAATGAAAACTTGGGAAAAAAAATATCAGTCGTTTATTTGCATTACTCATAAAATCTATATGAAAGAGGAAAAATGTTTTCTGACATGCATTGTATTGACATGAGCTTTATTTTATCATGTTGACTCTGGAATGTGAAAAAGAGCAATATTGAAAATGTGAGAATTTGTGCATTGATTAGAAAGATGCTCTGACTTTTGTTTTCAATATGTGAGAATGATCTGAATATGTTTCGATACTCTGTTTTGTTTTGATATGGCATCTGAAAACCTTTGGCATGGTGTATTGATTTTATATCTGAGTCTATCTTTGCTCTGCTTTGGTTCACTTGGGTTCGTACCAACTTACATGCCTTTGAGTGCACTCACTTTGAAAATAAAGTAATTTTATGTGGTCTTTCCTGTGTGCACACTCAAGATTCCGAGAATAATAAAGGGAAGATTCACCTCTGTCTCTAGCCGGTTTGGCCACTGGAGATAGCACAACCCTACCACGGGGGTTAAACATGGTCTCTGCAATGTGAGATGCTCTATTTTGATATGATGATGATGCTCAGCTTCGTTTTGCTAAAGTACTTCAGGTTTTATGTGTCTTAAAACCATCGTTCTGTTACGTTTGAAAACATGTATTGTTTTGCATGTTAATTTTGAAATATATTCTTGTTCTACATACTGTACTTCATAAATGCTCATGTTTTCATACTAGTATATATTATCTGCTTACTGAGTTGTTGATAATTCACCATTTATCTTCATAATATTTTTCAAATGATTTAGAGAATACGCTTGGTGATCAGGAATAGAAGTTTTAGCAAGATTGGTTGGTTGTGGGAAGTTGAGTACCTAAATATACTTTTATTAATAGAGAGTTATCTTCTGAGTAGTTGGATTTTAGTGTGTGAAATTTGATGTATGGAGACTTACGAATTTCTAGTTTTTAGGTTATGATTAATTAAGGAAGACCTTGTAGAGGAATTTATGTGGTTGAACTCAATGGATAAGTTTTTGTGTTGTGTGGGAACAGGTATAACCGTATAAATGTGATTTGCATTATAAGAGATGGATTGAATTTTATGTTTATGGAGTATTTAGAAATATCACTTATATTGTGAATATATGATTTTAAT
Organism: Juglans regia; assembly: GCF_001411555.2. NCBI lineage: Eukaryota > Viridiplantae > Streptophyta > Magnoliopsida > Fagales > Juglandaceae > Juglans > Juglans regia. Next base: position 24,126,408 of record NC_049910.1, on the reverse strand, counting down.
TGACAATATGTTAATTGACAATAAGTAATTCTCTGACCCATTCGGGACTGGGGCATTACAGTTGGTATTAGAGTCAGGTTTGAGGTGCTGTAGACTATAAGATTTGGGGTTTGGATATTTGTGGGCCTTAGGAAATAATTTCCAGATTTGAAGTGTAGACATTTGCGGATTGCAAGAGATGATTTTGTTTAGATTTAAGGTTTTAGAATTTACAGGCATTAAGGAATGTGTCCTACAAAATCCAAGGTTTAAATTTCAACTGGTTTTTAAGAAATGATTGTTATGACATATTAGATTATGTGATCTCTAAGAAATGGATCTTTTTAGATTGAAGTTATAGATTGTACAAAGTTCATGAAATAATTTTTTTTTGTAGGTGCACAAGACATAGTTCCAGCAAACCATTGAAACTGATTCATTTGTTTTGATAGGTTGTTGGATATTGTCAAGCTATGTAGAGTATTAAATTAGGTAGATTAGCCTTTATCCAAGTTGGTTTTGTTATGACTAGACCTTAGTGGTCGTTGAGATTGATGTGTGTTGCCACAAGCTTAAATGCGAGTTGGAATTGGGATGATGAGTTCCTGAGTATATGCTGTTGGGTTGAATCTATAAATGCGTTTGTTGGGATAGTGATAGAACTTTTGAGCTCATTTAATTCTAATTGGGACGTACTCATGAAATTTCTTCTAGTCGGGTTTCAACGTGCATTAACTTGTAATTGAGATTTCTTCATCGTAAAAAAGTCGGTTGGGAGATAAGAAGTCGGTTGCTAACAAAGTTGTATGAGTGTGCAACGGAAGCATGGTTTTTTATAATATGATAGTTTGAGAATAAACTTCTGGAGGACTGAAAATTAGTTAACTTGAGGTCACTTGGGACGTAAAGCTCGTGGCTATGAACTTTCGGCTTTTGGAGGATTATTGTGAACTATAAATTCTTAAAGATCATGAGTTGAATATTTTTCATAAATCGAGTGTGAGATTAAAGGCCACGGATTTTGGAGAGTTTTAATGTGCTAATTATATCAAGTTATTATATTATGTGAAAAGTTCTATTTACTATTTTATATGAAGTTAGAGATTGGAATTATCCTTTAGGCTTTTAAGTCCAAAGCACTGCTACATTTTTCGAAAAAAGTTTTTGAATGTACTTTCCAAATAGCACATTTCAGTTTTTTATTTTTTTTATTTTTTATATATTTTTTTAATCATCATAAATATTTTTTAAAAAATAAAAAAATTTATAATATTATTAAAAAATACTTCTTTAATCACCAAAATAAAAAGAATAAAAAAATAATAACAACATTCGAGACACTTTTTGAGTCCGAATTTACGATGTTTAGCATTTCTCTTTTAAGTCCATTGCTAAGGTGTATGATGACACTGTGCGCGAATGTGTAGGCCAAGAGGATTAGGAGGTATGGAAAAGCATCCCCCTACATTTGATTCCCCGTCCCCAGCAAAACAGAGGTTGTCATTTGTCAGAGCCAGTGTCAGCAAACAACAACCGGAAGGTACATATATTTCTCTCTGGCTTCTGTAGAAAAGGGAAATACTATGCCCACCGCTCAGAACGTCCCGTTATCCCTTCCCGCTATATGTGGTTGTTGTTTTTAAAAATTAAAAAAGTAAAGCTTTTTTTTTTTTTTTAAATTAGAACAGTCTTCGTCTTCAAGCTTGGTCTTCAAGCCAACCGAAACCCATTTCAACTTTCAACTTTTGTCTGCGTCACCTTCGTCTTCAAGCCAGAGGAATCCATCTCAAATTTAAAAATTATAACCTCCTTCGTCTTCGAGCCAACCGACGTATTCGAGCTTCGTCTTTTTTTTTCAGAGAAACCCATTTCAAATATAAAAATTAGAAGCCAACCGGAACCCAGTCCAAATTTCATCTTTGTCAGCTTCGTCTGTCTTCGTCAGCTTCGTCTTCAAGCCAGAGGAACCCATTTCAAATTTCGTCTTCGCATAACACTTCAAGGCAAGCTTTTGTTTCATCTTCAAGCGTTCAGAGAAACCCACTCTGCCCACCAAAGAGAATCCATTTCTCATTTCATCTTCAAGCCAAGCCTCCATTTTTGTCTTCAAACCTTCAGTTTCAGAACCGATTCCGTCACCTCCTTCAAATAGCCTCCTTCCCAGTTCGAGAAACCCATGCTTCCGTCGACTCGCCCTTCGGTCGCCACCCCTTCAGACCCATTCTGTGGCCTCCCGTTCAAGCCTCGATCCCAGTTCGAAAAGCTTCCGTCGACTCACCATTGTCACGCCAAAAGGGGTAAGGACATTCTAGCTAACATTTTATTTGAAATCTTTGTAATATTGATTGTAAATTTAAGTGAAGCGGTTGCTCTTCCAAAATTCCAAAATTTGGTTGTAATCTTGTTAGCAATATGCTATTGCTCTGCATAAATTGGTTAATAGTTAGAAATTGAAAATATATGTCAGATAATTAGAAATTTGAATATAACACGAAGCATATTTATCGGTGAAGAAAGAGTCGTGTGAAAATAATTTCCTACCAACTCATAGCTTTCTCTTGATATTAACTCTGGGAAGTAGCATTCAATCCACAAGTTGAGTATGCCTAATTTCTGGGAATTGAGTCTAAACATGGTTCTAGAAGGGAAAAGTGCAAGGACACTAACCACGGTCAGCAATTTTGACCAGGCGAAGGACTTGGATTGGAGTTCTAGGTCTTTTGAATCAACAAGTTCTCTAGGCATGCTAATGCCTAATCTGTATAAGCTTTATTTTTTTAAATTTAAATAATGATTTTTTTTTATGCTGCCCAAAATTCTCAGCTATGGTTTTTGGCAAAATAAAAATGTTGAGATGGGTTCGTATTTCATTAATAGACCTATGGCAAATGCTTGTCTGGGATTGATGATTCAAAGCAAATGACTAGGGAAGGTTCTTTGCATTTGACCGCTTTGCGAGATGATGCTAACCAGGTACTTCTTAATGCATGGTGGTCTGATATTTTTTCTTTTTTCTTGTAAATATATTTTTAGTTTGTTGGAGGTTGAAGAGCAAGTTGTCTCTTTGGGTTTGTCAATTCTTATGCCGGAGTCTTAACTTTAGATTGTCTGTGTGCAACCTAGTGCATAATCTTTAAAATCTAAACTTGGTTTTTTGGTGGTGAGCTTTCTATTACATAAGTGAAAACAATTCAAAAAGTTTGTGTTAAAATATGAAAGTAAGGTACCATAATGGAATACATTAACCAGTATAATGTTCTCATGTGGCATTTTATACCCACCTATATGCTTGTTTAACAGTTTTGTAGCTCTCTTTTTTGCTTTGCCTTCCCTACTTGGATCAAATTTTGGCATTCCATTCAGTTTTCCAAATTTATGAATGTTGTAGTTGTTTATGGCATTCTTATCACTATAGGGAGTTTGTTTTATTGTGGGTATTTTTTAAATACTGATAGTGAATTTTTGGATGGAAGTTTAGCTAATGCACTCAGAATGTTGTTTTCTGATTGCCACGAATGATTTGAAATCTTTTTCAAAAGAAATATTATGCTTATTCATACCGAAATATGGTTTGTTTTTGGAAAATCATATGGGTAAGCTTTGTTTGCTAATATATGTTCATTGATTTTGTAGGTTGGGCATTCTTCCGGGTTTTTTTGTTGGTATGACCCGGAAATTCTACCATATGGCGAGAATATAATCAACCATTTAAAAACCGAAATTCAAAAGATACAACTTGCAATGGATATCTAAACAAATCGACATCAACTAGAAATAGAGACTGAGAGGCGCAAGAGAAAGTTTGAGAGGTTCAGTGTAGTTTTAGTAATTTTAATGTCGTGGGTACTTTGTTTAGGCATGGTTTTTGGGAAATTCTGAAAAAAGATGTTGGTTGCTTGGTAGATGTAATATATGACTATGCTTGGTTGGTTGGTTGGTTATTTTTTGTAATAGTAAAAACTGAATGATGTATAAATCTGTTGGAGTAGATGTTATTTAAATTTTGGATGGTTAAAGGATTTATAAATTTGGCATTGGCTCAAGTTAACCAGTTCCTGCAAGCTGAAAGTCAAGTGGGAATAGACTTTGTGTTATTGCCCAAATTTTGCACTTCTAAACTTTCTTCCAAATAACAGTATCTCATTTCAAAATTAATAAAAAGGAATAAGAAAGAATCATAGTTCATTAATCAACCAGAATTAGACCATGTAGTCCCTCCTTTCATTAATCAACCAGAAAATGGTGTTTCATTACAAAATATAAAGGAACCAGAAAAATGGAGTACAAATATACTATTGGTCCCTCCCATAAAACTATAATTTAATTACAAAATATATGAGCAAATATACCATTGGTCCCTCCCAAAATATATAAAATATATCATTGGCCCCTTTCAAAATATACAAAAGCAATCAGCATTCTTCCAGAAGCATGCCCTCTTCCAATCATCACATTTGTATCATGTATGATTAATTTTTTGGATCATTATCTTGGTCCGAGACATGCAATCCTTTCCATTGCATCTAAAGTCACAAAAATAGACAAGTGTATACTTCATCAGTTGTGTCCTAAGGGGGGCATAAAAAACATGTTAAAAGTGGTAACACACTTTTTATAAAATAATACCAAAAATATATAATATGTAGTGTGAATTACCTGTGAGGGAGGAGCAGTCTGTCCAATACCAAAAAATTCCGAGTATATTTGATGAGATGTGTACTGGTCGTGGCATAAAATTGTTAAATAAACCGTGTTAAAAATGTGTGTAATGGATAATGTAGTTTGAATTACCTGTGAGGGAGAAGCAGTCTGTCCAATACCAAAAAAATTTGTAGTGTATACTTGATGAGGAGTGTACTGTGAGTGGCATAAAATTGTTAAATGTATTGTATTAACAATTTCTGCATCATAATGTAGTTTGAATTACCTGTGAGGGAAGAGCAGTCCGTCCAATGCCAGAATAATCCGCACCTGTCGAAGGAGTAGCAAAAAAATCTGGACCATCTGTCTAAACTTGACTTTGTATATCCTATAGCAAAAGTACATTATTTTTAACGTGTTTATATTAATTACAAATCATAGAATTGTGAAAAGCAAAAAAAGTACCTGGCTTTGAGGAGCCTCATGATGTGTGCCACGGACAATGCATTCATCTGGAGCGTGACTACTCCGCTGTTCATTGGAATGAAAATAATAATTTATCATCATAAGAAATATAATATTTTATATACAACATTAATAAAAAAGGAACCTCAGGTTAGTCGTGGTGTAATCGTCTTCTTGTACGAGATTTTCTAAGACTCTTCTCAATAGGATGTTCTTTTCTCTTAGATGATGGTCTTCCTTTACTTCGAACTACCAACGGACTAAGCACTCTATCTGTCATGTCTCCCATGGAAGTAGCTGGATGAACTGTCGTGCCTCCCATGGAAGTAGCTGGATCAGGAGTACCAGGGTACTGTACCTTCAACTGTTCTATCTGGCTAATCAATTTCAAAGTACTGCTCTCGGCCTTTGAAGCATTGGAACACAGTTCATAGAAACAATTCTAGATCCTATCATACCTTCGGGTATCATCGATGCTACTAGTGTCATAACTACTTTTCACGAAGGTGTATTTTCGCTTTACATTCTTTCTCCACCGATCTAAGATGTACTTTGATGGTATTGTATGCTTGCCTAGTTGGGTCAAGATACAAAGAACATGTCTGCATAATATGCCCCTAAACTCAAATAATTTACAACTGCATTTAACATCAAGGGGATCTTCATCAACTTTGACAGTGAAAGTTGCACGTTTTAACAAGTCATCACCAACTTGAACTTCATCGGCAACTACAAACGTATTTCTACCACTCTCACATCCCACTAATGAAGTAGTCAAATATAAAAATCCTCGCAATTCCTCTTGCACTTCTTTGAATTTAGCAATTGTATATGCTTTCTGAAATTGCTTCTCAAGAGGATAGCGACCGATGCAAGGAATCTCCGTATTAAATGAATTAAAGTCAGCAATTGCTTCATTCTCTACCTTCCTCCTTAGGGCTGAATCGTACTGGTCAACAAATTGTTTCAAAGTTGTTTTAGAGTTAATGTAGTCATCAAAAAATATATTCATACTTTCACTCTGTTGTGTCGTTGACATACCAGCCCAAAATGTGTCTTTAACATACGCTGGCACCCAAAAACGGCGATCACTATATAGTGATACCAACCATGCATTCTCATGTAGATCATAGGTATCGAGCATATCATGCCAATGTGATTCGAATTCAGTCTCACTGAAAGAGTCATAAACGTACTTATGTAGAGTACTCTTAATTTCCTCATATTGAGAATGTGATCCAAATTTTTCAGGAAGCTTTTTCATTATACGCCACAAGCAGAAACGATGCCTAGACGTTGGAAACACCCTTGAAATTGTAATTTTCATGGCCTTATCTTGGTCTGTAATGATTGCCTTTGGTGGTTGGTCATTCATACACTTCAACCATGACTCAAACAACCACTCGAATGTATTTGCATCCTCATTGGATATCAATCCGCATCCGAATAGAATTGATTGTCCATGGTGGTTAACACCCACAAACGGTGCAAAAGGCATCTTATACACATTAGTCAGATATGTTGTGTCAAATGTAATGACATCCCCGAATGATTCATACGCAGCTCTACTTCTGGCATCTGCCCAAAACACATTATTTAATCGCATGCCATTGTCAACATCTATCTTATAATAAAAATTTGGGTTTCTTTTTTGCATATCTTGAAAATAGTTACATAGAGCTGTAGAACCTCCAACCCCGAGGCGAAGTTGTCTAGCTTTGTCAATATAGTTTCGACACTCCTTCTCCCCGATTGGCACATTCTCGTACCCCCCGCTTCAACAACCACAACCTTGAAATTTTTGGACAACCGTATTCCTGCTTCATCATTAATTTCAAGCCTTTTAGCCACCCGAGGATCAACCTTCTTAAAGCATCTGAAATGCCTTGCTTTTCTCAGACTACAAACGTGTGTGTGATCCAAGATTACCTTAGATAGGGTATATCCACCTTCATTATTCAGTATCGCGTTAATCCTAGCCATACACCCTATCTTCTCTGTCTGTCTTGGTTTCATAACATTGGCAGCCTTACTCTTTGATGTGTCTCCTCGCACACATGCCAAGCAAATCCATCTGATGTTCCCATCGTCATCTTGTCTAGAATTTCTTTTACACACTCTAAAGTCCTTCTGCTTACCATACTTCATATGGTAAGACAAAACTTGTTCTACAGATGAAAAGTTCATTCCAACCGTAGGTTGTTCAATAGTTTCATCACATTCAATGTCATTATCAATTCCTACCTCATCACACTCACGATCAAAATGTTCTATGTCGACATCCATTGTACTTCCGTTCGAATTGCCTACAATGATACAAAAAGATATAGAAAAAAATACTACTACTGTCAGAACAAGCAAATATAGTTTGAAATTAGAAAATCAATTAGTATCAGAAATCAACTTCTTAGATAAATCATAAAAGATATCAACTTAAAATTTGCGGGTCAAAAATCCATATCTAATAAACAATCTACTTATGGAATGGTGAGGTGATCAGAGAAGCAAAAAATGGGTCATAACATTCAGTTTCTTTAAAATTTTCAAACTGTAATTGATATGTGGCCACTAAAAGTAAAGGTGTCTGTTTTGACTAGGTGGAGGCAATCCTATTACAACATCTTGGGATAATTGGCATTGTCATTGATATGTGGCCAAGATGTTCATTTTATGGGAGATACAGTTTCCACTCACAACTAGGAAAATAAAAAGAGACCAAATTCGAAGAGAAGTTATGTCTCATTTGCAATCATTGCATAGGAATTTATGACCATTGGGCTTCATTTGGTTGTTTAGAGCACCACATCCAGATGCTTAGGTGAGGATCTACCCTTGTTCTTCTTGGCCAATAGCACATATATGTGGAAGAAGCAAGCCTTAGTCTGGGACCGTAAGTGTGGATGTTTTGAAGTGTTGTTTTGGTTATTGTACCAAAACAAAATATATTATTAATCACATATTACTATATGCTTACAATTCAAATAATATAATAATGCAATTCAATTTAAATGAGATATATATGCCTACAGAAATGGTAAACATGCAGATGAATATGATGAAAGACTCATTGGATAATGTTTTGGTCAAGATAATTAAAACATGTATTGTATTAACATATACAAACTATTTTCAAACTGTTTGATACAAGATAATTTTTTGTAACCATTCTGCTCATTATCTTGAGAAATACTTGTGTTCAGTCCAATATATAATTTGTGACCAATGCATTATTCTATTTGGTTGTTGCTTTGAAGGTGATGAGAGGTTACTTGTTGCAGAATACATGCCTAATGATACATTAGCAAAGCACTTATTTCACTGTAAGTTTGTTGAACTAACTTTTCTTTGATGTTGTTGCATGAGTCTACACTATATGAAATCCTATATGATCCAGTAATAGCCAAACCCACTACTCATGAGTTGAAACATTTAAAAATAAATATTTAATTCGTACCGATCTTAATTTCTTAATTTTATTACTTATAAAAATATATAAATATTTAATTCTATCTTTCTACATGCTACAGAAATAATCATTCCTATCTTTTGTATAAAGAAGCATGCTTATATAATGATGTTTTGTATGAAGGAGCTCAAGAGAAAGGTATAAAGGAGCATGCTTTTCAAGTATCGCTTATCATTTTGCAGAAGACCAATGTAAGGAAGTGGGTTTATGCATTTCGTTTTTTTCATAAAGTTGGTTCAAATGCATTATCAGTGTCTTTTTACATGTTAAAACAATAACTTTTTTGGACTTTTGCTACTTGAGGCTTGGATTAAGCATGAAGCTCTCTCACTCCACCATGCTCTGTTATCACATGCATGGTTTTTCATTCAAAATAAACCAGAGTTTGTCCCAATATCTAACTCTAACACTAATTAGCTAAGAGTACTAAAGGCTATGGCCATGGAAAGAAGGAAATCCCAAAAGATAGAAAAAATTAGGAAAATGTACCTCTCGGATTGGAGGTTGGACGGAGGAGAGCCGGAAGACGGCACCGAAAATGCCTCGCGGACTGGATGCTAGTGGACTTCTGACAGGTTCTTCGGAGGAAATGAAGGCACAAGCTTTCTTCATCGGGGTTGGGGATTTTTGAGTTCTAACTCTGCAGAGAAAATGAGTAGCAGGGGGATGTTGGGTTGAGTAGCAGGGGAGAGAAAGGGGGGGGGGGGGGGGGGGGATAACTTGTGTTTTTTTTTTTTTTTAATACACCTGGCACGCCACGTACAGCGGGAAGATTAAACGGTAGAAATAAGTGGGAAACGTAGCATTACTCCTGCAGAAAATTATGTTTGCAGATTAAAAAAAAAAAGGAAATAAAGAGAAAAAAATCCGATGCTACAACATGAAGGAATATAACAAGGAAGAATCTTTTGGGTTTATATTCCTTGAATTGCTGGCTCATTGTTGATAAAGCAAAATGTGTGTTTTATTATTATTACCACTGAGCTTATCTGCTAGCTGCTCTTTCTGGGTTTGCTTTTGCACTTAGCGTTGCATCGGGGTCGTTCTTCTAGGAGGAGGACTTCTGCTCGAAAAGGGGGCAGTTCCTGTATCGATGTCGACTGGAACTTATTTACATTGATGCCACTTGTTTGCTCATTGATTTACTGAGTACCAACACTGATCTACTGAGTACTAACAAGATCGAAAGTGGAGAGAGAGATACCTGGTGGGTGGGGAAGATGGCTGGCAACAATGTTGGTGTCAACATGAAATGGTGGTGGCAATGTTTTGAATACCGATTTCGTACATATCAAGATATTGAAATAAAATATTTCGATATTAGTATCGTTTCTTATACCGTTTCAGAATAATCGATATATGAATAAATTATATATATAAATTATATTTTAAAATAATAGTTTATATATGAATAAATTATATATAAATACATATATATAAATTATAAATAGTTTAATTCTAATTGATGGCAAAAAGATAAGTTTGCAGTTTGAAAAAATGAAAAAATAAAATAAAAATCGAAATATTGGCCGGTACAGGCCGAAATATTGGCCGATATGGCCGGTACCGATATTTTTGCCGGTACGAAATATATATGATACATATACCGGTTCAATAGCCAGTACGGTACATGATTAAAAATAGAGCAATGCTACATAACCTCTCTAACCTCCACACACTACATTTTTTTAATTTTTAATATTTTTTAATATTTTTTAAAAATTTTTTTGAGTTTATTCTTTTTAAAATAATTTAAAATTTTTATTCATTATTTATATTATTCATTATTTATATATTAAATATTTAATAAAAAAATTAAAAAAATATATAATGTATAAAGATTATATAAATAGTAAGAAGTTGTGTAAATTTTTTCTTAAAAATAATGGGTGGTAACACTGGGCTGCTCATATGGGATTTTGGAGGGGTTTGGGCCCTTGGGGTTTGGGAAAGGGAGGGGTAAAATGACAAAAAAATCTTGGATAATAATTTGCCCAAACACACGTGGCTTCTTTTTCTATTTTTTCTGACTGTGAAACCCTCACTGAGTTACCTGGTTACTCTTACCACTGAAATTCAAAAACCAAATCTAAACCCGCACCTCATCCCTCATCCCTCATCCCTCCTCTCCTTCGCGTCGTACAATCTCTCCCCTCCTCCAACTCCAATTCAAGCTACACACGTCAAGCTGTCAACTAGCTCCTCTGCAGGTTGCTACCCACCCAACGACAATCTAGTAATTACACTTCATTAGTTAAGGACTCTCTCGTAAATTCATCCTCATTAAAAGGTCACGCTCAGATCACGTGCTTCAGGCTTCCCTTCAACTAATGCAACTCTTTTTCCAATCCTCCACCCATTTTACTTAAGAATAAATATAGATAGAAGCTACTATTGGGAGCATCCATTTTGCACATATCATATGGCATCATCTAGATCACACATCTCCTTAAGTAAGTGTTGAAAATAATCAACTAGAAGCAGTCACACAGTGAGTGCAAAGTGTGCACTACTATAGTGGCTTCTCTCTAACATTACTTTTTACTTAAAATGCTTCCTCCTCCTTTCACCCTTGAACTCTTAGCAATTCACTCCCCTTCAAAAGACCTTGCCCACAAGGTCTAGACACTGCAACCTCAACTGATCCACGGAGACCCAAGAAGAATCCTCTTCAAGTGCACCCTCCATTTGACTAGCAACTCAATCAAAGGTCTATTGTTAAAATTCACCATCCTCCTTTGCAGTATAGACTCAGGTTCACTTCTAAAGGCGCCACGAGAGTCTGTAATTGGTAATGTTTGTGAAACATTAGCTGATGGCCCAATGTGTTTCTTCAATTTTGACACATGAAAGACTGGATGCACGGAAGAACCTGGTGGCAACTCTATCTTGTAAGCTACACTCCCAATACGCTGTAAAACTTTAAAAACCCCACAATAACTTGGAGCCAGTTTTGAGTTAGCAAGAGAGGCTACACTGATTTGCTTATACTTCTGCAACTTCAAGTACACCAAATCCCCTACTTCAAATTCTCTTGGTGTATGGTGCTCATCATACTGCTGTTTCATAGCTAATTGAGCAGCTAACAAATTTTTCCTTAGGAAGGCAAATATCTCCTCTTTGGACTTAAGCTTAGAGTCTACCGTAACCTTGTTTGTTGTACTTGAAACATATTGAAGAAATGATGGAGGGGAAATGCCATAAAAAGCCTTAAAAGGGGTGATCTTAGTAGAGGAATGAAGAGTGGTATTGTACCACCATTCTACCCATGGAAGCCAATGAGCCCACTGTTTTGGCCTGTCACGCATAAAACATCTCATATACGACTGTATTGATTTATTGAAAATTTCAATCTAACCATCTGACTAAGGATGGTATGCAGAGCTGAAGTTCAATTATGTCACATGTGCTCTAAACAACTCCTTCCAAAAGCTACTGGTAAATGTAACATCACGATCTATAACAATTGTGGATGGTATCCCATGTACGTTAATAACTTGGGAAATAAATAGCTTAACCACTTTAGCAGCAGTGTAGGTGTGGGACAATGGAAAAAAATGGGCCTAATTAGTAAATCGATGACTACCACCAAAATTACTAAAAATCCCTATGATAGTGGGAGAGGCTCAATAAAATCCACGGAGATCTCACTTGAAGATTTAGTAGGAATTGGTAAAGACTATAACAACCTAGCAAGCTGCAAATCCTCCACTTTACACCTTTGACATGTTGTGCACTCCGTAATGAACCCTTTAGTATCCCTCTTCATGCCAACTCAATAGAAATCTGCCTTAGCTTGATTTAATGATTCTAGTAACTCGAGTGACCACCAAATGCACTGCTATGACAGTGAGAGAATTTGCTTGAGGTGGAGTGGTGGTGGACAGTGATTGGACTGTTGGGTAGGTGGCAAGTTGCAGAGGAGTTGGTTGCCGGTTGGGCGTATGCGACTGGAATTGAAGTTGGAGAGGGGAGAGTGAGGCGAGTCCTCACCGAGATCTGAGGGATGAGGACGGAGGAGGGGAGAGGTGCGACGTGAAGGAGGGGAGGGAGGAGGGAGTAGGGAGTAGGGGAAAGGTGCGAGTTTAGATTTGTTTTTAAATAGATATTTGTAACTGTGATTTGTCTGTGTAATCGCTTTAAAAAAATGAATAAAAAATGATATCTATATGAAAAAATTAATTTCTTAATAATAGATTTTATTCTTTTTTAAATTACTTACATTATGTTTATGTATTTTACAATTATATATAGAATTGCTCGGTGAGGATTTCACACATAAGGAAAAAAAATAATAACACGTGGGCTTAAGTAGTAGATAGATAGTATTTGGATGGTAAGAATATTATTAATTTTTTTTGGGTGAGATCTTATTATGTTTGTAGCCGTCCTACAAATTCTATAAACAAGCAGTGCTTAAGTAAAAACTAAAATTGCTCCTGAATAATTCAATTTCTTGTATTTTTAATGCAAATCAATTAACACTAGTTTTCTTTATCAAAAAGAAAAAAAAATCCTTGTCACTTTCAAGATCAAGCAAGGCAACCCCTTTAGAAATTTTTTTGATCGGTGACGTGTAAGGTTTTAACAAGTTAAATGATTTCTATAAATTTTGCACAGATAAATCTCACCCAATTTTTTTTTTTTTTTTTGGAAGTGAACTCTATATAAAAAAAAGGGAAATATATATTTTTTTAATAGAATTCACATTTTTATAAAAATCTATACGAAACTTATTAGACTTGTAACCAATTTCGCTTTACCGAATCTTGACGAGATCTTATCTGAATCAATTTAAATTAAAATTAAAGAAATAAAGAGTAATTTAATTACAAGAAATGTTTAAAGATCGGTTTAGTATTTAATCTAAAAAATTTTATACAACACTATTATCATACTTTTATGACATTATATAAGATATGATATATTTATTATTATAGAATAATCTTTTAATAGATAATTTTTTATTATCTAATAATAATAAATATGTCACATTTTTTATAATAGAAAGAAAATGTGATATATAATATTGAGCGGTGCTACTCTGCCGCCTGAGTAGTACTGCTCGTTTATATCGTTAGTCACTTTTTATGTATTTTTATTTTTCTTTTCACATTTTTTAATATATTTTAATACTTTTAAAAAATTAAAAAAATATAACAATATACTTAAAATTACTTCTTTAATTATAATTTAAAAACTAAATAAATAAATTCAGAGCGGTATACTGTATCGGTCAACTATGGTGGGCATGCAAGCTTTTTTCTTCAATATTACTCATTTTATACAAGAAAACTAAAGAATGAGAAACAGTAAAAAAAACTAATGAAAATTTTTCAAAAAAGAAACGGAGGCTACGCGGAAGACTCCAAGTCGTCGTCTTCAAAGATGCTAAGGTGTTTCTTCAGAGATTCTTTTCTTTTTGGGGGTGAATGTTTGTTCTTGTATTCGGGAATTCTGGGTGACTGTCACTCTTCCAAAGGTAAATCTCTCCCTGCCCTAAATCATCCAGAAATAAAAGTAGTTTTATTTTTATTTTTCCCCGTTTACATATGCTAGATCGTCCCCAAATTAATTTGGCATAACTCTTTTTTTATCTCACCGTTAGCTTCAAACTTCAGATTCTGATTTTGGTTTTCTTTTATTTTTTTGTCCCATTTTATTTGTATTGTTCTGCTTTTGCATGCTAATAAAGATGCCGAGTTTTCTGGGAAAATTACACTGAGAATAAATTCTTTTTTGCTCAACTTTATGAATTTCTAAATTCAGAGTTAATCACATGTTTACTTAGAAAAGAAAGTGCATTTTTTGGATGATTTTTAACTGTATTTTGAATCTTTGATGATATAGGATGAAAGGAGGTTTCTATGGATTGAGGGCCAGACAACTTGCTCTAATTACTATTTTTCTATTGTGCATAACATATTTTATTTGGGCATGGAAGAAAACCCCGTCTGTTCCTAGCTTGATGCCACCGCAAACCGGCTTGAAGCTGTCTTCAGGTTTCCCTTCAGTTTACTTGTAAACATTGTTGTCGTTGTTGTTCTTGTAATTACTGGCGATGAAATAGACATGTTAATACACTAATGCATAATAAAATCACACAAATTCGAATTTGAATGAACCTGTCAAGGGCTTGTTGCAAAAAAATCGTCGAGATGTGTGGAAGGTTGGTGCCATACATATGTGCTTGATGGTAGCCTTTAGAACTACAGCCGCATGGCTATACATATGGATTCTATCGTTGAGCTGTAGTGATTGAAGCTTTGTCGATGGATCTTGTTAAAGAACGAAGAAATCTGACTGAATTTGAGAATACTAGGTGATCCTTGTTAAACTGGAGTAGTCTCTGGTCATTGTTCTTCTTTGCATGGAATGATTAGCAAGGTTACATTGACTAGCAATTATGCTATTTTTATTTTTTTTATTTTTTCACAATTTTGTTTTATTTTTACGGTCCTCCAACTGTTCTGTAGATATTCTTGTGAGTAAAACCAGTAGATAGCTTGTTGGATTCTGCATAAAAAATATATGTGGGCGAAGGTGGGCCATTATTTGTGGAGAAGGTGATTGTAAATGCCCAAACAAATCGCATTAGTTCTGCACAAAACTCTACTCATAGTTGTTTGATTAAGAGCAATTTTGTGACCAACACAGATCAGAATGTAGGCAAGATTTTTCTATTCTTCTTTTTGGTGGGATAAAAATTTGATCTAAGGTCTAACGTTCACTGTTTATTTTACTTGTTTTATCCTCTTTGTGATATGCCCTTTCTGGAGAGATAGACTTGGCATTTCTTTCCCGATTGGATATCTCTGTATGTCTTTTATTATCATACTATTATGGCCATCTCTTCGGCATGATCGGTAGTTACCAAAATCTCTTTTTTTCTCGAGACTTTTCATGCTTTGTATTCTTAATTAATATTTAAAAAAAAAATGTTTTTACTCGGAAAATGAATTTGTTTTAGTTTGAAATCTTTTAGTTTTTTCTTCTTTTCTTGTTCTCTTGGTTTCACGTTCCCCATCCTTACCTTTTAGCTGCTATTTAATCTTTATATTTTATTTTGCTCATGCAGAAACCCTCACAAGTCCATCAGAAGAAAAAACAAAAGACAAACAGATTCAGGAAGCAAAAACAGATGTTGGTGCACAAGGTCCTACAAGTCTAATAGGAGTTGAAGGAGATAATAAAAAGTCGGTAGAACTAGTTTCAAACCTAACAGAAGTCGATATGGCAGCACCTGCAAGTTCCCCACGTACAAGCTCCCCTGTTAGGGGTAAAGATGACTGGAATTTAACATTACCTATAGAAAAACAAGGTGGAATATTCTATTTATATTTATTATAGTAATTGCTTTGTTTTTGTGAAATCCAGTTCCTGCTTTCCTCATATGTTTACAGAAAACTTGATCAAGAGATATACAATGAGTAGTTTGTTGTAGGTGTGTTACCTTTCGGAAACTTTGTTGTTAGCATTGACGCTGTTTGGGGCTCCATTGAATGCGGCAATAGATGAGTGTAGCTAACCGTAACCTAGAGATATATGTGAGATAATTGATTGACCCCAATATGGAAAATTTTTTTCTGCGTCGTTTTGAAAGCTTGATTTATCAGTTGACTTCCATGTAACAACAGCAGAATATGAGGGAAGCAAATAAATCATTAGAGTAGAGCAATGTACTTGACCTTGATGCCCAGGTGTTGACACTTTTCTGCTACACAAGTTTACATAATTCTACCATTGGCTCTCTTACAAATCACGACATAAAGACCTTTCTCGTTCCATTCTATGTAAAAGCTTTTACTTGGCTCCATAGAAGAAGGAATCAATCAATGTAATTCTTCTGCGCTGACAGTTTTCATGCTCATATTTGTTGAACAAAGAAAAATATTTATTTGCCAGTATTACTGATTCATGATTGTGCCTTTCCTGACCTTACTCTAGATTGTAACCATGCAAAAGGAAAATGGGTTCCAGACAACAACCGGCCCTTTTATTCTGGGTTTGGTTGTAAGCAATGGCTATCAGCAATGTGGGCCTGCCGGTTGATGCAGCGGACAGATTTTGCCTACGAGAAGCTTCGGTGGCAGCCTAAAAATTGTAAAATGGAAGAATTTGAAGGATCGAAATTCTTGAGAAAGTATGTTGTGATTTTTACTGAAACACTTTAATACGATAGGTTACAAAAATGAACTTTTTTTTTGGAGGTAATTTTTTTTCATGTCTTGCCTAACCACATTAACAAATGCAGAAGAAGCCAATCTGTTATGACCTATTCCCTGTAGATTCAATCAATTCTTGCTGAAACACCATTTTTAAATATCAAGTTTTGGTGGATAAAGGGTAGTCTTTGCCTGGGTTGACACTTGGCAGGAAGTAATGTGATTTCACCAATCTCCTTCCACTTTTAGTCACAGTTTATAGGAATCGGTGCTTTATATTTTGCTCTTCTAGGGTATAGTTCAGATATCTTTAACAAGGCGATGATGTGTATCTATACAGGATGCAAGACAAAACTTTAGCTTTTGTTGGAGATTCATTGGGCAGGCAGCAGTTCCAATCCTTAATGTGCATGATTACAGGTGGCAAGGAGAGACATGATGTCATAGATGTGGGAAAGGAGTATGGACTAGTCCAAGCTCGTGGTGATGCTCGCCCTGGTGGCTGGGTGTATCGGTTCCCAGGCACCAATACAACCATACTCTACTACTGGTCAACATGCCTCTGTGATGTGGAACCAATTGACAAGACAAACACCACCACTGATTATGCCATGCATCTTGATCGACCACCAGCATTCTTGCATCAATTTCTTCACAAATTTGATGTTCTAGTACTCAATACAGGACACCATTGGAATAGAGGAAAGCTTAAGGCTAATAAGTGGGTTATGCATGTTGGGGGTGTGAGAAATACTGATAGGAAGTTAGCAATGATTTGGAAGGCCAAAAATTTCACAGTTCATAGCATTGTCAATTGGGTAAACTTACAGCTTCCAAGATATCCAGGGTTGAAAGCCTTCTACAGAACCATCTCACCTAGGCATTTTGTTGGTGGGGAATGGAATACGGGTGGGAGCTGTGACAATACTACCCCTATGTCAGTGGGAAAGGAATTATCAAATGATGAGTCTAGTGATCAAAGTGCTGCAGGTGCGGTGAAGGGAACTGGGGTTAAGCTTTTGGACATAACAGCTATTTCACAGCTTAGAGATGAGGGTCATATATCCCGGTTCCGGAGAAACACCGGACCAGGAGTGCAGGATTGCCTGCATTGGTGCCTACCTGGTGTTCCTGATACATGGAATGAAATGCTCTTTACACAAATTTAGTCTGGCATAATAGGTGCCGAATGAAGAACTCTGCAAGTGTGCTTGAAAAGGTTTGGCTCTTCCTTTCTGTGGCCCGGGTAAAGATCACCATTTGAAGATTCTGAATCCCACACTACACCACGGGATGCAGCAAGGTGAGTGGGACATATCTCCCAACTGAGTTCCATATTAAAGACTTTTGATCTCACTGATTAAAAAATAAAAATAAATACTTTTGATCTGTTGACGAACTTGCATCCAAATTATTCCTAGGTTTCTTCTTTTTGGGGACCTTGTAAGTTCCTGCAATCTTCATGTTTGTAGATGCTGGTTCTTCTGTTTGTATTTTATTTCATTATTTATTCTGTCTTTGGATGTTGCATTGAGAAGTTTGCCTGAGAATGCCACTTTTAAGTGTAAGAAGGCCTTTCCTTTGAAGTGAGTCTTGGACTTTTTTGGACAGATTCGTCGATGTCAAATCCTTACAGTGGAGAAACAAAAAAAGAATTACAGGCTACAGTAGAGCAAAGAACAGAGATCGTTGGACTTGAATTATGTGCTTGAATTCAAGGCGAAAAGTATCATGGAATCCTAAGCTTGGTGATGTACCGTCTCTATTGGTGATCAAATCTGTGTTTCTTTGGCCAATACAAAAGACATTGTTTTTGTTCTTTACACATTTGTAGCTTTTTGAAAAATGGTGACTAGCTTCATAAATTTGATTCGTTAATCCTTAATTTCTGTGTTCAAAGTTGGCAAACGGTTGATTCGAGTCAAGGCGGTATGCCACGCAACAAATTTTCACGCCTCATAAATGATTGTAAAATAATAACGTATGGTAGTTTAGAAAGCCGAAAACAATTGTGAAAATCTAAAATTATCGAATAGGGTTAAAAAAAAAAAACAAATAAAATCTCAATGAAGGGGATAAAATATATCCCAAGCCTAGGCAGGCCAAGATATCTCAACACTTTTTAAGTATTCTTGTACAGATGAAAATACCCCACATGCCAAATACAGTAAACCATTTTTGTACCAAAGTTTTTTAAAAAATCACTATAATATTTATCACTATTAAATATAAATAAAAAATAAAATCACTATAATATTTATTACTAAATAAAAAATAAAATCACTATAATATTTATTACTATTATATATAAATAAAATCATCATTAAAGACTCACACCTTTTTCAATTATCTATCCAAAAGTCAACTCAATATATTTCATACATCCAAACAATTCAAAATACTCTCAATGGGATCGACAAACCCACTTCAATCTCTACTCATAACTATTCACAAACATTCTCAACACTTATCAGGTATTCTCACTACCCAAACGTATGTCTACCAAATGGTTATCACTAAAAGACAAATGAAGAGAGAGAAATGAGAGACAAGGAGGGCATGACCACGTGCCACCAAGTTATTCATTGCAGGTCATTTGAGTGGTTGGTGGTGTGAAACACGTCCTTTACAGTGGCACCGTCTGTGAGATCTTTGCAGACTTCATCATGATTTTCACATGCCAACTATTATGGGATCTTAAGCAACCCGTGATCAAGAGATGAATGTGATAGATATAGAAGCGAGGCTGGCAGAGGCCGAGTAGAAGTTGAGAGAGGTTGTGATGGTAGTGGAGCAATTACAAAAGGAGAACGAAGAATTGAAGTGGCAAAACATCGTCGTACCACCTGTCAATAATGGGCAAGTGGAATGAGATGCACACAATGCGGGAGGTATGAACATGGAAGACCTGGAAAAGACGAGGCTACACGATGAAGTATGCATCCTTGTTGACAAATATGAAGAGATGGCAAGAAGGATGAGAGATCCTCTTCAGTGAAACAGTTGCTCACCCGTACTGACCTTCCTTATAACGAGGAAGTAATGGTAGTGCCCCTCCCATCGAGGTTTAAAGCTCCTCAGTTTGATTTATATGACGGGTCACGAGACCCTGTGGATCACCATGAAAACTTCAAAGCACACATGACCCTCCACGGGTTTCCCGGGGAGGTGGCTTGCTGTGCTTTTCCATTGACGTTGAAAGGAATAACGCGAGGCTGGTTCAGGACTTTGCGCCTAGGATCCATTAGCAGCTTTGAGAAACTGGCCAAATAGTTCGTTACACAATTCATGGTGAGTAGGAGGCGCTGCAGACCAATCGCCTACCTGTTGACCATCAAGCAAAACGAAGAAGAGAGCTTGAAAGCGTATTTGACCCGTTTAACTAAGGAGAGGCTGACCACAGACGATTAGGACGAAAAGATCACGTTAGTTGCTTTTTTGGGGGGCATTTGGCCTTGGAGCCCGTTCATAGCTGAGTTGGCCAAAAATACCCCCTCCATCCTGAGGGAGTTTATGGACAAAGCAGAAAACATCGTAAATGCTGAGGACACGCTACAGGCTCTCCTAGAGCCAAGGAAGCAGGAGATCAAGTCGAAAGCCAAGAACTAGAATAGTTCCAAAGACAAGAAGACTGGGTAGGGTCATCAGGATGAAAGACGAGAAAGGTATTCCAATCAACAAGACCAGGGGCGCTGCCTCGTTCACAATAACCTGAGTGTACAGGAAAATAATAAGATAGCAAGAGAGGAAGAATATCCTCCTATAAGGGGACACCGTTACTACAAGTACCACCAATCGGATACTCATTGGATTGATGAATTCTTTACATTAAAGAAGAGGCTTGCTAGCCTTGCAGGATGCGGGGAGCTCGAAAGAATGCTGGTCAACTATCTCAAGCTGAAGAAGGAATAAGGTCGTAATTGTGAAAGTAGGCGAAGCAGAAGCCCCAAACGCCAAAGGCTGGAGGAGGAACTAAGAAATAACACCCTCGATAACCACGGGGCCAGGACCAGGCACCCATTGGAGAGATTCGTACCATAGCAGGAGAGTTTGCCGGTAGGGGTGTAACAACATCCAGCAGAAAGGCTCACGCCCGTAGAGCAAGATATCATGAAGTTTACATGGTGGATAAACCTCCCAAGCATCCTAGGTTAAATGCAACCCCTACTATCTCATTTGGAGACAAAGACTGCCAAGGATTTTGTACCCCCACGATGACGCCCTAGTTGTCACCATGCTGATAGCCAACTACACGATCAGACAGATTTTGATAGACAATGGAAGCTTAGCCGACATCTTATTTAGGGACTTTTTCACCAGGATGGGCATTAGCCCTGGTAAGCTGCGTCCATCACCATATCCACTGAAGGGGTTCTCGGGAGAAACTGTTCAACTTGTGGGCTCCATTGCGATGCCATTCACAATTGGCCAAGGCGCCCACATGGCCACCACAATGACGAATTTCTTGGTGGTTAAAACTCCATTGTCCTATAGCACCATATTAGGAAGGCCGACCCTCAATGACTTGAAGGTAGTCACCTCCACTTACCATCTGAAGATGAAACTCCCAACTGAAACGAGCCTAAACGAGGTCCGTGGTGAGCAAATCCTGGCACGGGAGTGCTACGTTCAAGAGCTTAAGGTGGGTGCGCCTATTGTGTGCACAGTGGACAATGGGAGCAAACAGTCGCCACCCCCGCCCTTGGTCGAAGATAGCCAAAAAATAAAAGCGAGGAATGAAGACTACCTAGTTTAGGCTGAAGCAAATGAGCCTCTATAAATTGTGGCCCTATACCTCGCAAGGCCAAAACATCCTCAACAAAAGCAAGACCGAACACTATTTCAACCAACAGGTCAAGCCCAGGTCTTTCAGGGTTGGTGACTTGGTGCTAAGGGAGATAGACGTGACAACCCAGGGCGAGGGAAAGCTCGGCCCACAATGGGAAGTCCCACATAGTCATGGCCTGCAACTGGCCAGGTTCCTACTATCTCAAGGACAGTCAAGGAAAGGAGTTGCAGCACCCATGGAACGTCAAGCACTTAAAATAGGCTTTATCCCTAAGAAGTTACTTCTACGCACTTATTTTTTCTTTCCTGGATGTACATTTTCAATAAGAGAAATCAATAAAGTGGATTGAGGTTCGAGTCAGCCACCAATGTTGAGTCTAACTCGCAGTGCAAGCAAACATGCATGGAGGTCGAAAGACCCCACAACCCACCAGTAGTTAGCGACCAGTGTCGAGTCTAACTCACGATGCAAGCAAACGAGCATGGAGGTCGAAAGACCCCACAACCCACCAACAGTAAGGCACCGATGTCGAGTCTAACTTGCAGTGCAAGCAAACGGGCATGGAGGTCGAAAGACCCCACGACTCACCAATAACTAGCCACCAGTGTTGAGTCTAACTCGCGGTCAAATGGGCGTGGAGGTTGAAAGACCCCACAACCCACCAACAACTAGCCATTGTTGCGAGTCTAACTTGCGATGTAAGCAAATGAGCATGGAGGTCAAAAGACCCCACGACCCACCAAAAGTTAGCCACAGGTGTCGAGTCTAACTTGAGGTGTAAGCAAACGGGCATGGAGGTCAAAATACCCCACGACCCACCAACAGCTAGCCACTGGTGCGAGTCTAACTTGCGGTGTAAGCAAATAAGCATGGAGGTCAAAAGACCCCATGGCCCACCAACAGTTAGCCACCGGTGTTGAGTCTAACTCGTAGTGCAAGCAAACGAGCATGGAGGTCGAAAGACCCCACGACCCACCAAAAGTTTGCCACCGGTGTCGAGTCTAACTCGTGGTGCAAGCAAACAGGCGTGGAGGTCAAAAGACCCCACAACCCACCAACAGTTTAGCCACTAGTGTCGAGTCAATACTCGCAGTGCAAACCAACAGGCGTGGAGGTCACCAGACCCTACGACCACAATTGTTAACCATTAGTTCCAAGTCCAAAAGCTAGTGGTGCGACCAACAAGCGGGAAGGTCAGTAGAGGGCACAAAACCCCACGACCCCCTCACTTGGTTATGACCTCGTGCAAGTCCAAAGGACTTGCATAATCCACAACAGATATAATCCACAAAAGAGATACATCCACATTGCATTTACAAAACACATCAAATGTTCTATTTAAAAAACCAAAGGAGAAAGTTATCAATTACAAAAAGGGCAAAATCAAGGGCCAATATTATCAACCAAGGTGTAAGTGGGCAGATGCTACTTTTGCGCCGATGGAGTCCCACTTGGTCTGGAAGAAGAGGGGGAGCCAAGAAAGGCCTCAGGCTTGGTATTGCGCCCTAAGGCGTCCACAAACTGGCACGACACCACATCAGGTTGGAAAGCGGTCAAGTCCAGCCTCCCCAGGTTGACCCAAGGGTTTGCCAACAGATGGGCACATAGAAGAGCCAACACAGCCCTATAGCCAAACTCAAAGGCCCGGTCTCTAATAGCCATGGCGGGGCCACTTGAGGATGCAGACGAACCATCTCACAATTGGTAGAAGCCAATTCAGAATCCAACTCCCTTATCTTTGCCTCTGCTATTTGTTTGTAGAGTCCAAGCGTATCATAGTTTTGTTCGTCTTCTCCAAATGGGCATCGGCATCCTCTTGGCTTTTCTTATAGGCAGCAAATTGTGCCTCCAACATTTTGTAATTCCCCTGGGCCTCTGACAGTTGGAGGTTGAGCTGCCTGCGCTCCTCTATATGTGATACTTTCACCTTCGATAGCTCATGGGCAAGTTTTTTCCGCTCCTCCTTAGAGGAAGACAAGCTTAAGCGGATTCTTGGGAATGCTGCTTAGCCTCCGCCTGCGAATTTCGAGAGGATGTTAGCGCCTCACTCAGGTAGGATACTTGTGCTTTGGCAGACACCCACTCTGACTTCGCTAGCTGTAGAGCAAAACTATCGCGGGCTTGGAGGGACTTTGCACGAAGCAATTCTCCTCTCAATTCATATGACTCTTCATGGAGAGACTCGAGGTCGACTTCTAAGGCACAAATGTGCCCATCGGCTTGATCCATATAGCCCTTGATCTCAGTCTTCTCAACCAAAGGATTTTCTCTCTCTCTCTCTTTTGGCAAAGAACCCTTGAATTCGCCTCTCCCGCACCTCATTTTCCAAGTGGGCACGGTCATTCACAATCCAAGCTACCAAGTCGTCCACTCCCTACGCAATACAAAGGCCAAACAAGGTAGCCATTATAAACAAGAACCATCCAGCAACCAAGCACAAAGGCCAAACACAACCAAATACAACAACCAAATAAGAAGAACATATATAAGGCATGACAATACCGTGGACAAGAAACTCTTCAAATATCGAGACATCTCCGCCACGAGCCTGGAGGAAGTAAGGGGACACCTGGGCTCCACCCCCTTGGCCTCGCTTGCTCTAGTTTCCGCTTGAGTTCTCTCCAAGAAGGAATACACTAAAGGCGCGAGAGGGGCGGCTGGAACTTCTGGCAAGACACAAACGCACTCCGACCTTCACTTTGGTCCCTCTCGCCATAGTCGCCAAGGCCTCTGCCGCCAATTCTAATTGAACTAACCTCATCTCTCTTCCATTTCTCCTCTTCCAAGGATGAGCCAACCCCCTCTAGGGGAGTTGAAGAGTCTCCATCACCGCCAAGAAATGAAGGGGAAGGGGAGGGAATATAGACCCTCTCTTGATCTGTGGGTGGTTTCATCCCTCGAGATAGTTGCTGGGAGGGACTTGGGCGTGGAATCCTGCCGACCACATGCTTCAACAACTTCAGGCGTGGCCACCCTAGACACACCCATGGAGAATGCATAAAACATATCCGCAAAAGCCTCGCTGACACTAGAAATTGAAGTCGGAGAGAGGTGAGAAGGAAACTCGAAGGGCGGCATGCTCACTGATTCAGTACCCTTGGCGGGCAAGTCAAAATCAAAGGTTGTTTCCAAGTTAGCAAGGGCTTGGCTCATTAGTCCAATAAGGTCGTCGAGACCTGGCGATACTAGTGAGGAGACCCTGACCAGAGAAGCTTTGGGCGTCTTCTCTCCAAGGGAAGCATCAGGAGCCCCCTCGCCAACAAGAAGGTTGGAATCAAAAGGTACTCCTTAATCCACCTCCATTTTCGCCCCAGTGGCAGATCCAGCGAACTCACCCCCGACAACGCCCCTAAGAGGGCGCTTGGGCAAAGAGCCACCAAATTTAGGAGCATGCCTCTTCCCGTCGAGCTGGGCAGCACGTCTCTTTGTTGGAGGCACCACGACCTTACGTTTACATCCCTTGACATGGGCACGACTGGGCACCACCAAGAACCTGTCAATATTGGTGGCGGAGAGCAGATCCTCCATCGCCAAACCACTCTTATCATTCTCCTTCGCCCAATTAAGGATTATGTCAACGCGAGGGCATTCCTTATGAGTTAAGTCCAACAATAAGCTTTTGTCGTCGGGGACTTCCCCAATTAGCACGGACTAGGTAATCTTGAAGGTTCATCTCGTCGCCAGGAAATTCTCAATCCCTACCAGAAACAAAGAACTTGTTTTGCCACTACTTGACGTTGGAGTAGCGAGGCTCGAAGGCCGCCAAGCACTGCAACCAAATGTGGAAACTACAGATGTTGCCCGGCAGCGACTTCACTCCATAGAAAGAAAGAAATTCTTTCGCCATCAAATCTGGGTAAGCCTCCTCCAGGGGCTCCAAAACCATGCGAAAGACCACGTAGGAACATATGAGAACATGCCAAACGTGCGAGTGAAGTTGGGTGGGGGTCAACCCCAAGAAGTCCAGAACATCACGTGTAAGGCATATGAAAGGGAATCGCAGCTCGTGCGCCAGGGCACTCACTGTGAGGTCCAAGTCGTGGCGAACCATTCTTCATCGATGCACCTTGCCTCGGGAATAGAGAGTTTCACCGAATCTAGGATTCGATAAGTAGACCTTAGCTTCATTAAGTCCTGCTCGGTTAGGGTGGAACTCCAAGAAAGGCCCTCAAAGGAAGTAGGGATCCAGCTGAGGGAAGACTCAGTGACAGGTGAAGGAGAGGCCCTCGTCGGAGTTTGGTCAGAGGATCGGATGGGAGTACGGGAGGAGCCACGACTAGCCATTGCGATCGGAACACGCTCTTGATAACGCTAACAAAGGGCTCGAAAAAGGAGAGGAGGAGGTTGAAGGAAGAAGAGGTACAAAAAGAGAGAGTTCAAACAAAAGGAAGTGAATCAAGAATGAGAACAGAAAAGTTAATCATGAGGGTTCTTAGGAATCCGAAAGGTTGGCTGCGTCGGCAGTTACCATTTCTTTCGAATAAAGGACATTGAAAGTGCGCAAACGGCTATGGCTGACGTGGGCCACATTTTGAGGAATGGTATAAACTTAAACCCACAAACATTGACCCTCGGCGGGGTAGGAAAAGTTGAAATTTGGCTAACCGCCCATCTATTGTAAGCCAACGAGGTAAGGTTATCACGTGGGCATAAAAGGCACAAAACTAGTTAATTTCCTATGTACTGATACAAAGAAAATTAACGGAATAACTGAAGGGGATATTTGGATCCTCTGGCTGCCAAGCCTAAGGCTGAAAGGCAGGCCCAACTTACCACTTTGACCTACAAGACTTATGGCCCAAGGGCCCACGAGAGCATGGTTTCAATAAGAGACCAACATTACGCGCGAGAGGATAACGCCCATAAATGAAGGTAGTTATCATAGTATGGATAACTTCTATAAATAAGAGTTGTTATCCCCTCCCCCTTCAATAAGGGATAATTAGAGATAAACTCATGAGACTGATGGTTATTGACTCCCTTGACACGTCATGTGACTCTATAAATGGTGCATGAAGGTAACAAATGTTTCTCTGAACTTCTTGAGATCTTTTACATTGAGACTACTTCTCTAATTTAAGCATAAGAGTTTATCATGGGCACCCAATGCTGCCAAGTTATTCATTGCAGGTCATTCGAGTGATTGGTAATGTAAAACACATCCTTTGCAACAATTTTTCCAAACTTTCAATTAAAAAATAAAAAAAATTCAACTTTTTCGAATCTTAAAATAAAAATTATATTAAAACATTATATCACAACAACACTTACGCATTCTGTGACATACATACACATTCTTATAAGTTATTAAGGCAAAGGATCCTTCTACTCAACATGCATAGTTGTACATGTCTATATTTTTATTTTTTTTTATTTCATATATGTTTTAAACATATTTAAATATTTAAAAAAAATACATAAATATATTAGCAGTAACTTCCTTAACTATTAAGTAAAAAAAAAATACATGAGCAGTCAAATCCATGGACAAAAATATAGAGCAAATTAGTAAATTTGGCTAAGGGATGACATGTGTCTGGCCCTAAGCAAATACTAGGCTTTGGGCATTTGGCATTGAGCATTAGCATTGGAATAGGCAAAGATAAAACTAAAATTTGGCTAATGTCACATGTTTTGCATTTTGCCTATTCCATTCAAGAGAGGTTCTAACATTAGATTATCCATCTATTAGTTAAAATAATAATAAAATATTATTAATTTAGTAATAATATTTTTTTTCTAATTTTTTTTAATATATTTTACAATTCTATCGATCATATGTTAATTAATAATCAAAATATTATTTTCCAACTATCTTCTCTTGCCAATCCTTTCATCCAACAATCATATATACAATTATTGAAACTAACAAACACATTTTGCCAACCCTACTTCACCATCGAAGGATGCACATCTTTGAGATTTCCTAGTGGGTGGCATTTTTTCACTGCTGACTTGTGATGCTTGGAACACAACATTATTGTACGAGCTATCCATTGAGGTGTTGTTACAACCTTGTCCACCACTTTATAAGAGAGTGGTGAAGAAAGGATCATCACCAAATGGTGTGTCCATCCTTGAAGAAATTATAATTATTAACGAATCAAACAACTTGAATACTAACTTATAAAACTGTCCAGCAATGAGCAATGTGGATAATCCCTAAATTAGAAAAATAAATTCAATTATTTTACTCCAAACCACTCAGATAGGGAGGTAAATTTCAGTCTTTCCTAGATATCACACAAAACTTATGACTAGCATAAAATCTTCCTTAAATTTGGAAGGTTTCCACCAATAGAGAAAAAATATACAGCAATCAACCAAGATAGCATGGTGCCACAATGTTCAAGAAGTAGCAAAAGCAAAGCTATATTAATCAAACTATCTCAATTGGTTGCCTAAAAAGTTCAAAATAAAAAACTATCTGAATTGGTTTAGGACACCCAGGTCTCTTTCAAATTTTTGTGTCATAAGTTTTGGCTAT
The DNA here is from genome assembly GCF_001411555.2 of Juglans regia. NCBI lineage: Eukaryota > Viridiplantae > Streptophyta > Magnoliopsida > Fagales > Juglandaceae > Juglans > Juglans regia. The sequence goes on along the minus strand of NC_049910.1, from coordinate 24,098,416 downwards.
GGTCAAAAAGTTTTCCTTTGTAAAAAAATCCAAAAATAATACATCTTAGCATAGTTTTTTCTACTTCAACATCGTAGCCCAGATAGCATTAATGACTTTTCATTAGCATAGTCAAAATGAGCCAGCAACTGACCATAAGATATGCTCAAACACAAGCTTGTGGCATAAACAAAATTAACGAATGTGTATCTACCTTGTCAATAATTAATTTAGGTACTAAATACAACTGTTCTTTCAACAAACATTCACAATACTTGCTACAGTTATTAATTATATGAATCAAGTTTATAGCATACAACATGCTCCTTGAGTAAACACTTCAGACATCAGTTGCCAAATTCATTTTTGTGCAAGTTAGGTCCTAATATTTTCAATTTTATTCTATAAACAGGAATAAAAAACTGGCGATAAATCAAAATCTAGACTCACAAACCATATTTGTAGCAGCCACTTGTGTCATATATAGCTCATTTGATATACATACATTCAATATTAAGAAACATTAATCAAAGCAAGAAAGGAAAAAAAAAAAAAACAACCAAACATTACTCGAAGTAGCAAAAACAACTACAAGACAATCATAGATGTCATATTCACTTGATTTTATGCATGTTTAATGTATAAACAGAATTACAACTACAACATAGTATATGTATTTGATCAATAGAGTTAGCAACTCGTAGAATCTAAAATCCATAAACCCTAACACAAATTTAGAACAAACCATTAAACCTATCTCAACCCAGAAGTACAAATACTGAAACCTGAACTAAAAACATTTGAACAAATCTTAAAATCTAAAATTCATACAAAATCACCACCAACAAGGAGTAAAACCCACCACACAATGGAGTAAAAACCACCAACGAGATTAACACAAAGCACGAATTTTTACCCTTGCCACACAATGGAAATGATATAACTGAGAGAAAGGAAACCCTCGCTGATTGCGAAGGAAATCAGCACACACTGTGCGAAGGAAACCCTTGCCGATTGTCCTAGCTGTCGAAGGAAGAGAGAAAATCGCTCAAGGGAAGAGAGAAAATCGCTCAAGGGAACGGAAGAAAAAAATTTTGTAGCAAGAAACAGAGAGACAATCGCTCAAACCCCGGGGATACACATTTAGTTTTTAAGCAGTGCATGCCAAATATGATTGGTGGGTCTGATTTATCAAAAAATCTACTCAACCTCTTACTATTCACACAACCTCTACATTCCACATTATTTTTAATTTTTATTATTTTTTTCTTTTATTAAATATTTATTATATGAATAATAAATAAAAAATTTGAAATAATTTAAAAAGAATAAACTTAAAAAAAAATTTTAAAAAAATATTAAAAATTTAAAAAATTTAAAAAAGTACAGAGTGTGGTGGAGGTTGTGTAGCAAAGCTCCTGTGATTTATTGCAGCTCCAAGCAAGCTTCACTTGTCACCCTTTAGTTAATCCAATGCAACGATTTTGTGTGAAATGAGGCATATTTTTGTTTTCATTGGTATTATTGGCTTAGCAATGCCAGTGCTCTCAAGCACATGGAACCGAGTTAGATTAATTCCTATATTTTTCTGAGGAAAAAAATTAAAAACCCAAATTTGGCTGTCGAATCATTTGGCTTCTAACCCATGATTCTTTCACTCTTTCCATCTCGCAGTTCTACGGCCTGCTAGATAACATAACTACTACTTAAGTACAAAATATTATAACTTTATGGAAAATTTCATCCCGCCATCCCTATAACTGTAAATATTATTTCTATTTATATTATGTGATTGTTATGCCGGTACGAGAATGCAATCTCGTCACATATAATGGAAAAATACATATATATGACCCTCTCAAACTACCATATCATTTGGATTCACAATCCTAAACTACCAATTTTGGTAATCATCACCAAACTACGAAAGAAGTCCAGTGTACCTCTTAACAATTTTCAAATGGATAATGTAACCATATTTCTTTTATTTTCTTTTCTATTTTAAAAGAAAAAAAAAGTAAAAAAGTGACCAAGAAAAGTAAGTTAACCCAAAGAAGAATAATATTTGTAATTTTTTAATTTTTAATAAAGTAATTTTTCTTAAGCCAATAAAACTGTGAATGTGATACCGAAGAAAATGTGATTAGATTCAAATTGAGGGAGACGCATACATAACTTTTAAATTTCTCTAAAGATTATTGTCAACGTGTTGCTCTACTTCTAGTTCTGACTCTTCTTCTTGGCCATCCGAACTCACTGATTTGCGGTGGAACCTCTCCTGGATTTTTGTCACACCCTTTTCCACTGGCCCTATTGCTTGATTAATGGTCAGTACAACATCTTTGACAACCTGCTTTCAGAGTGTCTGTGTAAATGTGATTTCAAGGCAGGTTGAAAACAATTAATTAGACGATCGATCATAGCTCAGGCTGAACTTACATGTTGACCGCCTTCGAGAACAATGTCCTGAACACTCTCGGTGACACTTGTTCCGGGAGCGTTGACCTTAGTTTCTGTCCTTTCAAGCATGGCTGGTTTCTCCTCAGGACCTTTCTCTAACTTCAGTGCTTCTTTGGATGTTTTAGTAGTGACTCTCCCATTCTCGGAGACAGGGAGGAACTGGTATGGTTCCGCCGAGAAAACATACACATGAGCGATAGCTGCAATGGCCATCTGCCATGAAAGAGAGATAACTGTATGATCATGGCAAGAAAAACCAACAAGCCAATATGATGCTATGTTCATTATGTTATCTCAACCACAGTATATGCTGCACAAGGACAACCTACTGGACTGGTTATGATCAGCAACAACCTAAATAAAAACAATACAACAAAGTACCTTTTATTAGAAAGAAATAACCTCCCAGCACAGTGCCTTATCTGAACTCAACTAATGACTAACAAGTAGATGAATCAGTGTGCCCCTTTCCTCCTAAGATCCTAATTTTCCATTCCTGACGGGTGACTACAGCCAGAAATGGAACTAATAAATACTTTTTTTTTTTTATTTGGCACCGGCTGTCCAGGAACAGCATCCCGACTAATCCCAGAGATGCACAGGCCCTCGGCAATGAGTTTCCCACAAGTGCACCTTGGGTAATTCAAGGGGAAAATCCTCTAGTCCGATGGTACTAAGAGATTGTTTGCATCCAAGAAGATTTGAACCTTAGACCTAAGGGGAGCACACCCCCAAGCCCAAGGCCTTTACCACTTGAGCCAACCCCTAGGGTTTGGAACTAATAAATACTTTAGATTGATGGAGGTCCATTTTGGATTGATGAAGGTCACATAAGAGTATATGCTAGACTGCCCTCATTGTAGTTGATTTGGGTACTATATATTATCAATTAGGAATTATTGGAAAGTTATCCATAGAGAATTGCAATGGAGATATTTGTTGGGGTCCCCCAACTCCTCATCTTGTAATTTGACATTATTAATATAGCATTGCTTATAAAAGAGGGTATCTATAAAGAACAATGATTTCTAAGGAATAAAATGGAGTTTAGAATACCACAGCAATGGAAGCAACTTACTTCTATACAAATCAAGAAATTCTGCAGTCCAGCTTGTACTTTCACCTCCTTTGGCAGCACTCCAAATGCACTCAATAGTGCGATACCCACACCTTGCCACCAAGTGGCAAAAACAATGGCCTTGAAGCTGATGAACTTTGCAAGTGGCTTTATTGACTGAAGTCTTTCATGAGTTACATTATAGAACTTCACAAGGCAATACAATGCCCACATCTGACTGAAGTTTAATACCACTGCCATATATGGATAACTGCGATATGACAGTGTCGCAACAACAATTAGCAAAGGATAACCCTGTTGAACATTGTATTCTGCCATGCTATAAAATACCTTTGTGTATATGGATATAAAAAATATGAGTGTATCAACATTCGGAGTGAACAAACATAAGGCAGAACAATGTATTCTATCCCGCTATAAGATTTTTTAACACTGAGAAAACAGAACAAAATCATCCTAGAAATTCTTGGGGCTTGACCATTGCTTTCTACCAACAAAATGAAAAAACAAATCAATATGCTTTAATACATGAAATTACTAAGGATCAAATGAAAAAGTTGAGAAAATTTTGGCAAACACCAAACAGGATAAGACTAGCATAAGGGTGCATGCATGAAATATACTAGATAATGCCCAAAACAGAATTAACAGCAAGGTTATATTTAGTGATGTACCATAATAAAACTGATACAATGTTAGACTTGCATAAGAAATACATACCCATAGAACCACTTGAATTCCCCATCACCATAAACACCAAAGATTTCCAACAAGAAAGCTAAGAAAGCACAAACTGTCTTCAGAATCATCTGGTCTATTGAGAAATCATTAGAATCTTAAATAGTCAGTTCAAACCATGCATTAAGAAAATATAGGGACTCACATATTGCACAAGGCCGAATTTAATTATCACAAGCAAGTCTTTCCCAAGAATGCAAGGTTGAAAGAAGAAGTTTCTGAAGGACTTTTGCTGCACTGAATGATTCTCATCTGCCCCTTCTAACAGTCGTTTGCCAAGCTGTTTCCTTGAATTATTTTCGAGTAGTTCTATGACCATACTTTCACCACCTACCAAAGTTTTGATTTCAAGAAAAAATCTTCATTAGAAACTTGGCAGAATATAACTTCACGAAGTGTGATCTAATGCAAAGATGCTAATGTTATATCACACAAAGATAACATTTTCTCTTCGATCAATCTCCTTTCATCACATATAAATTCATGCACATAAATTCAAGAATATTTATTCACACACTCTTCGCATCTAAAAGAAACATAATTATTGCAACACTAGTCAATACAGTTAAAGATGCATCCCATCGAACTTACAGCACTTAACAATATAAATCTAACAGCTATATGTTAAAATCCAATGAATTTTCCAAATGTTTTTGGATATTATAAACCATTAATCAAATCCTCTAAGGAAAATATTCATGCACAAGGATACTAAAGTTATAAAGAAGGAGGAGATAGTGAAAATGTCACAATTGCATGGAGGTCAGACTTCATGAATGTACCTAGATCATCACAGAAATTTGTAGCTTACCCAGGCAAGCAACCAAATAACTCCCAAAAGAATACAAGGCAAACGCTTCATAGCAGTTTCTCAGAATGTCACATGCAAGAGACAACCTTGGAAACAACAAGGATATTATCTGGACAGTAAAACATAAGAAACCATTAAAAGCCACATGGTTAAATAATCAAAGTCATCAAAATAACATAAGTGAATCACGACATGAAATTGCAAATGCCATTTCCAGATTGCGATATAACGGGTTAAAATTTCCTTTCAGATAGATAGAACCTCACTGACTCATCGGCATAGATGGGAACCATGAAAACAATAGCGACAATCCATTTTTGTTCCTGGATAAAAATCAAATAAGACAGAGTAAATCTTTTATCTAAATTATAACTTCCATTTTCTTAAACTCAATTTATGGATTTATGAATGTTTCCATAAGCACTAAGGCATATATTGTTGGACAAAGAGAAATTGAGACCGTAAGTATTGTAGAATCTCGAGTATGAAAGCATGATACACATCAAAATTGACATTTGCAGGGCCCAGCCTTGAATTTTTCTAAATTAAAAGACATTTTGATCCTTTCTGGGCACAAAAGCATGTTAATCGCAATGAAAAACCATTGTAATAATGTTTTATGGGTAAATGATGAAACTGTTTGAGCACCATCAGTGCCGACAGATCCAGTCAATAGGATGCATTTAGGAATACTATCAACAGTATGCATTAACGGATAAACATGCTATGCTCTTGTATAGAGCTGTTTAGTTTTAATGAAATGATTTTGCCCATTTCTTAAATTTTATTCAAGAAAAACCAATAGATCAAAAACCATAAATTTCAGCATCACACAGCTAGTATGAAATGAGAAGAAACACAAGTTGATTGATATAAAAGCAGGGCATTGCATAGAATGGTTAGGATGCTTATTGCAGAAACAGACTAACAGCAGGATTGGTGTATGATCTGAGATGTTGGAGAATGAGATAGATGGAGAGGATCAATGCTACAAGTACAGAGCATCCTGCAATTATGAGGGCTGGTTGATAAAACTCTCTATATATTTCTTCATGGGCTGAGATAAAATTTGATGCCATCACTCGTGCATCTTCCACTTGCAGCAGTCTACAACTTGTACAGAAGCTTTATGCTGTGAATCCATAAATATAATTACTAAGCCTGAGATACATTACCACAAAAATTTGCATATGAAACACTAGATAGTAAACTTCCTAGTAAGAAAGAATAAAAACCCATCAACTTAGTCAAACTTGATTAAAATGCGGGCGGGGAGCGTAAAAAAAGCATGCCACTATTGCAGAACATGGACATCCATTGTCCTTCAATAAGCCCATGCTTCCAAGTAGCATAAAAACCATGTTAATCATTAGGACTCGCATCCTTATGCAGCAATTTGTTTCCCGCTAACACCATCGTCTTAACTCCCCTTGTTTCGATTCTCTTATCATCGAACTTTTTTCCAGATTTTATTCGCTCAATTCTGTTTCTATTGAATTTTTCACTCTTGTTTTCATTTTCACTTATTTACCATAAAAAAACCGAGAACCCCCCCCCCCCCCATAAGCAATTTGAAGAACTCACGGACCAGGAAAAGGGGGGAAAAGAGCTTATGACATAGGATTGATGCTATCTGACCCACAAAATTCTATGTTCTACAGTTTCTATCATTCCTCCCACCAGCATCCACCTTAAAGAGACACAATAACAACCCTCACAAAAGATTCTTACACTTCGACACGAGAAGGAAAATTTAAGCTTTCTTTTCCAAAATGCTTTAATTGTAGATTGAAACCGACTTTAGAGCACATTTAACTCTCCTAACATTACATCAAGCTTCAGTTAGAATGTTTGAGAATGCTCAATTTGTACTCATAAAAGAAATGACAAAGAAAGGATGGTAAGAGGTGGGAAGAAAGATTATTGAAGTCCATGAAACGTAAAGCTCGCTGACCTCTGAAAAGATTTTGCCGTTGAAATGGCTGCAGAAGAATACGGCGTCTTCTAAATCACTACATGAGTTGGGCACAAAACAACGGCCATTTCCATGTCAAATAGGCAGAGGTTATGAAGGAATAGAGTTGCGTCCAAGGTAGACACGTTCAACTGTCTGGGAATTTTAGCAGTTAAATCTACGACACGTATAGCTTCTTCTTTTTTCCTTATCCTGAAATTGCACGCTGACCTGACTCGGCTGGTAATTTTTCATAAAAATCAGTAAATTCAGATGAGATAAAATAAGTTAAAATTAAAATTAAAAATTAAATAAAATATTATTAAAAAATAATATTTAATAATATTTTATTCAATTTACTTACAACCATAATAGAATTCCTAGAGATTACTTACAACCTATTAGGACCAGCTCACCCTCGTGCATAATCCAACCTCTGAATGCAAATAACTTTAACTTCAAATCTGACATGATTCCCTTGATACCTCATTTTCATGGAATGAAATCTGAAAACCCTTATTTACACATTAATGAATTTGAGGAGATTTGTTCAACTTTCATGGATCAGACTTGCAATGAGGAAGTAATCAGGCTAAAATTGTTCCCATTCTCCTTGAAAGACAAAGCCAAAACATGGTTGAACTCTTTGTGGCCAAATCTATAGGAACGTGGCAGGAAATCCAAACTGAATCCCTAAAATTTCTTTTTTCCATGCATAGAACAAATGCACTGAAAAGGCAAGTCATGAATTTTGCTCAAAAGGACACCGAAACCTTTTATCAATGCTGGGAGAGATTTAAAGACTTACTTAATGCTTGCCCTCATCATGAGTGTCAAAATTGGAGAATCACAAGTTTTTGTTATGAGAGTTTATAACACAAGATGAGGCAGTTTGTGGAAATAATGTGCAATGGAGAATTCTTTAACAAAGAACTTAAAGAAGACTTTGAGTACTTTGATTATCTGGCTGAAAATGCCCAATCATGGGACACTTTAGATGTATATGATAGGGCTAATCCTTTAAAGACCATAACTGTGGGAGGGAAATATAGCCTAAGGGAAGTGGATGATCTACAGGTTAGATTATCAATGATTTCTAAGAAATTAGAAACCATTGATTTGAAAAAAGTAAATGAAATACAAGCTGTACAAAAAGTGCCTGAAAAATGCAATCTATGTGAGGATCAAGAGCATTCAACTAATGATTGCCCTACAATTCCAGATTTTAAAGAAGTCCTCTTAGATCAATCCAACACTGTTAATATGGTTTCTAAACCCTTTTCAGGTCCATATTCCAACACTTACAACCCCAACTGGAGGAACCACCCAAACTTCAATTGGAGAAATGATCAAGCAGCTCACTCGACACCCCATGCACCTAGACCCTCTCAGTATGCAACCAACACAAATCCAGTAGCACCAAGGCCTCCTCAATACCTTGCACAAGCACCTTTGTTATAGAAGAGAAATCTTGAGGATACTGTCTAGCAGCTGGAAGTAAACTTCCAACAGTTTATGAAAGGACAAGCCACAATCAATAACTAGAACTCAGAAGCCATCAATGACATCAGGGGGTCCCTTACAAGACTGATCACAACATTGAGTATCCAAGAGAAAGGGAAATTCCCTGCAGAGCCACAACCAAATCCACAAGACCAAGTCTAGCAAGTTTTGATGCAGTTGAAGGTTCAAGCATTAAATTAGTCAAAGTTGCCACCACATTGAGGAGTAGTAGCGTACTGAAAACTCACACTCCAAGGTCAGACAACACTGGTAAGAGTTCTAACCAATGTTTTGAATACCGTACTGGTGACCGTTCCGGTCTAGGCTTTGAAACAAGTTATTTCGGTACTGGTACCGTTTCGATTACCATTTCGGAATAGTCTATATATGAATAAATTATATATATTAATTATAAATAGTCTGGTCTAAATTGGGAGGTAAAAAAATGAGCTTGCAGTTTTAAGAAATGAAAAAAAATAGAAGAAAAAAGTAAAGGCCGATATATAGGCTGGTACGGGCCGAAATGACCGATATTTTGATCTGTAAGAAACAATACCCTTCTCTGTACCGGCTACACCATAGAAATGGTATATTTCGACCATTCCGGCCGGTATGGTACAAACTTCAAAACTTTGGTTCTAACCCACCTCAAATTGAAGCTGAAAAAAGTTATTGTCCCACACCTGCACCTTTTCCTACAAGGTTAGCTTCTTTGCACAAAGATAAGAATCATGCTAAGATCTTAGATGTGTTGCAAGTAAGGATGAACATACCTCTATTAGATGCTATTTAGCAAATTCCCACTTATGGAAATTTTTTAAAAGATTTATGCACTATTAAGAAGAAATTAATTGTGAAAAAGAAGGCTATCCTTACGGAGTAGGTTAGTGCAATCATACAAAGTAATACCCCACCCAAGTATAAGGACCCAGGTCACCCATTATTGCCCGCATAATTGGAAACTCAAAAGTTGGTCATGCATTGTTAGATTTAGGGTCTAGTGTGAACCTGCTGCCTTATACTGTGTATGAAAAGCTTGGCCTAAGAGAGTTGAAACCCACCTCGATTACCCTGTAGCTAGCAGATAGATATATAAAAATAAAAACTCTACTCGCATCCTGGGTTGGGGAACCCCCGTGTACACGACCATCCACCCTGCAATCTCAACCGCACATCGTGTCCATGTCCTTATCACACAGTCAACAGATAATGAAGTGAAATTAATTGTTAAAATGGGGATATTAAATTATTGTAGTCTTATGAAAATAACCAAAAAAAAAAAAAAGCAATAAATGTAAAAGTGAATGCTTATATAAAAATAGACTAGTTTTTGGAGTGTTCTTGAGCCTGATTTTCTTCTCTCCTCTCCCTTTCTTTGCCATGAAAACCAAATGCTAAGGTTCCGTGTTCCAACCCACAAAGGTGTAGTCCAAGTTTCATAATATGCATACATATCCTTTTGGAGTTTACGAGATTGTTTGATACGTATCCTTTAGGAGTTCAGTGTGTTTGTTTGGTGGATTGGAGAATGGAAAACAGAGAAGAGAAAATCGACGACTTCTATGCAGTCCTAGGGATGAAAAAGGAATGCACTCTGTCGGAGCTTAGGAATGCTTATAAGAAACTTGCACTGCTTAGCGTTGGAATCCTTTCTTGTTAGCTTTTCTCAAAGGCTTTTCTTCATGATTCAATCAAATGGGTCTTCTTTTAAATCTAAAAACATCTCCTACAAAACTTTTCTTGAGCTTAGTTTCTCAAATGAACATATGGGTTCCTTCCGGATCATTAAAAAATTTCTGTTTTTATGATAATTTTCTAACTATAAGAGGATTTTGGTTTACAGGATTTCCTGTAAAAGAAAAAGAGAAGGGCTCAGAAACGATAAATTTTTACTAGGATATGCAAGAAACTGTGTGAATTGTAGAACCTTGCTGTAAGAAACATATTTTTCTTCTTGTTGTTCAGCTTCGGGGAACTCAAAATTCGTGGAAGAAGCAAAGAAAAAGTTCCTGGCAATCCAACAAGCCTATTCTGGTAATTATGAATTTTGAGATTTTTGGCGCTGGCTGGATGGGTTTGATTTGCTTTTAAAATTGATTTTGATTTTTTTTAATATAATATCGCTGATGTAAGCCAATTCCTCAAAAAGTACCAACGCCCCTCCTGTAGCAGGATTGCTATAAAAATGCCTTAAGGGGTAGTAGAAGATGTTTTAGTTCAGGTTGATAAGTTCTACTACCCAGTAGATTTTATCATTCTTGACATGCAACTTTCAGCCAATTCTATATTTCACGCTCCTGTAATTTTAGGAAGGCCATTTCTTACCACTTCAAATGTTTTGATAAATTGTAGAAATGGAGTCCTAAAATTAAGTTTTGAAAATATGACATTGGAGCTAACATTGTTAACTTCTGCAGGCAGCCCCAAGAGGTAGAAGAAGTCCAAGAAGTGAACTTGTTGTAGAGCATCCTTTCATAATCTTTTCCATTATCTTATTGAGCAGACAATTCAACATTTGATTTAGAAGAAGATTTTGAGCAAATGACCAGTTCTAATGAACTTCCCTCTGTTTTATTTGTAGGGAACCAAGCAGAGTTGCAGTGGAAGCCCAAAGTTGAACAACTCCCTCCAATGGCCGTAGCAATAAAACTTTCAGAGGAACAGGTACCAATCTTGGATCTCAAGCCCCTACCATCAGAATTGAAGTATGCCTTTTTGGGACCTCACAGCACCTTCCCAGTGGTAATCTCTCCCATTTAACTGATAGGCAAGAACATAAACTATTAGAGGTCCTAACAAAACATAAAAAAGCCATTGGATGGACATTGACTCACAGAAAGGGCATCAACCCTTTAGTTTGCACCCATAAGATCTATTTGGAAGAGGATGCCAAACCCTCTAGGTAGATGCAAAGGAGGTTAAATCCCACAATGAAGGAAGTGGTGAAAAGTGAAGAACTGAAGTTACTAGATGTGGGTATTATTTACCATATCTCAGATAGTAGGTGAGTCAGTCCTATCCAAGTAGTGCAAAAAAAATATGGACTGACAGTAATAAAAAATGAGGAGAATGAGTTACTTCCCACAAGAGTGACCACAGGTTGGAGAATGTGTATAGATTATAAAAAACTTAATGCAACCACAAGAAAGGACCACTTCCCCTTGCCATTTCTTGACCAAGTCCTGGAAAACGTTGCTAGTCATGCATTTTATTATTCTTTGGATAGGTTTTCAAGCTATTATCAAATTGAGATAGCACCTGAGAACCAGGAAAAAACTACTTTCATGTGCCCAATTGGAACTTGTGCATTTAGAAGGATGCCTTTTGGGTTGTGTAATGCTCCAACAACCTTTCAAAGATGGATGCTTAGTATTTTCAACGGTTTAATTGAGAATAGCTTAGAAGTGTTCATGGATGATTTCTCTATTTTTTGGAGTACTTTTGAAAATTGTTTAACTAACTTGCAAGCTATCTTGACTAGGTGTGAGGAGAAGAATCTGTTGCTTAACAGGGAAAAATGTCATTTTAGGGTACAACAGGGTATAGTACTCGGTCATATTGTTTCATCTAGGGGTATTGAAGTCGATAAAGCCAAAATTGACTTGATTTTTAAGCTTCCTACTCCCAAAACAGTGAAAGACATTAGATCATTCTTAGGACATGCTGGTTTCTGTAGGAAATTCATAAAGAACGTTAGCTCTATCTCTAAGCCCTTATGTCAATTGCTCATACATGATACTATTTTTTAATGGACTTTTGAACATCAAAATGCATTTGATCAACTAAAATCTTGCTCACCATAGCCCTTATCATGCAACCCCCTGATTGGTCTCTTTCTTTTGAAATCATGTGCGATGCTAGTGATTTTGCCATAGGAGCTGTACTTGGACAGCGAAGATATAAATTTCCTTGTGTCATTCATTATGCAAGCAAAACTTTAAATGGAGCTAAAAAGAATTACTCTGCCATAGAGAAAGAGTTGCTTGCAATTGTTTTTGCTTTGGATAAGTTTGGAGCTTATATTCTAGGATCTCCTATAGTTATTTTCATTGACCATGAAGCTTTGAAATACCGTTTGTCCAAGAAAGATGCCAAACCAAGATTGATCAGATGGTACAACTCCTCCAATAGTTCAGCATCACCATTAAAGACAAAAAGGGGATAGAAAATGTAGTGGCTAAACCACCTGTCCAGACTCACTTTCACAGAAACTAAGCCTTCCTTTTCTATATCTGACTCTTTTCCTAATGAGCATATTCCTTCAGTTGAGTCCATCTCTTGGTTTGCTGACATTTTAAATTTCTAATGATAGGCAAAAACCTTCACATTGGACTGCTTAAGACCTAAAGCGATTCAGAACAGAGGTTAAGTATTTCTTTTATGATGATCCTTACTTGTTTAAGTGTTATTCTAATCAAATTATTTGTAAGTGTGTCCCAAACATTGACATACCCTCTGTTCTTACTACCTGTCATACTGAAGCTTGTGGTGGACATTTTTCTGCTAAAAAACAGTTGCCAAAATCCTACAATCTGGGTTGTATTAGCCACACATGTTTACAAATGCTTACAATTTCTATAAAATGTGTGAACCATGTCAGAAATTAGGTGGAACCACTAGAGGGAACATGGTGCCTTTACAACCAGTTTTAGTTCTTGAGATTTTTTACTGTTGGGATCTTGACTTCATAGGGCCATTTCCTTCATCCTTTGGGCATGTGTATATTCTAGTTGTAGTGGATTATGTCTCTAAATGGATAGGGGCTATTCCATGGAAAAGGAATGATCATCAAGTGGTGCTTAAGTTCATAAAAGAAAACATTATATCTAGGTTTGGCATGCCAAAAGCTATTATCAGTGACAATGGGACATGTTTATGTAATAAACCAATGGGATCCCTCTTGAAAAAGTATGGGATCCATCATAAGGTGTCCACCCCTTACTATTCACAAACAAATGACCAAGCTGAATTAGTGAATAGGGAAATTAAACATATCCTCGAGAAAACAGTCAACCCAAACAGAAAAGATTGGTCATTAAGGTTCACTGATGCTTTGTGGGCTTATAGAACTGCTTATAAAACCATTCTTGGCATGTCTCCCAATAAACTAGTCTATGGTAAGGCATGTCACCTTTTTGTTGAGATGAAATACAAAGCATATTAGGCAGTAAAAATGTTTAATTTTGACATGGAAAAGGCTGGATCTTTGAGAAAACTACAACTTTCTGAACTAGAGGAATTAAGGAGGGTTGCTTATGAGAATCCTAAGTTAACCAAGGAACATATGAAAATCTTGCATGATAAGAGTATTCTCAGAAAATCTTTTGAGCCCAACCAGCAAGTTTTACTTTATAATTCTAGACACCATTTGTTCCCTGGTAAACTAAGATCTCGATAAAGTGGACCCTATGTGGTAAAAATAGTTTTTTCTCATGGTGCTATTGAGGTAGTGAACCCTCAAAATGGAAATACTTTCAAAGTAAATGGCCAAAGGCTCAAGCCTGTTCTGGGGAATTTTTCACTAGAAAACTCCACCATCCCTTTGCATGATCTCACTCACATTGAAACTACTTAGCTCCTTACCTTGTTTAATTTTGTTTTCTTTTCTCTTTGCTGTATTTTTTTTCCTGCCCCTTATTTTTCACTAATTTGTCTTGCAGGCTATGTTTTTCCCTATAATCTTTTCTTTTCTTATTGTCATTACTCCTCAGACTCAGGTATGAATTTTTATGCCTGCAAACGTCCAGATAGGTCTTATATTTGAGCTTGTCAGATGGATCTATGTTTTTATGCAATTTTTCCATGTGATCTTAGGTTTGATGCTAAGATCTCTTTTAGAACTTGCATGACAAGCATGTGATGTTATTTACTTCATAGAAGCTTTGGAAATAATGGTTTGATCGAAACCAAACCACATAACAGTTTTGGATATAATAGTTTGGTGAATGGGTGCAAACCGAGTGTGTTAAGTATGATTTTGGGACTTTTTGTGGTTTCGGCTTAATTATTCAAAACATGATAGTTCTTAGGAATGTTTTGTGAACATATTGAGAGTATGTTAAGGGTTGTTCTTGAGGTCAAAATACTTGAAGTTTTGAATATGGAGGAAATTTGTGCTTTTATGATGTACGTTTTGTTGGTTGTTCTAGTATGGTATTTAATGATAAGATGGGATTTTGTATGTTGCATATTTCAGTTTTAGCACGAATGATAGAATTTGAAAGCGTTTCGGCATGTTCATGTTTCATCCTATGCGTGTCTCACCTAGTTGTGTTATGTTTTAAAATTTTCTAATTAGCTATTTGGATTTAGAATAAAATTTGCATGAGAAATATAAATTCTGGTGAGTTTTGGAATTATAATGTGAAAGTTTGGCGTAAAATGGTTGTTTTTCCTCAGGTAGAGGGGTAAAATGGTAATTTAATTTAAGTCAGTGTTGATATGTTTCTAAGTTTGTTAGTAAGAACTTTCTAACATTTAGAAATGTTGTCTTATAGTTTCCAATTAATTCGCACATTTTATTCGTCATGCTACACTCACTGTAAGTTAGTCTCTAACTTACTTTTAGGATATTGTATATGTATGGTGGTAAGAAACCATCATTCATGTGGTTATGATTATATATATATATATATATATATATATATATATATATATTCTATGTCATGCCATGTCATGAATTTTTTTATATGTTACACATTAGGCCACGTCACAAAATGTTTATCTGTTGCACATAATTCTATGTCACAAAATGTTCACCTGTTACATATTATGCCATGTCATGAAATGTTTATTTGTTATACGCGATATTATGTCATGTCATTAGTCACACAAATATGTCACGTCATATGAGTCATACAAGTCCATCAAGAAATACTTCCCAATTCTAGTCATATCACATCCACGTACAGTCAAGTAATTGTTCAAGTCAATATTATTGAATCATGGCAATCCCATGAGAACAGACTACGTTATGATGATAACCCCATGTGTGATGCCCCCAACCTTCGCTTGGGATGTAATGGAGAATTAGAGCGTTGGGACATGCAACACAAGGTTACATACCTCCGTACATTATAGTAAATATGTAATGCATCCTAGAAATGCAATTTGTAGTATGCAATAATCGCAACGGAAAGTATGGGTGAAAATGAACTTATGCCAGAATAACTAAAATCATTCCAATAATATTGATTAAAACATAAGTTCAAATCATTAGGTAGCTTAATCTTAGTACAAAATACAAAGCTTTCAAAAAAAAAAAAAAAATCTAAACTAGCTGCTTCATGCACTCTATGGCACGAAGGGTCAAGTCTAGAAATATCAAAATAAGATCAAGTCTCCTGTCGACGTCTGGTTCCTCCTCGATCCTCTTGATCCACTAGTCCATTGGGTCCATATGCATCTACAACTTCTATCATTTCGAAATTATAGTGGGTCCACAAAGAGTGAGATTTACTTAAAATCTCAATAAGTTAGATAACCAACGTGCACAAAGATAGATTATGCATGAAGAATGATAAATATAAAATGCATGCAATACAAAAAAACTGTATTTGTCTCCCATTCAGGTTTCTCAAGAATATAGATTTTTTGATGCACATTTTCTTACAGAGAACATAATTTTGCTTCCGTCGTAAAAACTTAGTCTTTCATCAAGAATCACATAAAATCATAGAATTAACATAACGTGTGGTATCGTCACAATTCCCCATATGCACTGTGAGTAATAGCCGGCGACCATAGTACAACTCACGTTGAAACTACATTGTCTATAGACTCGTTCTCAATACATTTGTAATATAACATAACATCGTAAAAATCATAATATGTACACTCACCAATATTAGGTGTCAAAACATATGACTTCACTCGAAGGTTCATTAAAAAAAACCCATGAAGCTTGTTGACTGTTCTTCATCAACCCAGAAGTTACTACTCCATATTTAATCACTCTAGAGTGGACATATTAATTCCACCAGGATACTTCCCCATCCTAGCCTTTGAGGTCATGATCAAATAATTTTTCATGCAAAACTATAAAAAAAAAAAAAAGAAAAAGAATTTCATGATATGCATAAATGTGGCACAATTTAAAAATGATAGTTGTATGTGAAATGAAAAAAAAAATGGAACATAAGATATGACTTTTCATGCTCAAAATGGTAGTTATAAAATGAATGCAACATTTATCAATAAATCATAGATTATCATCAAAGTGTAAGTTC
Source organism: Juglans regia (assembly GCF_001411555.2). NCBI lineage: Eukaryota > Viridiplantae > Streptophyta > Magnoliopsida > Fagales > Juglandaceae > Juglans > Juglans regia. Next base: position 24,081,665 of record NC_049910.1, on the reverse strand, counting down.
GAGGCCAACTTACAAATTGTTGAAGTTGGAAGTGAGGTAGTGGTTGTGATAAAAGTTGCACTAAGTTATAATCTATACTATCTTAAGGAAAAATAAAATCTTCTAGATAAAGGGAAATTATGGAAATACCTCTAACTTCCAAATATTGTTACTAATGCAAATGCTCTCCAAAGTCCAAAGTTAACCAGAATTCATAGTCCTCATATCTTGCACGTTTTAAGACTGTCTATGCCCTAAAATTCAAAAGGATCTTAGCCTATTCATCCTCAATTTGTGGCATGCTCTCTAGTTGATGCCTATATGAAAATTTGACTATTGATCCTCATGACTACATGCATGAAAAATCCCTCCAATAAAAGATGATCACTAGAAATCCTCAATGACCAAATAAAAGCTTAACCTTGAGCATGTTCATCCCAACACTTAGTCATGCCTAATAGAATCCTTAAATTCTAACTAAACCTCAAGTGATGCATGATATGAACTTTTTATCAATGACATGCTAGAACTAAATTATGCATTCTTCTTATCCCAATTAAAAGGTTTTCTAAATATTCATATTTCAAGCCTAAGTAAAATAAGTTAATTTTCTCAAATGAAGCATGACTAAAAGTTGAACCATACATGCTTTGATGATAAACATGGTATCTCATGCTATATTCACCCAAAATTAATGCTAACACTCAAAAACACAACTTAACATATGAAACAAGATCTAGAGAGAAAACTTACAAAGATTCCGTAGCCTTTAAAGCTTCCCACTCAAAGCTCAAAACTCAAGAACTCACTTAGAACACTTAAGAATTTCAAAGAACTAAAGGATGAGAACTCTTAAGAACACTCAAGGGAGTTTAAGGAAATGAAGTGAGAAAGAAGTGAGGGTGGAGTGGAGTTTATATAGGCTCCAAGGGATGAGAGTGGCGTTGGCAAGGTGACCTCCCATTGGGGGGTTTGGGCTGTGGTGATGATGTCGCCTAGCCTAGATCCTCCTTGGGTGGTTGGCTCACTTGGTGATCATTGCACCTTAGAGTAGGCTACAATGGCTATGGGGGAGAGAGGGGCTGCTGTGTGGTAGTGGTGAAAGGGTGGTGCAGTTAATGCAAAGGCTTAAGGGCTATTTGTGCTACCGAGTATGGGGAATTTCACAAGGCAAAACTTTTTTTGTCTTATTCATTTGGGCTACCTTCTTGGCAATATGTGGCTAGTTAAAGGCACACTTGAGTATCCTCCATAGGTGGTAGACGGTGGGGATTGGGTGGTGAAGTGGTAATCAATTAAAACCAAATAAATGGAGAATTTCATGGGTGGTTGCCAAAACTTCAAGGGCAAATTTTGGATTGGACAAAATTTTGGGGTTTTAGCTAGGTTTTTCGAACATCAAGCTTGGTAGGAAATTCATGAATAAAAATGATGGGAAAATGCCTGAAATGTCCTTGATAAAAATGGTATAAAATATTCGGGCTAGGGGCACATTAGTTTGTGCACACAAAAGTATACAAGGGTGCCAATTGGTATGGTTTTAGGGTCAGACATGCCATTACCCTAAATGACATGTGTAAAGGTTTATATAAAATTATAATATGATCTAAGAGTAATGGAAATGGATAACCAGACAAGGAAATTTTAGAACAAAAGGATAAGAAATGATAAGAATAAAAATCAAGTTTAAAACATGGTTTCAAGATCACTAATTGTGTGGTGATCAATCAATGCTCTTAACCAAGATTCTAAACTTAATTTAATTCTTTCTAAAGCTCTTAGGGTCATGGACTACTCTAATGAGCTAGTCTTCTAAATTCTAGTGTGGATCTAAGAGTTAATCTATAAGGGTAAGTAGGCGTGGTGTTACACCCTGAGACAAGACTAAGCTATCATGGTAACCCCATGAGAAAATAGTATCATGGAAATCCCATAAGACAAGAACCTCATGGCAACCCCATGAGATGAGGACATTGTGGTAATCCCATGACACCAGAATACAGTTCAGTCAAGTTCACGTTCAGTTCATGTTCAGTTTCACTTTCAATTCAAGTTTAGTTCAAGTTTAGTTCATGTCAGTTTCAATTCATGTTAACTTAAGGTTATGTTAGCACATGTCATGCTATTTTCCAAGTTATGTCATGATCATTTTTGTACATGTCAACATTCATGTCTTTTACTCTCATGCATGCATTTATATACTGCTAGTTTAAGTTGGTTGTTAGCTTAATCAAATCTCATTTGGTAGTCATAACTACCATCCCCCCTGGAATGGTAGATCATGTGTCAGAACATGGAGAGCCAGCAAAGGATCACTTTGAGGAGGTTGATTAGACCATGACGTGACGACATGGAGCTCATCGCTTCGATTCTCAAATTTGTATATAGGATTATGGCTACCCTGATCGAGTTGCGCGAGCTACTCCTTAGGATAGCCTAATAGTTATAATATTCATTTGATTACGTACATGAGGAGCTCTATGTCCACTACTAGTGATGTTGCAGATATTATGGACAAAGTATTGTAACCTATTGGATATCAGTTATCTTTTGACTCTTCTGAAGTATGCTTACGTTAATTTGGGATATATCTTATCTGGTACATAGTATTACTCAAAGAAAAAATTTAATCATTGTTAATATTGCATATTGTTTTTATGCATGTTGGGTGCATTGCATCATTATTTATCATGAATGGGGACATGTAACCTTGTTCTGAATATCTCGACGCTTAAGAGTCCATCTATCCCAAGTGGAATCTAGGGGCATCACACTAGTGATGTGGTGATAAGACAGCCAAATGATAGCCTTGTAAGGGGGAGGAAGCTTACTCAAAAAGCTTGGGCCAAAATGGGATTTTAGTTGGGCAAAAGAGGGGCTTAACCAAATGGGCTCAATTTGGGGTTTAGTTAGGGCTTCGGCAAGGGTTAAGTCCAAATGCAACTTTTCTTGGTTAATTGTAATTACCAAGATGTAAGAGAGTAGTTAATGGTGTAAGAGTATGCAATTGAGTGGTTAGTTGCATGTGAAAATGATTTTACCAAGTGAGAAATCACTTAATCAAAACTAAGTGGTTTAGAGTTGGGAAACCAATTTGTGGTTTCCGTTTCCTCCAAGGATTTAGGGTTTTGGTTAGCTTCCAATGATTTGGGACTTCACTTGGGTTGAAACCTTATTTCGGTTGACCAAATAGTGTTTGGTGTAAGAGACATGATCACATGGTGTGGCGCCCCTAGCCCTTGCTTGGGATTGGACGATGACTGAGATACCGGGACATGTAACACAAGGCTACACAGCCCTCGTTCATGACAGATAATATGCTATGCACCTAAGTACACTAGCAGTATGCAATAACATAGCAGTGAAAAAATAGCAAAAGTCGGATAAACTAAGCAACGCGATAAGCAATTGCAAAGTACATGGTACCATACTAATATTATATCCCAAACATTGTCCAAAATGTAAACATGTATCATAAATATATAACATCCCAAATAATAGAGTATAGTTTAAAACTACCAAAACACGAGATCTCCTCAAAACATAGTTCCACAAAAGTTGAGGTCTAAAACCATGAGTACTGTTTTCCTTATTCTTTTTTTTTTCCTACCAAAAGAACTTAAGTTCTCATACTCTTCATAACCATTGTCACATCGGGAGATAGACACCAAAAGATCCTATGGGATTGCTGAAGCTCAGGCGGTAATAAACCTAATTCCTTTGGCCACTACCTTTGCGTCAGCCGAGGCCTTTGAGGCTTGCTTTAGGTACGTAAACAACTGGTCCATATTCTACCAAAATTTCATATTCTTAGAGGGTTGATAGATTGTAGCATCGATCTTGGTCACACTAATACCATATAAGATCTCCTTGAGAAGCTTAGCCGTATGTATTAATGCATTAGCAGTGTAGTCTTGATGAGCATGAACAGTGTACTCGTCCTCTATCAGGGAACCATTTGGGTTCATGTTTCCTAGGTATCTAAGGTACCTGTCACAATTTCTACCATTCCGGTTGGGGAATGGTAGTGGAAACTGTCACAATGAGATTTCAAGAAATCTCAGCAAGTAATCACACAATATACCACAGTTAACACAAGTATACAAAACGTATATCATGAAATGCGTGCATGGACATGTATTTGATTTATGCCTTTGACCAGAACTTGACTTATGCACTTGACCATTTTCAAAAGACTTGTAACAGAGACTTTAGCTTTTCAGAAAAACTTCTTAACTTTCTTATTCACGTTGATCTTAATCAGAACTTGTCTTATCAGAACATATCATAAGATTTACATCGAGTGATCTTTATCATATCACGAGATTTTTATCAATTGATCCTTATCTTATGAGCTCTTATCCCTGTTCAGAGGGTGTACACAATACGGTTCTCCTTAGCACCGCATGTTCCTGTTAGTTACCACACCATCAACGGTCCATCCACCGTGATGAATACGTCATAAACAGAGATTCATATTAACTCGACCTTACTTCTTTGGGTTACATGCCTTATGCACCCACTAGCGTTAGGCGCTTCCTCACTTCGATACCGTTTGAAAAGAATCCCTTTGAGGCTCGTAGACGGTACTTTGTCAATCTAGGGGTTACAACTCCATTCTTAAACAATCTAGAGTGGATAAAGGAGTTCTACTAGGACATTCCCCTACCATAGCACTTAGGGTCGTGATAAAACTTATAAACCTTTTCTTTGAAAATATTTTCTTTGAAAACACTTTTTGAAAACACTCTTCCCCAAATGCACGTGACATGAGACTTATAACATGCTTACTTATAGTTGACATATGACATATGGAATGCCATGCATGAAATAACCAAGCATAACATGTTCATTTCATAGCATGATAACATAAACCATAAGAGATGTCAAAACATATACATGGAACCATGAGAACTTGCTTAGGTTAAAACTCATAGGTACAAAAACATGAAGATTCATCACTTAAACATGTTCCAAACCTCAAGCATATAATATAGAAATCAAGACATAGTGAGACAAAACATGAAATCATAGGTTTTTTACCAAGTCTGAAACTTCCAAAGCATATTCAAACCAAAACATCATGTTGCATAAACCATCAACTTCAATCAAGTGAAAACTGAACTTATAGGAATATTTCATGGCATTTTCATCACAAAATCCGAAACATATAATTCCTTCCTTAGAGTTATTCAAGATCATATTAACATATTCAAACAAACAACCAAGAGATAAGCAGACAAAGCAATCAAACTCATGGAAGGATTTACACAAGTACATACAAGCATTAACCAAGAGTAAGTTGAGTGTATACTTACAAAACTCCAACGTATTGAAATAATAACAAACTGTAAATCTGAACATACTATATTAGAGAGAGAGTATCTAAAACCCTATCTCATGTTCTTGAGTGTGTGTGTGGATTTCTAGAGCATCACTTGGTCTTAAATCATCCAACTTCTAGGATTTTTAGGCTAAAACCCCTTCATTTCACTCATAAAGTAAAACAAAACCTAAGATAAACAAAGATACATGTGGTTGTAGAAAACATAGAGGATGAACTCCACCTTTACTAATCGGCTTCTAGGGTTTTCTTGAAAACCCTAAGTCATATTTCCAAGAAAACGTTAGAAAGTGTGTGTGTTCTATCTTTCTCAAAGTCTAATGAGACTTGAATCTCATTTTCAGATTGAGAAATGACGTCTGTGTGTGCAAGACTTAAAGGAAGCCAATCCTTACCTTGCTAATCCTTGGTGGTGTCGAAATCCCTTCTCTTGCAAGGATCCTCCTTATTTGGTTGGAAAGAAAATACACGAAAGTGAGGGAACTTTCAAACGAACATGGGAGAATTGTGCGGAGAGAGTGGGAGCTCATGCAATTCTGAAAAAATGGCAAGGGAAAAGCCCCTTGGTGTGAACCCTTCTTTTTTTATAAGAGACCCTTCACTTCCCTCCTTGGTTACGTCCAAAATCCTTGCATGGATGACAAGTGGCAAGGTTTCTTCTTCCCCCTTTCCCTTTTGCTGAAATGCCGCTTGGAGTTCCCTACTATGATTACATTGGGAAGGGACATTTTGGGGGCTGGCATGTATGGTTTCTCCTCCTTTGCCAAAATTCCTTCTCTCCCCTTTATGTCCTTCCTTTCCATGAACAAGTAAATATTTCTTCAATGGTAGCTTGGTAAAACAATACATGCCTTATCTTTTTCCCAACAAATAACCTTTGGCATGGATGACAAGTGGCATTGGGCGTGTGCCCTAGCCCTAGCTGTCCTCTCCATCTCCCTTTCCTAAGATGTTGCTTCATCTTCCAAGTACTCTTTCCCTAGGTGACCTTTCATGTACCATTGGTCCAAAATACACTAAGTGACAAGTGGCAAGTGAATGGGATGCTTGAGAGTGTGCTAGCCGAAACCCTATGGGCAAACTTGTCCTTGATACAAAAGTCTCTTCACATAATCTTCTAGAAACTTAGTGCATGCTTGACACTTGGCAAAAACTGACTAAATTCGAAATCCTATGTGCCTCCCTTCGGTTTCCTATGCAAAACTTCTAGAAAAGTTTCATTTCACTTCCCTAGGCTTCCCTTTCCAAGGAATTTACCTTGGAACTCAAATTCTGGACAAAACAAGGGACTAGGTGTGCAAGCCATTCTTGGTGCTTTCCTACACCTCTCTTTCCCCCTTAACCCACTATCAAGACTAGGTTCAAGGTGTAATATTCTCATGACACATGGCACTAGTGACTTAGAGTTGGGTCATGGGCTTAAACCATTGGACCTGAGTTTCTAAATAGGATCGGAAATTACAAAGTAATCAAAGGACACTCTCCTCTTGGGCTCAAGTTACCAAATCAAAGATTCTAGGGCCTTCCAAAATAACTAAGGCTCCTAAAATGCCATGACAACCTAGAACGAATTCTAAGGGTCAAGCCTAGACAAAACTTGGGTCCTCACACATGGCTTGACTTACACTCCAACACTTGCACATTTTTTCATCCACTTGACATGTGTCCTAGGGTTTCCAATGGATGGCTAGGATTGTGCCATGTGTCCAACTAAAAAGTTTTCTAGTGACCCTAAGTGTATTTGGACATCCTACAAGGTAATTTGACAATTGTTTGAACCAATTACCACTTGGCGCTCTCCCGAAGGGTTACTGTTCATCCAAAAAATTTGAAAAATCTTATTGCACCATAAAATTCTAAATATTCATACGAGCCTTGTGGTGCAATTCATTTTTGAAAATTCTACTCCTAAGTGCCTTAATTAAATAGAAAGGCAATCTCATCTACTATTCATTTATAAAACTGGAAAAGTATTATTGCACTGTAAAATCCTAATTATTCATATGAATCTAATGGTGTAACTCGTTTCATAAAATTATTCTCCTAAGTACCTTAATTAAATAGATAGGAAACTCCATCACCATAGTGGTTCAGGATCCGACTACGTTTACAGACTAAAACCTGATCGATTACTCGATTTTCAGGATTTCACAATGCTTCTAAGGTCTAAAGAAATTCACATATCAATTTTTTTTTTCGAGGTCATTACATCATTCACTCCTAAAAAGAATATTTCATCTTTGAAATCTGAGTGCACATACAAAAATATAACTAGCTACCAGACAAAAGGGGAAGATAATACTCACCAAGTCTAATACTCGTCACTAGATATAGAGTCGATAGGCGATGCTGGTGGAGGTACAACGGACTCCACTGATATGATATGTTGTGGTAGATAATAGAGTGTGTTATTGTCGGAGTCATACATCATGCTGGCTAAATGCAACGGATCAATATGCTGCTTAACCTCTCATCATGATCGTTGTTGGGAATATGCCTCTGCATGAGAAGGCATCCTCGATGAGTTGACGACATCAATATCCTGATGTCTCAGGTTCAGGGATGGTAGCCTGCAACTCAGTAGTGCGACTAGACTCTTCCTCATCAAATGGCCTTCTACCTTGGAAGTTGTCTCAATTGACCCACATGGTGGGGTGGTGAGGTGGAAAATGCTCCTCATGGGGAAGGGCCCTCTGCTCATATACCTTCAATGGCCATCTATGTCCATAACATGAGTGCGAAGGTGTTTCCATTTCTCCATCACCTGCCAGTAGGCAGCAGTCTGCCTATGTAGCTCAATGAGCCGCCTTCTACGACGCTCCTGTCTCATCTCTCTAACCCGCTGGGCAGAAAGTGTGGACTTCCGCCCAGTCTTCCTCTCTCATGCCATCAAAGCTGCAAAAAATAGAGTCAATGACAAAAAAAAAAAAAATCCCATAGAACAACCATACATGGGGCCATAACAAATCTGAGTTGAACATACTTTATATGATATTTAAACAAATGAAGTACAAAGACTAATTAATGCAATGCAACCTTGTACAAAAATGGTGAATACAAAAACGGCTGAGCCATGCTCATAGACAAAACATAACTATACCATGATCCAGATCGATGAGGGTACTTGGCTTTCATATCAACTTCTTTATGCTAAGTTGCTTCTTGAATGTTATGATTTTGCCACAGTTCTTTCACCAATGAAATCTTGTGGTTATGCCATTCATTCTCTTTCCAATAAATGATTTGCACTGGTTTTCCTTATATGTCAAGTTTGGTTGCAAGGGTATACTCTCGAGGTCCATGATTGTTGGTGTCTGATCCCCAAAGTTTTTCTTCAGTGAGGACACATTGAACACCTTATGGATTCCGTATAACTCAGTTGGTAAATCAAGACAGTATGTAATGTTGCTCCCACTTTCTCAAAGATCTTGTATGACCCCATGTATCTCTAACTTAACTTTCCCTTAACGCCGAGTTTTTGAGATATCCCCCAACTTCCATTCTAGGATTAGTAATGGCTTCAACACATCTGCCGACTTCTAATACTCTGCCTTAAAGAGCTTACAAACAAAACATTTGTTCACAAATTCTTCTACATCCTTCTTCATTCCTTCCCAACGGAAATGATGTTTTAGATCCTAGTAAATCTTCATACTACCAGGGTGGTCCATATAATGAGTGTTATAAGCCTCCCTTAACACCCTACCTCTTAACTCCTGGTTGGCAGGAATCACTCTTCAATTTTTGTAGTAGAAGGTCCCATCTTCTCTGATCCCCAAATCTTTTGGTCCTTCCGACTTCTCTACCTTCTGGATAACTTCCAAGAGTTTGCTGTCCTCTCTCTGATGATTCTTTTGTTCTTCCCAATCCAATGGGACAAAATCTTGGACTAAGGTCAAAATGACCTCTTAACTACGATCTTTGATCGACAATCTCCTCATATTGTTCAAGAGAGATCCCATTTCTGATGACGAAGCAAACAAATCCTTAACTATGCTCACGAGACTTAGTGCATCTGCTACCACATTCACCTTCCCAGGGTGGTAATTTATGTGAGAATGATAATTGCTAATCAACTCCAACCACCTTCTCTACCTCATATTCAGCTTCTTCTTCTCAAATAGGTACTTGAGGCTCTTGTGATCCATAAAAAATTCACACTTTTGGTTGTACAAGTAATGTCTCCAAATCTTTAAAGCGAAACTCACGGCGGCTAATTCCAAATCATGGGTAGGATAATTTTGTTCATCGTCCTTCAATTGTGCTGAATCATAAAAGACTACCTTTCTTTCCTACATCAGCATATGTCCTTTGGATGCGTCACTATATACCACATAAGACTTATGGGGCTCCAGCAGTGTAAGTACCAATGTCGTTGTAAGTCTTTTCTCCAACTCGAGGAAACTAGTCTCACACTTATCACTCCAAATGAACTTCACATTTTTCTTGGTTAAGGTGTGAGTGGTCCGGACAGTCTAGAAAATCCCTCCATGAAACTCTTGTAATAACCAGCCAATCCGAAGAAATTACAAATCTCATGTACATTGGTCGGCTTTCGCCAATTTATCGTTGCTTCAATCTTATTGGGATCAACCATTACTCCTTCATTGGAAATAACATGACCCAAAAACTTCAATTCACATAGCCATAACTAGCACTTACTATGTTAGTGTACAACTCCCGATCTCTGAGTTTGGTCAGAGCCATTCTTAGTTGGCTTTGATGCTCTTCTTCATTCTTCGTGTAAATCAGGATGTCTTCAATGAATACGACAACAAAACTATTTGGATAAGGTATGAATATTCTGTTCATCATGTCCATGAATGATGCTAAAGCATTGGTTAACCAGAAGGGCATCACCAAAAACTCGTAGTGCTCGTACCTTGTATAGGAGGTAGTCTTTGGTACAACTTGTTCCCTAACTTTAAGCTAATGGTATCTCAATCGCTGATCTATCTTTGAAAATATTGATGGTCCTTGCAATTGATCTAATAGGTTGTTGATTTGTGGTAATGGGTACTTGTTCGTTATCATCACCTTGTTCAACTCCGTACAGTCAATGAACATCCTCATTGAGCCATGTTTCTTTTACACGAACAATATAGGTGCACCCTACGGCGAAGAACTTGGATGAATAAATCTCTTATTAGTTCTTCCAACTGCGCCTTTAGCTCCTTTAGTTCCGTGGGAGGTATATGATACGGTGCCTTGTGTGTTAGAGTCGTCACATGTTTCAACTTTATTCCAAATTCATTCTCTCTATCAGGTGGCAATCTGGGTAACTCTTCAGCAAAAATCTCAAGAAAGTCTTCAACTACGGGTATCCCACAGACTTCTTCAATTCAAATTGACTTATCTACAACCATCGCAAAAATATTAAGGCACCATCCTCAATGCATCTCCTACCTTGTAAAGCTAAAATTACTAGAGGAGTGGCCTTAACTGGTGTTCCTGCATAACTAACCCTATCTTCATTCTGGGGTTCAAACAGAACTTCCCTCTTCCGATGGTGTATCTTAGCATAGTGCTTGAACAATCAATCCAACCCCAAAATCATATCGAACTCCGTCAGACCAAAACACATAAAATCGACCTTCAATACTCTACCCTTTATCTCTACAGGACAATCCTTAACTACACGAATATAAGCTACAGTATTTTCGTCAAGAAGCGTCACTACTACTTTATAGGTTAATAGCTTGGTTTGCAAGCTACAAATTTGTGCAAACTGCAGACATGAAAGATTGCAACACACCCGAATCAAGTAGTGCACAAGCTGTGAACCTCAACAAGTTGACATTACCACTACTATTAATAGCAATTTTATTAATGCTATCTAGCTTAATGATGAAGAGGTCTTAGAGAAATACCTATAATGATGCCAGTTTCATCTGTCTTTGGAGCATTAGTATCAACATCTCCTAGAGTGACAATGTATACTCGAGCTAGAATGTGGGGCCTTGGCTTCAGTTTGTTGTCAGCGTTGTAAGCGGCTCCACTGCTTTGACCTATGTTGGAACATTCCTTGATCATATGACCAGGTTGTCCACCCTTGAAATAGACTTTGTAACTGAAATGACATTCTTTAGGATGAAACTTGCCACACTTTGCACACTAAGGGTTGAAGGGCGGCATCTGTCTTCCGACACCCTTGCCTTGACTAGCCCAATAAATGGCCTCTTCTTATATGCACTTACACTAGCTGAGAATGGCATAGCTCTCTTCCATTCAGACTTAATTTGAGTGTCTAAGCCTTTTTGTTCTACCTTAGAAATGGTGGCGACGTTTACCAACTTCTGGTAATTATCGATTCTAGAACACGCCACTTGGATGTGAATTCTCGGCTGCAACCCTCCTTGAAATTTCAATGCTTGCATCCTCTCAGTTGAGGTTAGGTGAGGTGTGAACCTCCCCAATTCCATGAACTTGGCAGCATACTGCTCCATAATCATGTTGACTTGTACTAGAGATGTTAAGTCCTGCACCTTCGGCCGCTTCACTGATTCGAGGAAGAATCTATTGTCGAACTCTTCTCAGAATCTTCTCCAGGTTAAGGCAGCTAGAGTTCCTAATTCCCTTGCCAGAAGTTACCTTCTCGTATCCCATCATATGCCAGCTTCTCCTTGAATTAGATATCTAGCATATAGAACATTTTTCTCTTCGGTGCATCTATAGATCTCAAATGTTTGATCGAGATCGATCATCTACTTATATGCCTTTATAGGCCTTTCATTGCCCAAGAAGTTTGGGTAACAATACACTAGGAACTTCTCGTAGGGGCATCACCTAATTTCCTACCTATGCTCGCGAACTTGCTGTTGTTGCTGTTGTTGTCTGAGCACATCGTCAGCAAGTGAATGGCTTCCATCATGCCTCGTCCTTCATCCATTGGAGGATTCTATTCCTTCCCGTTATCATCTCCACTAGGGTTTCTAGGTACTCTTCCCCGCAATGTCTTACTTCTTGAAACACATCCTTATGGGTATCAGATTCACGTACTTACTCTTACTCTTGCTGACATTGTGAATATAATAATTATACTTTATCTACATTATGAATATTAGTAGGATTGCTTTATCTATATTGTAAATATTAGTGAGCTCACTTCATCTAAAGTATATGCTCACTTTATCTCAACTATATACCTGATAATTCGCTCAAGTGCACATATAATATACTCATAAGCTAACTTTACTCATGTTGCTTTATTTATGTTATGTTGTGCACTGGGATGACCCCAGTCACAAAAAATTCCTTCCAAGCATACAACATTCAGAGGCCCCCCCTCTCTAGCAACTCATGCCTAATATAGGTCTCCCTTGATTCACCAATGGAGGTTTCTTCAAGCTATCATAGTATGGCGCCTCCACAACTCTATTTGGGATTTGACAGAGTTTGAGGCATCGATACATGCAACAGAAGGTCACGTACCGCCATTCATAACAATTAAAGATGTAGTGCACCTATCAAGCATCTAACAGTACGCAGTATTCACATCGGATAATTTGTTTTCTTTAAACAATAGTTAATGTACCAAAAATACTATATCCCAAAACCAAATCATGATATCATAATTTTCACATCTCAAAAATTTATGGCAACGTGTTTGTATTGAAATAGGTATTGCAGAACAACACTCAAAAAAATAAAAACAAGAAATACCAACTACTCAAGCGTCCTCAGTGCTCTATTCAACTCAAATCCCCACTCCCTTAACACATCGAATGGTAGTTGGGACTACCAAGTGATATTTTTACAAATCTTAGTAAGTGAACTCCTAAACTACTAGTAGTAAAAATAGGCATGCATGATAGTAAAATCACATGTATGCATCATGACATGGAGTTGAACATGTGTGATGTGACTTGTAAATAACATAATTATACATAAACATGACATACTTAAACATGGCATGACTCAACAGGAACATGACCTGACTTAACATGAACATGACCTTGTTACACATACATGCTTGATAAAGTGAAATGGCGGATGCTTCACAACTCCCCTTTGGTACTACCCCGGGGCTTGGGATTGGACGGTGACTAGACAGGTAATATGCTATGCACTTAAGTACACTAGCAGTATGCAATAACGTAGCAGCATAAAATTAATAAAAGTCGGATAAACTAAGCAACACAATATACAAGTGCAAAGCAAATGGCACCATAAACTAATATCATAATCCAAAACATTGTCCAAAACGTAAACATAAGCCATAAACACATAATATCCCAAAAAGCATGAAGCATAATTTTAAAATTCTCAAAACATGGGATTCCCACAAAAGAAACATAAATCCACAAAAGTTAGCCATAAATGTTGTTGCCTTCCTTCTTCTCTTTTTCCACAAAATACTTAAACTCCTGTACTCTTCAAAAAGATTAGGGCTTCATACGCTTTTCCAAAGCCTTATCCTTGTCCTGGTTTTCACGCCGCTTGAACTCGAAGATGAATTCAAGTATACTCGTGATCTCTCAATCAATGGCATCGAGTCGCTCCCAGATGGAGGGCTCAGGCCGACTCATGGCAATCTTAGGCACAATCCTCTCCGAAAGAGGATGTGTCGTTCTCTTCCTCTTGGTTATAGTCGCTTTTACTACACCTATCACAACTTCTACCATTCCAGCTGGGGAATGGTAGTGAAAACTACCACAATGAGATTTCAAGAAATCTCAGCAAGTAATCATACAACATACCACAGTTAATACAAGCATACATAAGGTATATCATGATATGTGTGCATGAACATGTACTTGACTTATGCCTTAACCAGAACTTGACTTATGCACTTTATCATTTTCAAAAGACTTGTAATAGAGACTTAGACTTTTCATGAAAACTTCTTAACTTTTCTTATTCACGTGATCTTATTCAGAACTTGCCTTATCAGAACATATCACAAGATTTACATCGAGTGATCCTTATCATATCACGAGATTTTCATCAAGTAATCCTTACCTTATGAACTCTTATTCTTGTTTAGAGGGTGGACACAACATGGCTCCCCTCCTTGCACCGCATATTCCTGCTAGTTACCGCCCCATCAACGGTCCGTATACCATGATGAATATGTCATAAACAAAGAATCATATTAACTCGACCTTATTTCGTCAGGTTACATGCTTTATGCACCCACTAGCGTTAGGTGCTTCCTCACTTCGGCATCCTTCAAAAAGAATACATTCGAGGCTCATCGACTATGCTTCGTCGACCTAGGGGTTACCACTATATTCTTAAGCACTCCAGAGTGGACAGAGGAGTTCCACTAGGACATTCCCCCACCCTAGCACTTGGGGTTGTGATAAAGCTTTTTCTTTGAAAACACTTTTTGAAAACACTTCTTTCCCCAAATGCATATGACATATGACATATGAGATGCCGTGCATGATACAACCAAGCATAACATGTTTATTTCATAAATGATAACATAAACCATATGAGATATCAAAACACATACATGGAACTATAAAAACTTGCTTAGGCTGAAACTCATAGGCACAAAAACATAAGGATTCATCATATAAACATATTCCAAACTTCAAGCATATAATATAGTAATCAGGACATAGTGAAACAGAACATGAAATCATAGGTTTGTGACTAAGTCCAAAACTTCCAAGGCATATTCAAACCGAGCCTTCATGTTGCATAAACCATCAACCTCAAACAAATGAAAACCAAAACTCGTGGGCATGTTTCATGGCATTTTCATCATAAATCCGAGACATATAGTTTCTTCATTAAAGTTACTTAAGATCATATTATCATATTCCAACAAACAACCTGCCCCCTACCACTTTCATTCAATTCTTAATGAAACCCGCATGGGGTAACTGATGGATTTTTTGCCCGTTACCCCTCAATTTAGGCGGATTGGGTGAGCGGACTGAATTCTGAGGGCCCACTGCCCAGGCCTAGTGTCTACTACAAGAGAGAAGAAATAGTGACTTACTTTTGTTACGTTATGTCAAGTGTGATTAATTAGGTTATGCTTAATGTAAAATGCTACTCTGCCAATTTGCCTTGCCTCGTGAATAATCGATCTGGATTTTTTAAATTTCTTTTTCCACATTTGATAATGTTTATGAATACAAATGAGTTTAGTTTTTTTTTTCCCATAAACATTTTCGAAAGGGGAAAATCAAAAAGGAAAACGAAAGGAAAAAAAAAAAAAAAAGGAAAGAGCGGTCATTGAGTAGTAATTGAGTGTTTGTGAATAATAAAAATAGATAACTCATTTGTATTCATGATAAAATCTAATAAAAAATAATATGTCCCCACCCGCTTTCTTTAAATTTTTAATAAAATCCGCCCTGGGTAACTAGTGGCTTGAGCGGGCTGGACTCCGAGAGCCTGCGCCTAGTGTCTACTGCAAAAAAGCGGAAATAGTGCATTATGCTTGTTACCTTATATCAAATCTAATTAATTAGGTTGTGCTTAATGTTAAAATGCTACTTTGGCACATGAATAACATGTTTGGATTTTTTTTTAAACTTCTTTTTTCATATTTGAAAATCTTTATGAATACAAATGAGTTTAGTTTCTTTTTTCATTAACATCTTCAAAAGTGAAAAAAAAATTTAAAAAAGAAAGAAAGAAAAAAGAAAATAGCGGTCCACTACAACAGAAGTGGTTTTTTGGGTTGAAAATTTTCGTCCCAAAATATTTCTTGGGATGAAAAACAATAGTCCCAAAGTATTTCCAATAACTGAGCCCCAAAAGGTATTTTAGACAAAAATATCAATTTTGTCCCAAAAAATATCTTTTGGGACGAACTTGAGCAAAACTGTTCGATTGTGTTTGAACAGAACATTTTTTTGAGGATGATTGAATTTCATCCCAAAATCACGTTCGAACGGTACAAACATAATGTTAAAACATAAATTATGTTCGAACGCATCATTCGTGAGTGGTTGATTGAAACCAGTTAGTTCGACCAAACATGCATAGGAAAAAGTTCGAACAAATAATTTGATGGTTGAACAGTAAAACATGTTTGAACGTATTGAGTAAAACATTCGATCGAACTATGATATGTTCGAACGATTTGTTATGAGATGACGTTCGAACGTTTATTTCATGTTCAATGTTATCGTTTGAATGGTTTCCAATATTGTTCGAACGTTTAATAATGATTAAATTTGAACGTTCTATATCAATGTTCGAGTGGTTCTACTGATTTTGTTCGAACGGTTTTAGGTCGTTCAAACGATAACTATTTTATTTTACCTAATAATGAAAAACCTAATAGACATATATAATATTTAAAAAAATACATTATAATTTGTTTAGTACCCAAAAAAGTAGTCTTATAAGTTCGAACTAAATAAATAAAACAATAGTACTAGAATTCTTCTTACAAAAATAGATACAGAAATATGTACATATAATGTAAATCAGCTGCTTGGATACTAAATTACTGCATAAGTATCTGCATTTGGAGTTGCATCTCTCTATTGAACTCTTCTTGTTGTTTTTCTTTTTGTTTCATATGCATCTACATGTCTGCTTATTTCACCAAATGAGCCTCTAACTCATGATGTCTTATACTCAATTACTCGATCTTAGAATTGACTTTCTCTAATGCTCTAGAGGTGTTGGAGGCATATCTGGATGATGAGGAAGAGGTAAAAGGCTTTACACAGTGACCCAAACCTCTCAAATATCCTGAACGTTAACCCAGAACTTATGTAAAAATTTCAATATGACTTGTTCAGGAACTTTTATCTGACGCATATTCAGAACGTAGGGCGACCATTTTTTCCTACACACAAGAGAAAGAATTAGTATGTCCCACCCCACTCCCCAATAAAGACATTTTTAGAATTTTCGGGGAGCCAGTGTGCTACTAAACTTGACTAAAATTTTTCTTTTAATGACGCACCAATTGTGAAAGATTTCATATATAAAATAAAATTTATTAAATACTTAAAAGTCAAAATAGAGTCTGCGGAAGCATTTATTTAAAAAAATACTAAAATCTCACGTGCTTAGCAAAGTATTTTATTTAAACCTTAAATCATAAATTGAACATGACATAAACTATTTAGACCTCTGTCTCGCCTCTCTGGGTCAAGTCTTGTCCTGTAGTCTCATCCTCACAAATTTCATCACCTCGGGTGGTTTAAAAACACAAAAATATACAAAAATGAGTTGAATATCCAATAAGTAACAAATCATACAGTAAACATAATAAACATAAGAATTCTTGAAAAACGTGCATACTCATAAATACATACATAAATAACATTAACATGAATATGAACTTATCTTTCACTTATCATAGGCCGTTACCCACTGTTAACCCTCGTGAGTTTGGATTAGCGAATCAAAGTAGATTTTGATTCTGCCCATGGCCTTCGGTTTTGGAATCCATATATAAAGAAGACATACTAGGTGCACTACCAGCATGTATGACCTGGCAATGCAATATACACATAGCATAGGCACCGTCTTCATATCATAACATAGGCCATTACATATCTTATCATTTTTATTTCATCATAATCATATTTGCATACTTGTGATATCATATATTCCAAAAAAAATCGCATGCATACTTGTCATATCATATTATAGATTTCAAATGAAATCGCATTCTTTTATAAATTTTTGTGATGCATGTTTCATAATTATTTTGATGCATAAATCTCCACATAATATCATGCATGAATTTTCATAAATATTTTAATGCACAACTCCCACATACAGTCACGTCTTTTCACAAATCTTTTGATGCATAACTCCTTTCATAAAATCCATAAATTTTCACATAAAATCATGGATTTTCATAATTTTATCATGACTTGGGTACGTAAAAAAGGGCTTCCAATTGAGGGCGTACATGCATAATATTTTTATAAAAGACGTGTTGTTTACCATATATTCGTGTAAGGGTATGATCATGCTACTTACCTCATAGCGCTAATCCAATATTTTCAGGGCGTGACTGAGTACCTATAAAATACACGTAACTTGTGTAAATTTCTAACTTAACACATACTTCATAATCAAAACCTGAATTTCTAAATTAACATATATTTCCTGAACATAAAATCTTCCTAACACTAAATTATTTTTAATTGTTAGTTCTAAAAAAGTTAGGGAATTTTTGTACTTCAACTGATACTACGGGTTCCATGCATTCAGGAATGGACTTACGCGAAGTAGTGGGCTTACCGTGAGCTAGGCCGTGCAACGTGAGGCTAGGTTGCACTCGACGATGGCAAGCGCGGTGGCACTCCGGTGAGCTAGGGGACTATGTGATGAGACAGAGAGGCAATGTGATGAGAGAAAATGAGACATGAGAGCTAGAGAAGTCGTGCGAGATACTCACTGAGAAGCAGCAAGAGGCAGCATCAAGGTGGTTGTTATGGCAGAAGACCATGGAGTGGCACATGGGTGAAGGAAAGGTGGCTAGTCGCGGTGCTGGGTTCATTGTGCCGTGGCTAGTGGCACCTAAGGTAACATGCTTGCTCTGTTTTGAACTGCAAAAGCAAGGGTGTTTCGTGATGTGTGAGGTAGTGCTTCTACGTTGGGCAGCTAAGTGTGGGGTACGGTGGTGCGGTGCAGAGCAGTGGAGGTTTAAAGTGTGGCTCGACAGCTTGTGGTGGCGTTGCCTTGTGAGTGGGTGGAAGTAGTTTTGGAAAGGAGCCAAGGTTTATGCTTTACATGGGGCTGGGTAGTGTCGGTAGTCTGGGGTGGTTTGACTGCACGGAGTTGGTTTCTATCACAGCAACACCCCAAATCACGTGCCACCAGTTTCGTCTCGAGCTGGCCTTGTTAGTGGCAGTGGAGTGGTTGTGGTGTGTATGAAGAGGCTCACGGTGGGGGGCTGAAAGTGGTGCTTGAAGGGGAGGGCAGCGTGCATGGAAGGGAAGGCTTCAAAGGAGTGCGGCTTGGAGTTTTTTTTACATCCAGGGGATGAGTGTACTATATATAGGTGATTGAGAATCCAAAAGAAAATCCTAGGTGAAAATAGACGTGCATGTGCATGGGAGTGGAGCCGTGGGTATAGACTTATAGTAGTTGGTATGGGTTAGGAATCTTAATGGAGATAGAACTCTAAGATAATAATCCATGAACTGGGAGACGTGTGTGGCATAGGGTTTTTGTTTGAGTTTTTGGCATTCGACTCAAACTCTAAAATAATCCAATTTGTTCCACAAAAATTATTTCTCGATACATAAAAAATTTCCACCTAATCTAAAAATATTATAACATGGCAAGCCCTATAACAAAATCGATATCCGCTAAAATAAAAATCTTAGGCCCATACAATTCAAAAAATTACTCGAACACTCAATTGGGTTTCTATAATAATTGGCCCATTAACCTAATTTTAGGCCCAATGAAATTATCCATAATTTATCCCTAATGATATTGGATCTGGTCGTTACATAGTATCACCACAAATATTCCAATATATTTAATTAAAATAGATAATAATACTTATATAATTTTTACGGGTATCGGGATGAGTTCAGTCTCCATTACAATCAGTATGGGATACAACATATAATTTTGTCAGATCATAATTGATATTTGAGTCTTGGTACAAGAGACGTTTGTTAAGATAAAAAGTCATTAGAACACATCCAAATAACAAACTGTATAAAAAAAATAGCATTATCAATTTCTTAGAGAGGCAATAGAAAGATCTTAAGACTGCATGATGATAAATCTTAAACTTTGATCTATTTGTTTTGTTTATAGAATTTCACTCCTACATAGAAGTTGTAAATATTAGGAAGTGAAAATTATAAATAGGACGCGTAAAAATATTCATTTAATTTACTTTATATGAGGGATCCTCAAACATGTCACAAAGTTTTTCCTAATCAGAAAGTAAGACATCCTGAAAAAGAATCTTGGCATGCATCTTCCTTGTTCTCAAATTTATTATAATGCTCATGGCACCTCGTCTATATTTGCATAATGAATTATACATAAGATCATCAACAATCTTATACTCATCTCACTGAACAAAATTTAGTTCGAAGTCATCATTGAAAAAATATATACATAAAGATATTATCACTTGCATATTCTATATTTTGCATACATATTAAATAATATTATAAATAAATTATTTAAACATTACCAAACAATACTTCTTGAAAATCTATTCTACATCTTGGGGGACTTTTTGCCAGTAACTTGTAGCCAAATGTGCATAAATTCGTGTAAGAGCACTCACATACAGTGCAAGCCGAGCTGCTGCTTGTCCTTCACCTCCGATATGTTCATCAGGAATGTTAACCTTAATCCTACCTATTTTACGATATTTTTCCAACGTCACGCCTCTGGTATTGCCTCAACCTTAACGAGATTGTATTGTTAACTCTAAAGAATATAATATTCGTTGTAGAAACGAAGTAAATGATTGTTAGAAATGATGTAATATGTATGAATTACCTTAATTGAAACAAAATGACTATAAGATTTTTACTTTGTTCTGCAGAGTTAATCTCTAGTAGTGAGTCAGAGAGCTAGGAATATGTAGAGATGACATGCGAACTTCCTTCCTCTTCGATGGCATAATTTCAAAATACCGATACATTCATTACATAAAAGATTTGTCATAACGTGTCATGTGAACATAAAATTGATTAATCATCTGTATCAATTTCAATTGACCATTCACCCTCATCATCTGTAGATACTTCATATGAGTCAACATTTTGCTCAACTGTTGCATCAATAATTCCAACCTCAATATCTTCCCTATGTAATGAAATCATTTCATACTGGCTCAAATCCACAAACAAGTTAAAGATAGGTTGACTCTCTTGGTATGCTTCTTGAGTAGAAGGATCATCTTTTTCTTCATCTTGTCTCTCTACCTAGAGGATAACATCATATATATTTCTTGGAGAAAACTTTTGTACTACCCACCATTGATTTCCAAACTCAGGATCATCATAATATCTTTTTTCGATGTATTAATACTCAAGAAATATTCATCATCATGCACTCTCCTTTGAGGATTGCTTAAATCCCACCAGCCATACTTAAACAGATACACCATAAGCTTCCCCAAATATCTCATTTCAATTATATCGACAATGACCCCATAAAAATCAGTCTTCTCTCTATCATGACTTCCTTTGACTAGGATATCATTATTTTATATTTTCCTATAGCATTCTTGATCTATTGTGTAATATCTACTTCGCTGAGAAATACATACAGAATATCGAGCAGCGCGGCTCGAGGGGCCACCCCCAATACATATAGTTCGTCCGATATATCGTTTGGATTACTCACATGTATTTGTACAACCTACATATTGAATAAATCATAAACATACAAAAATAAACAATCATAATATTTTTTTGCTAATTCAAACTCGCATCTGTAATGTCATTACCTGTTGTTCAAACTATTTCGGGAACTCTTTATGTTTTTGTTTATATCATTTATTCTCAGTTCTTTGAGTACGTTAATATGATCTCTGAAATTGAAGATTATCAAATAATTTATAATCTTATAATTTTTTGTAGTAAATTACAATATTAGTTAACAAATAATGACAACTTACTTCAAGTGGCTCTCTATATCAGGATAATTGTTTAGCACATACCATTGAACTTTCTCAAACTCTCTTCCACACCGATCATAATCACACACTGCACCAAGTGGATGTATTTGTTGGGAAAATACAGAAAACTTGCTTGGTCAACATCAAAGTTTCTTTCCGGCCGATTAAACCTCGTGTCAGCTCTATGGAAGTATTTGGAATAGAATGTATGTCACTCATCATCAATATATGTTTCTGCAATTGACCCTCCTGGGCGGGCCTTATTACCCTCTGTGTGTTTCAACTTCCCGAGGAACTATTCAATGAGATACATCCATCTATACTAAACTGGTACTGTAAGTTGAGTCTCACGTGAAAAATGAACGGCTAAATGAACCATGACGTCGAAGAATAACGGTGGGTAAATACTCTCTAGCTTACAAAATATTTTAGCAATTTCCCGTTCCATACGATCCAAATCTTCTACATTCAATGTTCTAGCACATAAGTATTTAAGAAATGTACCAAACTCAATCAAATCCACGTGCACATCTCTCGTCAAGTACCCACGGATACCAACAGGCACAATACATTGTAAAAATACATGACAATCATGATTTTTTAATCCAATAATTTTTTAGTCATTTGTTTGCACATACCTTATTAGATTCAAGGCATAGTTGTCCGGTAATGTAATCTTCATTTCCACTCACAAAATGTAGCACTTTCGTTCCTTGACAATGTATATCACCTAATTGGCATATAAACAAACATACCACTTTGTTGCAAGTGCATTTCTAGTCTTATTCCCAACCACTTCAGATCCTTCCGTGATTTTAATGTATCCTTCGTTTGTCTTCAATTGACATCAAAGTACCCAACACGGACTCACATATATTTTTTTCAATATGCATAACATCGAAAGTATGCCGCAATTTTAATGTTGGCCAGTATAGTTGTTCAAAAAATATAGTCTTCTTTGTCCAATTCAACTCATTCACAATTCGTTTTCTCTTTCGTTGCTTTTTACCAAATTCGCAATTCAATTCCTCATTCTCTCGCCAAAATAATATATAGTCATTGTTACATGCATGTATTATGTTATAATCAAATTCAAGTCCTCGGTTCAATTGTTTTGCTTCATAAAAGTTGTGTGGTAAATATTGTCTGATGGAAGTGCCTCTTTAAACAACTCAAGTAACATATTGATAGCCTTAATTGATAATCGACACATGGATTTTATGTGAAGCAGTATAGTTGTAAATGACAACTTAGTGTGCCTTTTACATCCAGGATATAATTCACGCTGTGAATCATTCCACAAGTGTGCAAAAGTGTTATGGCCTGCATCATTTGAATTTGATGTGTCTGTATCACCTTCATCCATAAACATTCTAGCACCAATGTCACCCTGTATTTGCTACATATCCTCATCGTATTTGTCACCATCAACATCTGACTGTACATCTTCATCGATGTCTTTTTCTTCATATGGAGGCTCAAATGACGTTTGATATGATTCACTGTGTAAGACCCAATCAATATAACCCTAGTCGATACGTTTGACATATAGATGCTCTCTCACCAAGTCTATTTTATGACAACGCAAATTCTTACATTATCGACATGGGCATCGAATATGCCTGTAACTATCAACTGTACAAGATGTGAACTCCAATAATTTCTTAACACCTAAAGCATATACATTGTAATACTCACCCAAGCGACCTATAACTCGCATCCAACTCTTATCCATGCCTAATACCCTATTACAAACAGCCACATGCACATCAACAAGCAAATATGTATCTAACATATTGTGTTCCTTTCACCGGATAATAGCTCCTATCCAATTCGGAATTGTAAGATCATAGTGGCCAACCTATCATAATTTTGGTCGCAAACAGATATAGTTGGATAGTTTCCAAGAATGATCTTACAATTTCAAACTGTCCATTCTGGATAATTCAAGAGTTATCAATCAATCATTCAATGGGATTAATAACTCTCGAACAGGATGAAGATTTATTTCGATGTAATATATAAGACACGAGAGTAATACACAACAATAATTTAGGATATAAGAGCATATCAAACAACATATATATCAAGAATTATACAATTCAGGTACAATTTGTGTGCTATATGATTTAATTGTGCTATATGATTTTTTTAAATCTAATCAATTGTGCAATATAATTTTCTTAAATCTAATCATTTGTACTATATGATGTTCTTAAATCTATTTAGATGTGCTATATGATTTTCTTAAATCTATTTGATTGTGGTATATGATTTTCTTAAATATATTTTAATTATGCTATATGATTTTCTTAAATCTAATTATTTGTGCTAAATGATTTTCTTAAATCTATTTAATTGTGCTATATGATTTTCTTAAATCTAATCATTTGTGCTATATGATTTTCTTAAATCTATTAAATTTATTTAGTTGTGCTATAAGATTTACAACACAATTGATAAGATTTAGGAAAATCATATAGCACAATTGAATAGATTTAAGAAAATCATATAGCACAAATGAGTAGATTTAAGAAACTCATACAGCACAATTCAATAGATTTAAGAAAATCTTATAGTACGAATGATTAGATTTTAGAAAATCATACAACACAATTAAATACATTTAAGAAAATCATATAGCACAAATGATTAGATTTAAGAAAATCATATAGCACAATCGATTAGATTTAAGAAAATCATATAGTATAATTAAATAGATTTTAGAAAATCATATACCACAATTGAATAGATTTAAGAAAATCATATAGCACAAATGTTTACATTTAAGAAAATCATATAGCACAAATGATTTGATTTAAGAAAATGATATAGCACAATTAAATAGATTTAAGAAAATAATATAGCACAATTAATTCTATTTAGGAAAATCATATAGCACAAATGATTAGATTTAAGAAAATTATATAGCTCGAATGATTAGATTTAAGAAAATCATATAGCACAATTCAATAGATTTAAGAAAATCATATAGTATGAATGATTAGATTTAAACAAATCATATAGCACAATTCAATAGATTTAAGAAAATCATATAGTACGAATGATTAGATTTAAGCAAATTATACAGCACAATTAAATAGATTTAAGAAAATCATATTGCACAAATGATTAGATTTAAGAAAATCATATACCACAATTGAATAGATTTAAGAAAAATCAAATAGCACAAATGATTAAATTTAAGAAAATCATATACCACAATTGAATAGATTTAAAAAAATCAAATAGCACAAATGATTAGATTTAATAAAATTATACAGCACAATTGAAAAGATTTAAGAAAATCATATAGCACAAATGATTAGATTTAAGAAAAATTTTAAATCTACTCATTTGTGTTTATGACTTTCTTAAATCTAATCGATTGTGTTATACGATTTTCTTAAATCTAATAATTTGTGCTATATGATTTTCTTAAATCTTTTTTATTGTGCTATATGATTTTCTTAAATCTAATCATTTGTGCTATATGATTTTCTTAAATCTATTTAATTGTGCTAAATAATTTTCTTAAATTTATTCGATAGTGCAATTTGATTTTTTTAAATCTAATCAATTGTGTTATATGATTTTTTTAAATTTAATCAATTGTGTTATATGATTTTCTTAAATCTAAACAATTGTGGTATATGATTTTCTTAAATCTAATAATTTGTGCTATATGATTTTCTTAAATCTATTTGATTGTGCTATATGATTTTCTTAAATCTAATCATTTGTACTATATGATTTTTTTAAATCTATTGAATTGTGTTGTATGATTTTCTTAAATCTACTCATTTGTGCTATATAATTTTCTTGAATCTAATCATTTGTGTTATATGATTTTCTTAAATCGAATTAATTGTGCTATATCATTTTCTTAAATCTATTTAATTGTGCTTAATCATTTTCTTAAATCAAATCATTTGTGCTTTATGATTTTCTTAAATCTATTCAATTGTGGTATATGATTTTCCAAAATCTATTTAATTATGCTATATGATTTTCTTAAATCTAATCATTTGTGCTATATGGTTTTCTTAAATCTAATCATTTTTGCTATATAATTTTCTTAAATCTATTTAATTTGTTTAATTTTGCTATATGATTTTCTTAAATCTAAACAATTGTGGTTTATAATTTTCTTAAATCAAATAATTTTTGCCATATGATTTTCTTAAATTTATTTAATTGTGCTGTATGATTTTCTTAAATCTACTCATTCGTACTATATGATTTTCTTCAATCTAATCAATTGGGCTATATAATTTTCTTAAATCTAATCATTAGTGCTATAAGATTTTCTTAAATCGAATTAGTTGTGCTATATGATTTTCTTAAATCTATTTAATTGTGCGATATCATTTTCTTAAATCAAATCATTTGTGCTTTATGATTTTCTTAAATCTATTCAATTGAGGTATATGAATCTACTTAATTATATTGTATGTTCTTAAATCTAAAAATTTGTGCGATATGATTTTCTTAAATCTATTCCATTGTGCTATATGATTTTCTTAAATCTAATCAATTTTGCTTTATAATTTTCTTAAATATAATCCCTTGTGCTATATGATTTTCTTAAATATTTAATTGTGTTATATGGTTTTCTTAATTCTAATTATTTGTGCTATATAATTTTCTTAAATTTATTTAGTTGTGCTATATTATTTTCTTAAATCTATTTAATTGCAGTATATGATTTTCTTAAATCTAATCATTTGTGCTATATGATTTTCTGAAATCTATTTAATTGTTCTATATGATTTTCTTAAATCTAATCATTTGTGGTATATGATGTTATTAAATGTATTTAATTGTGCTATATGATTTTCTTAAATCTATTCAATAGTGCTATATGATTTTCTTAAATCTATTCAATTCTGCTACTGGATTTTCTTAAATCTAGTTAATTGTGTTATATGATGTTCTTAAATCTACTTAGTATTAATTATTGTTTATTATTATGTTGGTCTATTGTGTTACTGCATATCCTATTGTCTATTAAATTTTCTAGTATTAATTATCCTCTCATTATGTTTATTATTTTGAAGTTCTAATTGTGTGAAAATTTAAAATATATTTTTGAAATTTAATTAGTAACTTAATTAGAGTACTCTGTGTGCTCTGTAATGGAAATTCACATTCGGGCATATATAAGGTACATTCAAATGGTAACAGGTACTATTCGAATGGTTACTACAAAGTTTCCAGACTCGAGTGCAGAACAATATCGAGAAATGAACTCTTCAAAATACAATAATTATTCACAAACAAAACCTCACAAATCATGGACAACACAAACGAACAAACATAGATATAGATATAGAATGAGTAGAAGTCAAAGATTTTACCTTCCATGCAATTCCAAAGAATCCAATAAACAACAAAATGCCTATAGTATAATATTAATATAGTATAGTATAGTATTAGTATTAGTTTTGTATATTTGTCATAAAAAAATATTAGTTTAGTATAGTATAGCTTAGTTTAGTATTGTATAGTACATTTTTTTATATGATAGTATTATATTATATAGTATAGTATATTAATAATTAAGGTATTTTTTTAGTACATAATATAGTAGTATACTAATATTATAGTGTAGTGCATAAAAGTATATTATAAATGCTATATTAATACTAGTATAGTATAATACTATCATATTTATACTATCATATATAGCAATTAAACAGAGAGAAAATATCATTGTTTTCCAGCACAAATATCAAGCAACTAACAAGGAACTATATCATGGAGATAGCTGGTCTAAGAGCTTCCTCTAATTTGGAAAAATATTTGGTTTGCCATATCTCATTGGAAGGTCAAAAGTTAGAGAATTCCATGATATAGTGGAAAGGGTCAGCAAAAGATTAGAGATTTGGAAGAACAAATTTCTTTCACAAGCTGGCAAGGAGATATTGATAAAGGCAATCATTCAAGCCATCCCCACACATGGCATGAGTGTGTTTTCTTTACCAAAGACAATGTGTAATAAGCTTAATGCTTTGATGGCAAACTTTTGGTGGGGAGCTCAAGAAAATCATTCAAAAATCCATTGGAAAAAATGGGACAGCTTGACTTTGAGCAAAATAGATGGGGGGATGGGATTTGGAGATTTTGTGAGTTTTAACCTTGCTCTTCTAGCTAAACAAGTATGCATAACTCTCAATCATCCAGCATCACTTGCAGCTAGGATTTTGAAGGAAACCTATTTCCCCAATTCCACTATTTTGTAGGCCAAATTAGGATCAAGACCATCCTTTACTTGGAGAAGCATATACTCAGCAATTGATATAGTAAAGGAATGAAGCATTTGGAGAGTGGGAGATGGGAAAAAGATTAAGTGTGGAAAAATAAATGGATCCCCAGACCTGGACTATGCAACTTTCAATCACTAGTGCAAGTCTTACCAGAAAATGCAAGGGTTGCAGATTTAATTGATCAAATCAGTGGATGGTGGAAAGTGCAACTTCTTAGGAATGCTTTTAATGAGGAAGAGGTAAAGGAGATCCTAAAAATGTCTATTTCATAGATTGCTAGTGAAGATAAGCTAGTGTGGAAAGGTACGTCAAATGATGATTTCTCAGTTAGAAGTGCATATCACCAGTACAAACAACAACAAAGAAGTAAAATGAGGGAGTGTTCAATAAAAGGGGATCAAGGAGATTTATGGAAACTAATATGGAATTTGCAAACCAAAAACTCTATCAAAGTGTTCATTTGGCGAGCATGTAAGGATGTTTTACCTACAAAGCATAATTTGTTTAGGAGAAAGGTCATTACTAACCCATTATGCCCCATTTGTTAGAATGCAAGTGAAGCCCCAACACATATTCTCTGGTCATGCCCATCTGCACAGGATGTGTGGAGTTTAGGAAGCAAAAAGTTACAAAAAATTGTAATAACAGATGAAGATTTTGGCTCTATTTTTCTATCTATGTTTCATAGAATAGGCCAGGATGAAATCTGTTTATTTGCATCAACAAAAAGGGCATTGTGGACTAGGAGAAATCAATGGGTTTTCAAAGGTGGTCTCTTATCTCCAGCATATGTATTCATCAGATCTCAATAGGCACAACAAGAGTTTAAACAAGCACAATTAATGGATCGAGGTTGTGATGCCCCCAATCCCCACTGGGGATGGAACGGAGACTTAGAGCGTCGAGACATGCAACACAATGTTACATACCCCTGTTCATAACAATTAATATGCAATACATCTTAGTATGCAACTTGCAGTATGCAATAATCGCAGCGAAAATAAAAGGTTAAGGTGAAAAATATGCCAGAATAACTAAAACATCCCAACTTCATTAGATAATCATCATGTTCAAAATACTAAAGTAGCATAGACTTATATACAAAGTCATATCATTCTCTTCATGCGATCTAAAGCATAAAGGACTTGGGCTATGAACATCAAGATTAAGTCCAACTTCCTCTCTAGATCCGACTCCTCCTCAATCATGCAAATCCAGTGCTCCATCAATCTCGTCTTGGTCGATCTCTGACACAACTTCTATCATTTCAAGTAGTGGTCCCACAAAAGGATGAGATTTACTCGAAATCTCAGTAAGTTAAACAATTAACTGACACAAAGATAAATCAATCATGAAAAATGATAAATTTGCAATGCATGAGATGCAAAAAATCAGTATGTCTGTCTCCCATCCAGATTCTTCAACATCTTTTAAAAAATATGGAGACATGAGTTTTTACTCAGTAAGTAATTTTGTCATCATTTTTTAAACGACATAACTTTTTTCATAAAAATTTTATCATAAACTTTCATCATCATATACTTACATCATTATCTTAATTAATAATATAACATGTGGTAATGTCACAAGTCCCCATATGCACTGTGAGTACCTGACGGTGACCGTAGTATAACTTATGTTGAAACTACATTGTCTATAGACTCGTTCTCAATGCATTAGTAAATAACATAACATCATAAAAATTATAATGTGTACACTTACCAGCTTTAGGTGTCATAACATATTGACTTCGATCTGACGTTCTTTAAAAAGAACCCATTCGAAACCTGTTGACTATTCTTCGTCAACTGGGGGGTTACCACTCCATTATTAAATACACCAGAGTGGACAAATGAGTTCCACCAAGATAATTCCTGATCCTGACCTTTGGGGTCTTGACAAATTATTTTCATGCTATGCTTTAAAAAAATATATTTTTCATGACATGTGCAAATGAAGTAAATTTCATGTAAGAAATGACTTTCATAAATGTAATATGCAAAAATGGTGAAAATTTCATATGTTATATAAGTATGCACTCAATGTGTCATTTAACATAATAATTTATACTCAAAATGATAATTGAAGAATAAATTAAGCATTTATCAATAATTAATAAGAAATTCATCAAAGTATAAGTTAGAGACCAACTTATAAACTTCCGGAAAAATTCAAAATTAGCGCCATAGCCGTGTAAATCGTGTGTATACTAAGTTAGAGTTAATAATCTTGTGGATAGGTTCAAAATCAAAGACTTCAAAAATTATTTATTTACAAAAATACCCCTAAACTTTCAAAAATTACCATTTATCCTAAATTTTCACTAATTGCAAACGAACTCCAGATTTAACCAAATTTCATAGACTTCATATTATTGGCATTCTAAAACCATCTATGCCCTTGGATTTTCAAAATTCAAAGTATAACTTGTTCAATTAGTCCCAACCCGTGGCATGCATCCTAGTTGATGTCTATGTGTATTTTCAACTATTGATCCCTATGAATGTATACATATGAGATTTTATTTAATCATTAATGATCACTAACATCTTTAGGAAAATTATGAAATATAATCCTTGAGTAATAAAGTTCATCCCAACACTTAATCAAAGCTAAGAAATCCTTAATCACCAATATGCTTAAAACTAATTCATGCTTAATAATCAAAACAAGATAGATTTAAAACCTATCATGGCATGCTTCTAATCACAAATTTAACCTTCCACAATAATTTTAGGATAATTTTAGATCATATCAAATAATGGTTAGGACATGTCATAGCTAATTTCCAATTAAAAACATTCAATCATTCAAACATTCTTTTAATTGACTTGGTTTTGCATTAAGCATCATAACCTTCTCAAAACTCAACAAATTTCGTACCAACACTTGGAAACAAAGCTTGACATGCTAGCTAAGATCAAAAGGAAGAAAACTTACAACTTTCACGGTCTTCCAAGCTCTCTAGACTGCCTTACACAAGAACACTCAAGAACTCACCAAAACTCACTCGGTTTGCACTCTTTTGATCTCTAAGAGGGGGAAATGCTCTCAAGTCTCAAGAGGATTATTGGAGCTGTGGTGTGGGTGAAATGAGAAGGGGAGAGAAGTATTTATAAGTGGCCAAGGGGTGAGGGGCGTTGGCTTGGGTGCTTGGTGATTGGGTAAAGTGGGAGGTGCTCAAATCTAGAAAATTTTCAGATTTGCTTACATGAGCTTAGGTCACTTGTGTAGAATGAAATAGTACCATAAACCACCATCATTTCCTCTCCATAGTAGCTTCAAGGGTCCTGTAGATGTCTCCAGGTCGTGGGGCATCATTTGGGTGGTAGAATATCACTCAAACCACCCTTGAAAATAGGTGGATGGAGGTGGTTTTATGGTGGCAGAAAAATCAAATCAATTTTGCATATTTTTGGGCATCCAAAATGAGTCAAAATCCTTCATGATGGTCATGGGACTTCTTGGTGATTGAGTGGAGGTGGTAGTGTGGGGTGGTGGTGAAAACCATGGCAAGAGGCTAGTTCAAATTCAATCCAAATGGTTCCTACACAAACTAGACCAAGGTGCACCCATGTTGGTTCTTTGAGTTGGTTGATGCAACCAATTTTGTCCAAGGCTCAAATTGAGTTTGGGAGGGTCTAATGAGGTGTTTAAGTACCATATTAACCTTGAGGAAAATCCACAAAAATGTTGGGCCCAAGGGCAAAACAGTCCAAGCATTACAAATGGCAATGCACAAAATGGATTGAAGCATGGTTTGGGCTTGTTATGTCATTTTTCTTAATGACATGTGGGATGGTTTAGCTAGGGTATTAACATGGTCTAATCGTGGTTTAAGGGAGTATTAAGTTAAAAAAATTGAATTAAAAAATTTAAGAAAAGATTAAGCATGATTAAGCTTCAAAGCAGGACTTAAAGTGTACTAATCTCAAGTATGATGGTTAATGGCCTTTCAAAACTTAATTTGGGTACTTTGAGTGTGATTTGGGCTTAAAAAAACCAATGGTATGGTGTATTGGGCATCTGGTTTTTGAATGGTGAAATGAGTCCAAACATGACTTTGGGCCATAGGGGCTTGAAAAGGGCCAATGGTCTAATCTACACCAAAGGCCTTATACCTTCATATACTTAGGCCAAAACTAGCCTTGATTTCCTAAGGGCTTGGTTCAAGGTTTTTTTGGGCTAGACCCATGAATGTACTTGGGTCTTAAAAAGTCTCACCAAAATTGCTAATGGGCTTGCCTCTCTAATCCTTAGCTCATTAACACTAAGTACCAACATTAATACTAATCCCACTATCAACCTTAATGAAAGTGATTATCCCATAATTAAAAGCCTAATCTAGAGTACTTAAGGGTTAATTAAGCGGGGTGTTATAGAGGTTCACAAAGAACAACATAGCAGCAGGTCAACACAACATGGAATGTTCCACCTCCAACTTGGCTCAAAGTAAATTGGGATGTGGCAGTCAGAGCAACATATTACAAAATTGGCATTGGAGTGGTGGTCCAAGATAACGAAGGGGATGTTCTAGTCTCTCTAATGCAACCACTTTCAATTTGTTCCCAATCATCTATTGTAGATGCAAGGAGATTAGTAATAGTTGCACTGTTGTGTAAGGATTTGGATTTGAAAAATATTGTTTTAGAGGGGTCTCAAGTCAATTATCAATGCAATGAGACAAAACAAAGTGCAAAATGGGATGCTGATCTGCTTGGTAGAGGATGCTAAAGCTGCCATGAGGGACACAAGATGGAAAATTCAGCATGTCAAGAGAGAAGCAAACAAGGTGGCACACCATTTGGCTCAAAAAGCAATCTCATTTGGTCATGAAATGCTAGACCCATGCATTATGTCTCTTGTAATAGCTGAAGGCCAACATACAGTTTGAAGTAATGGAAATCTTATGTGTTCAAAAAAAAAAAATATATATATTATGATATATATATATAAATAAAATTATACTATCATATATATATATATATATATTATAGAATAGTATAATAGAGTGTAGTATACTATAAGTTTAGTATTAGTATAATATAGTATAATAGAGTGTAGTATAGTATAGTACTAGTATAAGTTTAGTATAGTATAATATAGTATAGTTTATTATTTAGAGTATAGTATAGTTTAGTGTAGTATATCACTATTTTATTTATATATAGTATATTATAGTTTTGTATAGTATAATATATATACTAATACTATAATATAGTTATAGTGATTTATAAAGTAATTAATTAATTTATATATATTTATATATAATATTATAGTAATAGTGTTAGTATAGTATAGTATAGTATTTTTTTTTATATATATAATAAGGGATTACATTTCATTCATAATAGAGGACATACAAACTTGACTTAAAACAAGTCATTTACAAACGTTAATAGCTTCCCAGCACACTTTCGTGGCTAACATGATCTAGTCCAGACGACAGATCTCTAAAGACCTAAGTCTAAGAGATCCGTCGTGCACATTTCTGTCCCCAACAGAGTAATAGTAACTAGGTGACAAAACCCATACCCCGACTACGCGAAGTAGGGTAGTATAGTAATAGTATAGTATAGTATACTAGTCTAATAATAGTATAGACTATTACTATTAATAGTATAGTATTAGACTATAGTGTAGTCTAGTATAGTGTAGTATAGTATATTAATTAAGGTGTTTTTTAGTACATAACATAGTAGTTTACTAATATTATAGTATAGTACTATTGTAGTATAGTACATAAAAGTATATTATAAATTCATTAATAGTTACTTCTTAACCATTAAGAGAAAATACAAAAAAACAAAAAATATACTATATTAGGCACATTTAGGAGTCATACTATCATTTTCTAAGCTTTATTGTTAGTAGTATATTAATGTACATGAGGTACTCTTCGGACAGTAAATATTGGCATTTAGACAGTACCTTGTATGAAACTTCAGTCGAACATTTCATTTTAACATTCGAATAGCACCGTTCGAATGGTATAAAACATTTAAACAACATCTAAACTTCCCTTCAATCGCAATCTCTCTCTCTCTCTCAACGCTCCATGTATGTCGTCAAATGCTCCTCTTGCCTTTGAACCGTCGTTGTCTCCGTCGTGTCACCGCCACCGTCAAATATCACTTCCAATAAAGGGGTACACAACTTAATAACATTTAATAGGTTTATTCTGTGTTATTTTCATTTATTTTTTTATAAAAAATAGGAAAATGAATAGTTTTCATCGATATACACCATAGGTGGCCGAAAAACACAAGGTCGGAATGCCTCTATGCACATTTGGGCCTTGTTTGTGTATTATTTGTAGAAGAATGAAAGGAATCATTGGATTCCTTTCGTTTCAATGGCCACCGAGTTGACTCATCCATTGTTGAGCTTGATCCAGAAATCATTTGAACAATGGTTTATTAGTTTGAATGGTTGTGACTTATCTCGAATAGTTGATTGACCAAACGAACGCATTCAAACAATGTTTTGTTAGTTAGAACGGTTATGACTCATGTCTCTAACGGTTGAGTGACCGATCGAAAGCGTTCGAACACATATGTTTGATGTTCAAACGCTAGTATGCTTTCAATAATGTTTGAATGGTTTTGTAACCATTTCAAATTTTTTGTACCGTTTGAAGGCTTAATTATTTGTTCAAACAATATAACACAAAACAGTTTTAAATTATATTAGTTAGTATATAATTTTGTGAGGTTTATGTATGACATTTTATGACTAATTTTCTTAATTATTTTTTTTTTAAATTTCAGGTTGATAATGTCATATTGGGGATGAAAGTATGGCAAACCAGGACAGCCTTAGAGCGAAGCAATTCGAGAGAGGACTATTTTGTTGGAATGTCAGGTGAAGATCTCTGACTTTCATGATCTTCTCTGGGAGGGTCGTTCATTGCCAACTGTATCCTTTGAGCGTGGTTGGACACCAATCCTCAACCAGAAGGACGAAGCATGGGACCTTGTGTTTCATATATTGACATCGTCGGTAATTTTTATAGAGAACCTAGTCATTCCAGATGACGATGATGCATACTCATCAATTTCATTGGTATCTCACGATTGCGCAAAGCGTATCCAAATGTGGTGCCCAGGAAGTCTTCAGTTACGAGTGATGGAGAGACAACTGAGGACGAGGGCTTTGATAGAGATGTACTCGATGGCCTCTGATCTTGAGGTGAGGTAGTTAGTTGTTGGTCTAGATACTCCTCATTTTGATAGGACAAAAAGCATCAAACAAATAGATCTATCTGGTTTCTTCGAGATTATGAACTTGATCATCGCCAACAACATTGATCCTCGACAACACATGATTCGATCAGAGGCCAGTAAATTTTGGGGTCCTACCAAATATTGCAAAGGATGTCCAAGAGCTGATAAGACCAATCAACTCCTCCACCTTGTCACAAAGAACGGGTCACTCGAGACTTCGTCTTTGTGGTCTTGTTCCAGACCCGATCGATACTCAAGGAGCTACACACCTGAGAGATCGTAAAGTATCGGCCAGTGAGACATCCACGCAAGTCAAGGCATCACGCACATTTACTCGTGAGGATATGGCAGATATAGTGCGTGCAGAGGTCCACAGACAAACATCAGTGGTTATTGATGTAGTGCATACGGAGATCCGTAGTACCATCTCTGACTTACGTACAAAGATTAATGCTAGAATCTCTGACTTACATATAGAAATTGATGTCATGTCTGCAACTCAGGTCGCAATCAGTACTCAGCTGACACAGCTAGAGAAACGCCTAGCGGCAATCGAGGATGTGTGTAGAGAGTTGGGATTGTAGTAGTCTATATATCTTTTATTTGCATTATTTTTCTTTTTTGTATAGACAATATTTTGTGTTTTGTAAATTTAATTTAATTATGAATTAAATCATTTTTGTCTTTTCTAAATTAATTATTATTTTTTATTATTCCTATTTTTTAATTGCTACTTTTTTATATAAATTAAATATTTATCTATAATGAAGTAAGGTATTTTGTTGCTATCAATAATTGGAAAAATTCTATAACCATTCGAATGGAATATATCACATTCAAACATTTCTCCATTTTGTCTAGATATTTCTGTACTAAATCTCCGTTCAAACTCTTTATTTTACATTCGAACATTGATTAATGTATTTTTTCGAACAGTATAATAATCAGTTCGAATGGTAAATTAATGTTCCGCTAAATTTTGTCATTTAATGCGCCAAATTTTGTTCGACTATTTATAATATCCGTTTGAATGTTTATTTTATTTTGTTAGAACATTTTTTGTTAATGTTCGAACAATTATTTTATTAGGGACTAAATTTCTTCATCCCTACATATACCACCTTCCGTCGTCTTTTAAGATCGAAATTTAAATTTCATCCTTACAACTCATGTTTTGGGACGATTTTCATTTCGTCTCAAACAAAAATGATCCCAAAAATGAATTTTTGTTGTAGTGGTGAGCAGTAATTCATGAGCGTTAATGAATAAAAAAAATTAGATAACTCATTTGTATTCATAAACATCTAATAAAATAAAATTCGAGAGGTAATTCATGGGCTAAAGTAGCAATATTAATTGTTCCATCGACTCTTAATAAGACACAATAAGCAAAGACATGATCAGGAACCTTTGGAAAGAAAAGCAAATAATGAAGACGCTGAAAAGCAGCTTTCATCATTTCAGGAGTTAAACATTTTTGACAGTGCGACAGATCACATTTCGGAAGTGGAAAGTCTTCGTCGAGGGTTTCCAAGTTAAGGCTGGACATCTCATCTATCCAATTAATATAGAATATTGTCTCCGTGGAGAAGGAATTCACATGGTTTTGCTTTGTTGATCAAATGAATTTCAACCTTTCTTGGATTAAGCGGTACTGTTCTTGTAGTTGGAGACCCTCTTCCATTGGGATATATATAACTCCTAGGCAAGCATAGCTGTCAAGATTTTATATCTGGAGATAATCACTCTATCAAATGTACGTACGTATGAAGATTCCCTCATTACTTATTTTCTTGATATTTCCTGTCCTTAATTTCTTTCTGATCATAATTTCTAGCTCCTATTGGCGATACTACAGGCATAATTAACTTTACCAGCATATACTAATAAATAATGTTCACAGATCTCAATTTCCAACTCTCACAAACTAAACCCTAATCATGGAGGCCATGCATTAGGACGTAGTACTCCTTGATCGAGCAACTTGTGCAGTTTCTAATCCCACGATTCCCCAAGTCACGGCAGACTGCTTTGGGTTACGTGATTTTCTGAAATGAAGCTCTCCTTTTAGTGGGGGTTTGATTCTGTTTTTGGCAACGTGACAGACAATTGGAGAGAATAAACAAATCAAAACGACAAGAAGGTGAATAGAAAATGGTCAGTATGTCCAATTTTAGACATAGACCTAAGTGATACTACTTATGTTTCCCATGTACTTTTTTCTACCATCGTATTACAAATACAACATATAGGTCCGATAGCAGAGATGAAAATGTCAGACTTAGACATCTTTGAGACACGTGTTTGTCGTTTACGGTCCTATAGGTAGTCATCACAATGTCGTCATTTGACACCTGGTATACCTTGAAGCTCCACCCGCTTACCGAAATCTGGAGCTGATGGTAAAACAGTATCCATTTGTATGTTGATGACTTGGAGAAGAAACGGCAAGGGACCCATGTGGTGGACACCTTCACGTGGCTAGCTGGCCGCAGATTGATAGCTAGGGAACTCCCACAAGGAGAGTGCAACCCAAGCCACAGATTTATCATTTTTAGGAGCCTTTTGAATTCTTGTTGATGTCGTGTTTCAGAGTCCGAATAGTTCCACAGCAACCAAACCTACTAGTAGGCCGCAGATTGTCAGATGGGTGTTTGTTGAGATGGAAATATCAAAGCTTGTGGCCAAGTATAAGGGCATTGATGCAATCTTGTAAGGAGCTGTTCTACATTGTTGCAATCTTGTAAGGAGCTGTTCTACCCACCCCTCATGCCCAGGTCACATTTTGCTACTTTACAGCGACTAGATATAATTTATAAAGATAAAGAAGCAGCATAGTTGACATATTTGAATGATGTATTCTCAATATTTAGTAGTTAAGTTGTAAGTTTTGGGTTCCGATTGGTCCACCCCAGTGTATAGACTATAACTACATTAATGTGAATTCCCCACCTCAATGGATGAATTGAATGTCATTAATTTATTATCTTACTCAAAGATTTGAAAATTAGGTTCCTACATGTTCTCAGGCATATATAATGAAAGTTCAATATTTTCCTTTTTGTTTCCTGTTTCTAACTATTTAATATCTAATATCCATGGGTTGGATAAACAATATTATTTTATTTGTCATATTAAGTGCAGTTTATGTGATTAAAACAATATTACTTAACATCAATTTTAAGTAATATACTTTGACTGACCTGAAATAATAAGATAAATAGTGTGTTAATTACATAAACTGTAAGTGTGAAAATGACATCCAACCAACGTATCTGGGCGAAACGGTAAAAAAAAAAAAAATCAAAGCAATTTGCGGCGAATGTTGAGTGCCGAAAAAAGTGAATACGAATGAAATATAACAGCGGCGAATCAATTAATCAATGCAAAACCTTATTATTGTGGCGACTCTTATGCACCACATCAGCTAACCTTACATGTGGATATCTATATCGACGACATTTCCAAATCGTTCCAATTAATCTTTTGCGGCGATATTTCTACATCGCCGCGCTCTGAGAAAAGATATTTCAGCGAACAAGTTAACATTTGAAGCCAACAAATTCGCCGCAAAAAGACACATTCGCGGCGAGAAAATGATATCGCTGCCAATAATATACATTATTTGCGGCGAGTAATTGGATATTAGCAACAGTATTTTTCGTTGGTATTAATTTTTCGCGGCGATTAAGTGCGAACCTGGAATCATTTTTTACGGCGCAATTCTATACACTTAGTGGCGACAAATAATCGTCGAAAAAGATGGTAATTCCAGCGATTTATCTAAGTCGCTGATATTGATCTAAAATGGCTTTAGGATTGTGGCGATCATGTGGCAATTAAGAAATCGTTGAATCTAGACAAAAGTAGCGAGTAGGAGTATCATTTGCAGCGATTTTGAGCGCTGAAAAAGACCTGATTTCTTGT
Organism: Juglans regia; assembly: GCF_001411555.2. Taxonomy (NCBI): domain Eukaryota; kingdom Viridiplantae; phylum Streptophyta; class Magnoliopsida; order Fagales; family Juglandaceae; genus Juglans; species Juglans regia. Next base: position 24,042,374 of record NC_049910.1, on the reverse strand, counting down.
AGTGACTAGACCTGCAACTGAGAGGGAGAAGATGGCTCTGATGACGTCCAGGGTCACTCTATGCCAAAGTCAATAAAAAATCCTCGTTGGATGGGAAAAGAATAAAGAACTAGAGAGAATGGTACAAGGGTTCAGAGAGCATTCCCATGGGAGGGATGGTTGTTATTTATACATGTTTTGGGAACCCAATTGCTGAGGGAGATCGTGGCATGTCAGGTCGTGCTTGGGTCAGACCTACTGCCACCGTTCTGCTGTGGCAGGGTATCAGATCGTGGTCGTGCCGTCCTATGGCACCTCTGGTAGCACGTCGTTGTGTGCCATGTACCCTGTTACACATTGAGTGAGGCATCTCTCAGGCCTGGCGTGCCCACGATTGGACACGCCCAATCACCTACGTCCATCAGCAGCAGTCCGTGCTGTACTTTATGGCAGGGCTCGGTAGGTTACGGAGCCCCGAGATGATCACTGCCCTATGGTGGGATTCTAGGTGCCCGAGCTCAGTGCCGAAACCTCTCTGGATGGGCCTGTGGTCGTGGGCTCGGTACTCGATTTCCCAGTCTGGGCTTTTGGCATGCTCTGGATTTTTGCCAGGGCCTAGAGTCTCCATAACTTGACCTCTTTGGACTTGGGCCCCTATCTCGAAGGGACCCCCTCATAATTCTCATTCTAATTGAGGCGCCTCAATAAAATTACTTTGAAGTGAAAAAAAACAAAAGTTCAGACCTTTCTTCTTTGACAAAATAAAGAAAGAGACTTGTCAAAGAAGGTGCGGTTTATTGTGACTTAATAATTAGTAGATTAAAGGTTTCAGTCGGAGATCGCAAATTATTAAGGGTTTGAGATTTTCACTTTCACTATTCCCTTTGAATCATCGTTGGGGAAAGCAAGAAAATAAGTGAGTGGCTAGGTTTGGGTCATTAATGGATAGAACACACGATTGTATAGATGCTTGGGGGCTCACAATTAAGCAGGTAGCTAGCCGTGCATGGGGTGAAGACGGCAAATAGGTAATATATAGCAAATAGTGACATTTTGAGTAACATAAGAGACTCAATTCATGAATTATTTTGAAATTTAAAAAAGTTGAATTGTCTATTTTATTTTGTGTGAAAATTTAAGAAAGTTGTAATAATTAGATAAAATGATATATATGAGAATATATGTGAAAACAAACAAGATCTCAATTGTGTGCGAGCTACACACATTGCCCTAGAAAAGTCAAGAGAATCGACGCTTGGGGAATGATACAATGGGACGCAAGTGACAGTCGCATAGATGATAGAAAAGCCATATAACAATAATTTTCCGATCCAGAAGAAAAGAAGGAAATAATATATATGTATATACCGAAAGCTCGTAACAATAAAAGCCATATAACAATAAAAGCTCGTAAATAAGTGATTTTAAAGGAGTAGGGGAGAGAGAAGGAGGAGCCTTTAATTTCCCTCCAATCGGTAAGCAACTTTGAGGTTAGAACAATTAATATCTTAAGGGGTTTTGGTTTTCATCAAATACCAATTAATATATCCCATCATTTTATTATAGTATATATGTTTATAAAAAATATCTGATCACCGGCCATTTATAATTAACCATGATGTCTAAGATCGACATTAATACCTAATACATGATATAGTTTCAAGAGTTGGAAGAATGTATCGAATGTCGCAGAAAATAGGAGGATGATCTGAAACTTTCTCCAAGAATTATTTTCCCGAATATTTTCTTTATAATTCCACGATCCCTTCTAAAGTCCTGGCATTGTAGTTGCATTGCAAATCTGTCAAAAGATCTTACACATTTCCAAAGCACTTTAATATCTGATTTAGGAAAGAAAAGCTAGCATAGTTATTATATATATACTACTCAATCTTCTAGTACGTTTTTTCTTGTCAACCTTCATGTTGAAATATATCTAACCACTGATTTTGTTTGTTATTTTACCAATTCATTGGGAGTTCCATTATTAACTCCCGAAGTATTGTTTCCTTATAAAGAACTGATCGATATATTTTGAATATCGACATCCTTATATGTTACAGGTTATAAGTGCATACGTACTTAGTTAGCAGCATAGTTTATCCCCTTAATCGGTATAAATCTCATGGACGTTTGCATAAGAAATGTACATGCATATATATATATATATATATATATATATATATATGTGTGTGTCAATTTTACATGGAAAATCAAACTAGATTATTGATAATATTGTGAAACCCAAAATTTTTTCTTTATGTATTTTAGTTACTTATTTTCCTTTTCTTTGGTGAAAATTGAGGCCCAAGTAGGTAGGATAGTGGGTTATTAGTGTCCGATGGGTTTTGGGCTAAGTTGGTGTGGAAGTAGGATATTTTGGGCCCAACCAGTGCATTGAGCCCAATTTTTCCCTCCTATGGAACGACGTCGTTTTGGGTAAGGAGGGTGTTTAACTCTAGGGTTTCATCACTTTCTCCCTTCTCCCTTTGGTGCAACGTCGCGCGCTACTGCAAGCCACTGCTCCCAATCATGCTCTGGTGGTCGTTGAGCCACCTCCTAGCTCTCCCCTTTCCCTTTCTGCCTTCCTCCTCCCTTGTTTCCACCCAACCCTTGAGCTAAAGCTAACTTTAGCTGCTGCTCCACCATGCATCACCACCCTTCACCGCAAAAATACCCTCCTCCACCCATTGTCACGATAGTTCTGCCTTCCTATGATTTCTTCAGTTGTGGATATTCCCGTTTTGATCAGATCCGCCACTGCCTCCGCCGCACCGCCACCGTCGCTACCACCTTTGTAAGTCGTGTGACCCTACATTTTTATTATTTCTTATTTCTTATTTTTGTCCCTGTTATTAATTATTGGTAGATTTGTTTTCCACTCGTAGCGATGCTCACGCATGCACACTCGCGGGATCTCTTAGACGGCACGTGCGATCATCTAGAATATATGTTCAGTGTAGTAAGTAAAATCATAGACTGACCCTTGGATTACTACTGCTTGAAAACTATGTTCGGTTGCAGTCTGATTATGGTTGGTTAAGTGGCCAAGGGCCCTGTGAAGTGTTGGGATATAATATCGTGGTTGTTGTTAGAAATGTTGGCCGAGGGCTAGATGGAGTATTAGGAATTGCGTGTAGTTATGAAAAATCTAATTCTTTGAAACTGTGAAATATGTGGTGTTTGTTGTATTGTACTACAACCATGTCATCCAATAACTATCTATCATGCATTTACATTTTTAATTGTTATTGCTTGTGGTGAAATTATTATTGTGCTATTTTCTATGATTGTGCTGTGAAATCGGTAAAATTTTAGTTATGGTGTCAAGGATAAAGGTATATTTTGTGGGTACGTATGAATCATAACCTCATGTCGAGATGGCCGGGGTATTACTGGCGTGAGTGACTCTAATTGAAGAAATTTTTTGGGTAAAGGTTACAAAAATGGTATTTTGGATAATCTCTTATTATTGTTGTCCACGTTTGTTGTGTGCATCCATGTTTGGAATTCTTGGCTGTTGATCTATGATTTTTCTTTCTGAGATCTCGAGATCTCATTGTGGTGTTTGTACCTACGGTTCCGTTTCATGGAATCGTAAACTTTGATATAGAGGATGGGTTTGCAGATGGATCGACCCCACCTGAGGAGTGATGACATGGGGTTTATTTATGTTGTAGTTGATGGACTTCTGTTCTTATTCTTATTTTGATCAGTTGGATGACTGTAATAACTTATGGAGAACTTCTTGTTGGGTTTTATTTTAAATTTTCTGGTATTTAGTTTTAAACTGCCTTATGAATTTTCGTTGTGTTTATAAATTGTACACATATTACATGTCTGCACACACTTGCACATGTGACCCAAGTTGCCATCACCTCAATGTCACGACTCCCTACCAAATCACACATGGGATTGTGGGTGCCACAGAAATATTCTTAATCGAAATACGAAACGTGAGGCATGCATTATAAGGCTCAATATTCTTGGTCCCTAGTTTCTGATCCGCATGCGCTCATATTTGGTAAATAATGAAAATTGATGGTATCAATTATGAGCATGCAGCAACTATTTCTTAAGAATAATAATAAGAGTATTGCTACATGTAGTCTTAGAACACTCTTAAAATATGAAAGTCTCGTGCACTCTTTTTAAAAAAATAAAATTCATTATTTAAAAATAATTATTTTATGTGAGTCTCAAATTTATCAATTTTTTTTTTTATATAAAATGCACGAGACTTGCACATTCTAAAATTACAAATATAATTTTTTTAATAATAATATGGGCTGCAAATATTTATATTAATACGACGTTGCATGCTTTTTTTATGCGTGTTTGTGATCAGCAGGGAGCTAGGTGATCAAAAAAGGATTTTTTTCTGTTTTTTTTTTTGCCTTTATTTGTCTTTGGGAGCCTGAATCAAGTGCTGTGGTGCAGGTGAGAGCAGGTGCTTGGCGGTTCGGTTAGTGAGGGACATGCAGCACCACGGGAACATGGGCTTATTTATATATATAGCTGTAATACCTCCTCGATCCCAAACCTTGCATGGCTGGCCTGTAAACTGGCTCCGATCCAGACCTTTCTTTTCTCCAACCTTCTTAATTTGTTTGTTTATCCTTTATATATATCAAACAGTACCCGTGGTTATAAGCTATGCCTAGTCAATATATTATATCAAGGTCGAGCGGGGTGCAAATTAAGTGATTTTTTTTGTTTTACACGATGTCTTATCAACATGAAAGTTCAAATTATTTTTGTTTCAAAAATTATATATCCTTTTAGACTTAGCTATCATCGAGTGGTGATCAAGCTATGTGGGATAATGTAATTTGACTTAATTAGTTTTTTTTTTTTTTTTTTCTGGTTTTCGCATTAATCTTACCAGGTATTGTGAATTTCACCCTAACTGGAACTTGGTAACCATTCAATCATCTGCTACGTACTTAGCTACTCGGTTTTGCATGAACAACACTAATCTTGGCGAGTCTTTATTGGCCCAATTATAACTAGGCATTATTATGAAGGAACATTGAGTGTGTTTCTGAGGGGGTAAATATATTTGGGCCTAAGCCCAGCCACGGGGCCCAGCAGAGATAAGAAGGGTGAGGAGGCATGAGGTGTCAGAGAGATAAGGAGGGGCAGGGGTTCAGATGGTAGGTAAAGGGTGTAAGGGGGGCGGGCCCCAGAGGATTCAGACGACAACCCGTTGACAATCTGTTGGCACCACCATGGACGTACGTATCAACATCGTATAGTCGCACTAGATCATTGTTGGGGTTCCTAACAAGACCAATCAAGGCCCAAGTAGCCTAATGGGCTGTGAATGACTATTTCTCTCATTCCGATCTGTTGTGCGATTTTTAGAGCATTAACAGTATTATTCATGTAATCATGTTAGGTCTAAGTAGAAAGATAATGTATTTTTCAAATGAGAAAGGTGTGAATTAAATTATTGAGAAGATGAGAGATCAGATAAAAAGAGTATTGGCCGCTACTAAAGTCAGTTTTTGGAACTTGAACCAGAAAACAACTCTCACCTCAGCCTTGGAATTTCTCAACTGTGTTCTATGTACCCTATTTATAGTCTTTATATTTCCATCTCTTCCTCTCACTCACTCGCCTATCGCATATTAATTTGTATTAACATTTAATTTTCTATAAGCTCAGTACTCCTAAATTAAGGCTCCATCACTCCATCAATCTGTTATTCTTTGAGGAGCTCTCACCAAAATGAAGGTAAGAAAGAACTTGATGATTATATATATAAATATACTGTTGTAATATGCTCTAATACTATGAGCGTGTTGTATATATATACACTATGTTATTTCCAGAAGAGTTGAGTTTTTTTTTATTACAGATTTTTACTTGGATGCAAAATAAGTTGAATGGAAGACATGAGAGCAGGAAACCAACCAGCTTCATTTCAGCTAGTCGTAAGTTTTCCGTTAACTACGTGGTTTTTGCCTTGTGAAATTCAATATATTGAGGTTTTAATTAATGCATTTGATTTCCATTAACATAATTTTCCAATTAATAGAAAACATAAAACAAGACCCTGGCAAAGAAGGATTCAGCGAAAGACATATTGGGAGTTTGCTCGCGATAGGGACATTTGGAGAAAACGCTTGGAAAGAAGACCCAGAGAGCAGCATTAATCTTGAGGGAAATTCATCCTCCTCCCAAGATCATGATCTGCAAGATCTTACACTTGAAGAATTGGGAAAGCTTCAGAACGAGTTGAACTTAATATTCCATAAACAAGGCGCCGAGTTAACTCGCTCTGCAGAATTGGAAAGAAATAATGTTGAATGGAAACATTTGCTTGATAAAGACTCGAGCGTGGATTCTGATGATCAGTCAACGAGCAACGATTGTAATCAGCAGCGTAGCACCAGCATAGTTCGAAATAGAGAAAAAGATGTTTGTTTGGACAGTAATTCAAAGGGTACCATTAATGGCAAAAAGTCATTTTCTTTCCTTCTCAAAAAGATGTTTGTCTGCAGCAGTGGAATCACACGGCCTGCTCCCAGTTTAAGAGATCATGCACTCCCGGAGTCAAGAATGGAGAAGGTACATGTGTACTAAATGCATGCATACTCACCCACAAATATTCATAGTTTTAATGCGATTCGTACGTGAATTTCTTGATTATTAATAGTTTTTTGTTTCCCCCCGCTTGGGCGATTTGAAGATTATGAGAGCAATACTTCACAAGAAGATATATCCCCAAAGTTCAAGCACAGCATTGTCTATGAAGAAATACTTGGACAATAGACGTATAATGAAGCCTGCTGACGATGATCAGGATCATCATGAATTGAATCTTAAGGGTGACAATGGAAGTAAATGGGTCAACACAGATTCTGAATGTGAGTCCTTAATTATATTTTAATTAATCTTTATTAGCTATAACTATATGCACAAGAATAATGCTATATAGAATCTTCTTTGTTTTTTGTAGATATTGTTCTAGAGATATAAATGATGATCTACAACAGTACTACTTCGGTCAGAAGAGAAGAATATATATATATATATATATATATATATAAATACACACTTGGTAAGAGCACTGCTAGTACATTCAAACAATAACTTTTTTATTTAAAAGATATAAAAATGTGTTTGTGATACCCCATCCGATAACAATAATGGAAGGTGGTTATGAAAATCTACATTGTTTGAGAATAAGAAGTTCTTGCTCTTAATAAGGTTTCAATAGAGCTCTAATTGTATTATTGATTAGTCCTTTTAGAATATAAACAATGTGATTTGAGTCTTTTATTAAAGCGTTACAATGTTTGTGCGTGCGCGCGTGTGTGAATTTACTCATTTTAAAGGTATTTGCAGATCAATCATCGTAAGCCCGTCATCATGGGCACACCAAGATGTTAATTAGCTGATCTTATAATAGAAATAATATGCTATATATGAAAGGTACATGAAAGCTGTGCTGTAAAAGACTTCATGTATATACATAAACATCTGAAAAGATGTTATTAAGGAGCTTCGGTCTCAGAGGAAGTCAGTCGTTTTGTCACAAGATCATCGCTTTATATACTTAAATTTATTGCGCCAGATAATGTGAGCTTATTAGTTTTTCAAGATAAAATTAATAGAATCGTAGAGAAAAAAACATTGAGACATTAATGTTGTATTATGAGGCAAGCTTTTCATTTTGTGCATGTTCTTATTATATATTCTTCGGCAATGGCCCGACATGCATATCTATCCATAAATTCTGGTCTGTACTGAATAATAATATTTCAGAAAACAATATACAATATTAATGATTAATCATGGGCTGGCCGGGTGTGCCTAATTTGTTTTTCATAATATTTCAGAAATTAATACTTTCTGAATTGGTTTTACTTCCCTTAAGAACTGTTGAGAGTTTTTAGAAGTTGGTTTTTACTACTTAGGTTTTGGGGTAAAAATACGGTACTCCGATCCTTGTCAACTAGCTAGTTGTTACAAACCTAGCTAATTGTAAGGCTAGATGTGGCTAAAAATACCCTATAATGACGAAAATCGGACGGACGTTATTACAGGTCGATATAGCATTAAAATCAGTTGCAATGGAAAACTTCGTTCTCACTTTCTCAATATAAAGCCACTAGCAGGATTGCAGCTAGCCAATGTGGGACAATCTCTTCCTTCCCCTATGGGGTCCCTTGCCATGGACCCATACCCACCTCGGGGGACCCTTGCCAGGAGGACCCAACATACCTGCTGACACATCGTTTAGCTCTGATACCAATCGAGATAGAACAAAATATATATACACACAAAAGTGACCATGTTGCGCGCACCGTTTAGAAAAGGAGACCGACATTTTACAAAAGCACGAGGGATCTGCTTTAAGTTTTTTTGTTATCTTAAAGGGTTCAAGGGATCGAAATAAGATATTTTCATATATTTTGATATTTATAATATCTCTCCATATACATATTTATGTTCTATTTTAAATTAATCCAAATTTATAAACTAAACTTATAATTATGGTTTATTTAACTGGATTGCAACGAGGCACATGTCAGAATGAGAGCCCGTGGCAGTCTCGTAATTTCTTTCTAACAGTGACAGTTGCCCACACTCCCTCAATCCCAATTTCTCTCTCTCTCTCTCGCTCACTCTCTCATTCTGCTTTGTCTCCAATGCGCAATAGGGGAAATTCCTTGTATGGGCTTAGCTTAGTGCAAGGCCTTATAAAAAAGTGAATCAGGCCTTATAGAAAAGTGAATCTAATCTCAACGAACTAATTGAATTGAGAAGCAGAAAAAGCTTTCCAAAGAACAGATTAGAAAATCCCAAAAATTTGAAGAAATGGTGGGAGATTGTGTCATTTAGTATTTCTCAAGTATTTCATTCATTTACTAAGTTGTTTATTTTTTATGGATTTCGGTTTTGGTTCGTGGGATTTTAATTTTTCTCACAGTCCGTAATGGAATGGACTACAAATTACTTGTGTTCTCTCTCTCTACATTTATACCCAGGTTATTGTTTCTGGGTTTTTGGGGGCTGTGATGTGTAGGGGGTTTGAATCTTAGGCAAAATACTTCATTAAACAAGTTCAATTGCGTCTACTCCATTAAAATTCCTAGATGCAAACTCTCTTCATATGCTGTAAAATCCCACAATCATGTACCTACGCAAACTCCTAAACTCATATTCTGAAAAGAAAATTCTTTTGCTTTCATGCATTTTGGAAAAAGTGAGAGACAGAGAGAGAGATTCCAAGAAAGCCAAAGTATTTCACCCAATCTTTACTCTGAATCGGTACACAAAAAAATTTCAAATATTTACAAAAGCCATGAGAGCAGAGCTCAGAAGACAATGGATGATCGGTGATGGAGTCGACAAGCAAAGTCGAGGAAGATGGAAGGCTTTGGTTCTGTCTTTGGCGCCAAGCAAAGAAGAATGCGTGAGAATGAGAGAGAGAGAGAGAGAGGGTCTGAAATGAGAATAAAGATAACTTGAAGAAATGGGAAACTCAGCACTAGAAGGAAAGAGAAATTAATTAAAAATGTTTACATTGAAGAACAATTTCCTCTACATCTAGTTGGTTCCGGTAGTAAAACGTAAAATGTCTTTAAAATAAAAGATCCAATCAAGGGCACCTTTGAGAGCATTTTTTTAATTATATTTTAAAGAAAAATGTATTATAGAGCATCCATTGGGAGTGCTCTAAGTAGCCATTTTCAAACGCTGCCTGGGAACAAAGTTTGGAAATGAGCAAATTTGGCCACAAGGCTTGGGTTTGGATGTGACAAATTAACCTGGCTTGCATGCGATTGAAGGTCATACCGTGTTACCTCCACGTCTTATGCGACATGCAGTACTAGCCACGTCGAAATGACAATATCTATAAATGTTTAATGTACACGACATGCAATTTATGTTGGCGGTTAACATCTACCAAATATCCTAGACGAAACATGGAAAATTTTGGGCCCTGTATTCGATCATGTCATCCTTTAGCTAATTTTTTACATAGATCATTTCATTCTCATTCAAGAGTTTTTAGCGTCCAACCCTAACAAGAATTTTATGGCCTTAATTATCTTCCTAAAGTATTTTTAATTCGTTTTTATGCTAGAGATATAACATTAATAAAAATTAATGTGTCATGTAGGGTACCTCATCTTCCTACAAAATCAACCATAGGAAGCACTACGGAGCCTACTTAATAGCAATTAGCACTACGAAGCCAAACCGAATCCACAGATCCCAGAACACCCTCCATACAGGCTTCGCAAGCATCGTCTCACCCATAGTCAATTAAGACACCCCTTAGTGACGACTTTCGAGCACAAGTAAACCTAGTCAGGACCTTTGACCACCAAGAGCTCGCCCCCATACATTGGACTCCAAAAGCCAAAGCAGCTTTTTTCCAAACCTCCCTAGCTCGTCAATTCACCGCCCATGCTAAAAATGTGATTCAAGGTTTCCAAACCTCCCAGCGACTAGAGTCCCAAGTATGTCGTAGGAAAAGATCCTTCCATGAAACCTGTCATCCGAATGAGGCTTGCTCTTCGACCAAATAAAATTTTCTTTGAGAGAAAGAGAGCTGATTTTGCCCTATTTATAAGCTGGCCGACCACTGCTCATAGGTCTCCAAAGTCTTCAACAACATTCTCATCGACTTTTTATTGCCATTTGAAAAAATCAACAAGTCATCGGTGTAAAGCAAATGGGAAACCAAAGGCACCCCACGAGGATGATAAAAAGACCCAATCTGACCATCCTCAAAACTTTTCTTCAGTAGCCTAGAAAGCACCTCTTCCAATAAAATGAAAAGATAGGGAGATAAGCGATTGCCCTATCTCAAGCCCCTTAAAGGTTGGAAAAAACCTTTTGTAAGTGTCATTCATCATTAAAGAAAACCAAGAAGAACTTATACATTCCTTCACCAACTTATAGAAATGAGTAAAAAAACCAAAGTCTTAAAATCAAAAGTAAGAAACTCCCATCGACCCGATCGTAGGCCTTTGCCATGTCTATTTTGAGCATCACGTTTCCACCCACAATTGCATGATTCAAGAAAGTAGCCATCTCTCACCCAAGAGTAATGTTTTTAAAAATACTACGCCCCAGAATGAAGGCTCCTTGTATATGAGAAATTAATTTATGCAGCAAATTAATTTCTTCTTTGGGGGTTACTCGTAGATTGAGATTGAAAGTGATTCTGTTGTGCTTGTTCATTGGGTGAGAAGTAATTCTTGCAGTGTATGGTATTTATGAGATTTTTGGGACGACTTGAAGTCAGTATTGTCTCTCAAACATTTTCAATTGCGCATCAATTACGGGAAGCAAACTAGGCGGCTGATCTCCTTGCTCGGAAGGGAGAATCTGGAGTGTCGTTGAGTTTTGTTGATGTTGATCAGATCCCATGGCAGCTAAAAGGATTGCTCAGGTTGGAGAAGCTTGGTCTCCCTTACATTAGAGGCTAACTGTTTGTTTTTATGCCGCTTAGAGGTCTTTAGTTGCAGGCTTGATTGTTGTTTTCGTTTTACACGTTTCTGGAGTCTGGTTTCTATTGAGATTCTTCTAGAGACCTTTTTGAATAAAATTAGAAGGTGCCGTCCTTCTTTCTTAAAAAAAAATAAAAAAAACTAACATGCAAACCGACATGAACTTAGCATGATACAAATGAATCAAAGACTTGTTGCCAAACTCAATGAGTAGATTTTACAACAGACACATCAAGAGATCAAAATGATAAAATTAATGCTAGCAAAGAGATATTATAAGAGATTCTATAACATTATCCATGTGGCAAGACCGTGTTACAATGGATAGTTATTTATATTGTTGCCATGTTTTAGTAACTTGTGTGATGACATTTATTATCTATATTGTCATGTTATTATCTATACTGAAAACGTCCGTCCTTATGATGAGACTTTAAAATATAGTTTTAGAAAACGAGATGGAAATGAATTACTATACCTTTTTTTTTTAACAGCCTTCAATTGATTATTTACTTAAACCTGATTCACTTACACTCATCATTATCCAATTACCCTCCTTCAACTATCCACTTGCATACTTCTTCTTAACATTCATAATTGTACAAACTTACATTTCTAGGTATTCATAACACCCCTTCCACCTCACTTACAAGCTACTATCAAATCCTTGAAATATGACCATTTTCATAAATCCAAAGCCTAAATTATGAACCTAAAAGTCCAACTTCATTTCCAACTCAAATTGAGCTCCCATGCTTCACTTTAACCTCCAAAGCATCACTCAACAAGCCTAACAAATTATTAATCTCACTTCACCATGATATCCAAACTACAAATATAATACCCTTCCTTCATACATACCAACAACAACCCCAACCAACATATCACTTCACACGGTACGTCAAAACTACATAACTCATCCCGACACTACACACAACCACATCACAAAATGCACAATATTCTCATCACTTCACATGGCATACAACCACATCAAAATTACACAATATTAGCTTCACAAACACAATAATTCTCAAGGTAAAGAGATAGCAATTTATACCAAAATTAGGGGATAATAGTTGCTGCTTTCCGCTTGTTGTCCTTCTATTTGTAGTTGTCACAATGGAGGAGAGATGCTCTAGACACATTGCAATGGTAACTACCATTAGTCATAATGTAATTAATTGAAGGTGGTTCACAGTGGGGGTGGCTGAGTGATCACTTTATGGGATAGAGAAGAAAATGAAGAGAGTCGAGTTGTTGTGGAAAGTTTGTTGCGAGGATGGTGGACAATGGTTGTGACGCCCCAGGCTCCACTTGGGGTTTGATGAATCTTTAAAACATCAGGACATACAATACTAGGTTATATACCCTCGTTCATGAAAGTTAAGGATGCAATGCACTTAGCATACATCTAACAGTATGCACCATTCGCAATGTACCAAAAACTAGAGTATCAAAACTCTCATTCTCCCAAGGATCCTTCTCTGATTATTTGACATCCTCCAGGTGGTCGTGCGCTTTTCTTCTACTACTTGATACATCGTCTACCATTCTAGTGATTTACCATAGTAAGATTTACAAAATCTCCAACAAGTAAGGCTCCTAAGCTACCAACTATATGAATAGGCATGGATGATAATAAATGACATGTATGCTTCATGATATGAGCTTGAATATGCATGACATGACTTGAAGAATGGTATGACATGATCTTGACTTGAAAATAACGTGATTTGATTTTAAGGTGGCATGACTTGAAAGTAACATGACTTGACATGGAAATAACATGGCTTTACATGAATATGCGACCTTATTAATGTATACGTGTTTAAATAGAATGCCCTGACAATTATAACGATTTTTCCAATTATTTTGTAAGGAATATTTAAACATCCAGAATGATTGGATGTTTGCGCCCAACGTATTCGGTCAGAAGACAATCAGAATGATTATGCTAGTAATACCTCGTAATAGTTTTAATGGAAATATTCTAACAATCAGAATGATTATGCCATGGGTATTTTAAGAGAGTATACTAACAAAAAAAATGATTATGTCAAAATTACCTTGTGTGACTGACTACGAATATGGTAACCCCACGAGTATCCTATGCATGACAGACTAAGAATATATTCCATGATGGACTTGTGTGACTCTCTACACGTATCTATGGCTTGTAACAGATAAACATGTTGCAGACATAATGATGTGGCATGTAGTAGATGAAAATCTATCAGACATAATGACGTGGCATGTACAGATAGACTTGCAACAGACATAATGATGTGGCATTCATGGCATGTAACAATTAAACATCTAAAAGACATAATAACGTGGCATTCATGGCATGTATAGATAAACATGTAACAAAAATGATGATGTGGCAGTCAGGACATGTACAGATAAACATGTAATAGACATGATGATGTGGCATTCATAACATATAAAAAATAAGCATATAATAGACATAACGACATAACATTCGTGGCATGTACAGATAAATATGTAACAGACATGATGATGTGGTATTCATGTAACAGATAATTGATGACATAGCATGAACAATTATAATGAGCAAAAATAAACATGAATATAAATAATACAACCTTAACACCTATGCATCAACCTCAGGGATTTATTGATCCACTACATCACACCTATGTGTGCAAATTGCACAAGGCTTTATACGATCTCAAACAAGCACTAAGAGCTTGGCTGCACAACTTAGATCGTGGTTGCTTGCATATGGTTTTAAGGCCTCAAAGGTAGATCCTTCATTGTTCATATTACAACATGGTGATATTCTTCTTTATCTCTTTGTATATGTGGATGACTTAGTCATCACAGGTTCTAAGTCCTTAGCTATTGATCTTCTTATCCATGACTTTGGCTCTACATTTCTAGTCAAGGACTTGGGCAACTTATCTTTTCTACTTCGCCTCAAAGTCAACTACACAGCAGTAGGTCTTCTAGTTACTCAACGCAAGTACATTAATAGTTTACTCCTTCAAAGTCAAATGCTCCATGCAAAACCAATCTCCTCACCTATGGCAACCTCTCTCAAATTATCAAAATTTGATTCTCCAGATTTTGATGATCCAACTCTATATCAAAGCATCGTTGGTTGCATACAATACCTCTCCTTCACCAGGCCCGACATCTCATTTGCCATGAACAAAATCTGCCAATTCATGCATTCTCCTAAACAATCTCATTGGAGTGTTGTTAAAAGAGTCCTCAGCTATCTCAAGGCCACCATTAATTATGGCTTACTCTTCAAAAAGCAGTCCACCTTCAGACTCCAAGCATACTTGGATGCTGATTAGGGAGGTTGTCCAAATGATCGACAATCACCTAGAAGCTTTTGCATCTATCTTGAACATCATCTCATCTCTTGGAGCTTAAAGAAACAAAAGATTGCTGCTCATTCTTCAACGGAGGCCAAGTACAAGTCACTAGCATCATCAACTGCTGAGACCATATAGCTTCAAACAGTCCTTAGAGAGTTGGGCATTCCTCTTACTAAGGCTCCAATATTATGGTGTGACAACATTGAAGTCACTTATCTCTCTATCAACCCAATCAACCATTCCAAGACAAAACAAATGGGCATCGATTATCACTTTTTGAGGGATCGAGTTGCTGCCCATACATTACAAGTTCAATTTTGAAGCTCAAAGGATCAACTAAAGGATGTCCTAACCAAGCCACTAGTTGCAAAGAAATTCACACACTTCAGAACGAGTCTCAATGTGGTTGATACCCCATTGGACTTGAGGGGGCATATTAGAACAGATGACCCTATGCTACATTTTCACAAATAGAAGGAGGGCATCCTTGTCACTATAGCAAGTAAGGAAAATTAGTCAAAGACCCATTGCAGCATACAACAGAAGAATATAGATTCTAGAAAGCAACAATAGAGAAGTTGGTTATTGGCCTCTACGGTTATTTGTAACAAGCACAATTGTTTATTCTTTTTATCATGTATAAATACAATCAGCCATTTATGAGCTCAAATCAATGAAGAAATTCTTCTGAAATATCTCTTTGTCTAACAGTGGGGAACCACAGATTCGGCCAAAATCGCGAGAAGAACGAGAGAGAGAGAGGGTGAGAGGCATCTGTTGTAAGTTTGAAAGTGAGCAAGAGAAAAAAAAAATAAACTGCAATGTAAAGAGGAAAACTACTGGGATCGTGCAGAGAGAGGATCACGGGTGCAAGGAAAACTGAAAATCAAAAAGGAAGTGAAGGGGAGAAACCGTCGAGGGTGGGGGAGAAGTTTGCAGGGTGGTTGCTAGCTGAGTACGATTTGAGAGAGTGATGGGAAGTTGAAAAAAAACAATATTCTGTAAATGGGAGGGCTTGGGTTGTTGATGCTTGAAGAGGGAAGAAGGGTGTGTATAAATATAGAAAGCTAAAATCGAGAATCTTTGGAGACTGGTGGAGTGATTCGGGATATGCAAGGTTCTTTGTTGTTGGCATTTTCAATTAATCTAGGATATTGTGATAGTACCTGAGCAAAATTGAGGGCATTGTTGGAGGGTGTTAAACACAGTAAGAGATTAAATTTATCATCAGTTGATATTGAAATGGACTTGGAGGTCATTCTGTCTTGGTTGCAGAAAGCTCGATGTGACATCTGGTATTTGGAGAATTATTGGGAGGAACTTCAACAGTATTGGTTAGCTAGACTGGGTGCAACGGATGGAGATGTGGAATAGAGGTCCATGCGTGAGCTGCCTCCTCTGATGTGGGGCTTGATCAGAATAGATAAATGGGGTCTTCTTTCCATTCGGTGCAAGAGTCACGGTGCATGTTTTTAAAGTTGAGGTGTATTGTGATAAATGTGGTCTTCCTTCAATTCAGTGCAAGAGTCACAGTGCATGTTTTGAAAGTTGAGGTGTATTGCTTTATTCCTTTACAGTTTGCATTGCTCAATTAGTGGAATGTATAGGTTGTTTTTTACTTATTAATTGGTTTTGATACTTGGGTTGGTTTTTTGGTTTATTTGTGAATCTCAAGTGTCCTGTTTGTTACCACGGTATTTCTCCATCATAACTGAGGGCAATCAATAAAATTGGGATACCGTCCTCTTCTATAAAACAAATATAAAGTTAAAATCCTAGAGGAGAGGAAGAGAGAGAACGTGCATGAGGGATAGATTAGATGGGTTTGGGCTCCTTACTGTAAAATCTTGGGCTTTCAAAAACAAATTGGATCACACATGGGCTTGGCCTGAGCGCAGTGTTGGATCTAGGAGTTACATCCTCCCCTCCTTAAAAAAAAATTTCCTTGAAATTTGATGCACCTATGGCAAAATCCATAATTCTTATTCCCTCATATCCATGCCGTATATATATATATATATAACATATATATATATATACATATATATATATTTGGCATGCATATTCAATTTATCTAGTTTTGATCTTCATACACCTCGGGTCCAGTTCAAGCCTAAAAATATAGACCTCAATGATACATTTAAAAGCCTAATAAAAATTTGAAACTCTTCACATAATAAAGTACCCTCATACAAGTAATGAAATAAACTCTCCAAAGTTTGTGGCTTTTAATCTCATACTTGATTCATGAATACATTCAACTCGTGATTTCTAAAAATTTATAGTTTACACTAAACCTAAAAAACCTAAAGTCTATAGCCACAAGATTCAAGTCCTATGTGATCTCAAGTTAACTAATTTCCAAACCATCATATTATCAAAACCACGCTTCCACTGCACACTCTAATGATTTTGCCAAAATGTTTAAAACTAGAAGTCTAATCCATTTAAGGACCTACTAAGATGACTCTTACCACACTTTGATAGTAACCGACTTCTTGTCCCCGAAAGCTAGGCACATTCACTTATAGTCATAAATTAATTCCTTCATTCTCAGCCACAACTTATAACCTTAAAATTGAATGAATGATTTCCTAGAACCTGTTGAAACTATAACCTCAAATCCGAATCATAGTCAATTGCCTAACATCTGCAAAGTATATAATCTTAAATCTGAAATTAGCTATGGCTTAAGGTTCGCTAAATCTAAACCTTAACTCTTACAAATTCCTCCCTATAGTCCAAAGTAAGCCTACCTTATCTAAAACCCAAGTGTTCTCAAAGCCATTTCTTAAAATCTTTAAAAGTTTAAAACCTCGGATCTCATCAAAATCATATTTTTTTCAGCATCTCTAAATCTCAAAGTTCCAACATCTCAATCCATAAAGTCTACAAAATCTCATACCTAAAAAAAAGGAACAAATCCACATATTCATCTCTTAGTCCTCAAATTTCTACACCTCAAGTCTGGAGTTACTTCCTAAACCCTCATATATCCAAAACCTCATATGTTTAAAAGTCTGTAGAACCTCAAACTTGGCTCTGATACTAACTATAACACCTCAGTCCTGGATGGGTCGGAGAGTTACTTCTTAACACTTAAAATTATATCTTCACAATGCAAGTGATATTTCTAAATACTCCATAAACATAAAATTCAATCCATCTCTAATAATGCAAATAACATCACTACCTAGTCCCACACAAAAGATAAACTTATCCATTGAGTTCAACCATATAAATTCCTCTACAAGATCTTCCTTAATTAATCATAACATTAAAAAAAATGTGCAAGTCTCCATACATCAAATTTCACTCACTAAAATCCAAATATTTATAAGATAACTCTCTAATAATAAAAGTAGCCTTAGGTACTCAACTTCCCACAACCAGCCAATCTTGCCCAAAACTTCTATTCCTGATCACTAAGCGTATCGTCTAAATCATCTAAAAAATATTATGAAAATAAGGGGCGAGTTATCAACAACTCAATAAGCAAAGGACAAATACCAATGTGCAAACATAAGCATTTACAGAGTACAAAATGCCGAACAAAAATATCTTTCAAAATTAGCATGCAAGACAAGACATGTTTTCAAATGTAACAGACCGATAGTTTTAAGACACATAAAACCCAGAGTACTTTTACATAACGAAACTGAACATCATCATCACATCCAAATAAAGCATCTCACAAAGCAAAGACCATGCATCAAAACAGAGCATCGCACAAAGCAGAGACCATGTTTAATCCCCGTGGCAGGGTTGTGCTATCCCTGGTGACCAGACATAGAGGTGAATCTTCCCCTTTTTACTCTCGGAGCCCTAAGTGTGTACACAAGAAAGATCACAAAAAACCACTTTATTTCCAAAGTGGGTGCACTTAGAGACAGAGAAGTTGGTATCAACCCAAATAGAGCAGAGCAGAGACAGAGACAGAGACATATACAAAATCAGTACACCATGTCAAAGGTTTTCAGATGCCATACCAAAATAAAATAAAGTATCAAAACATATTCAGATCATTCTCACATACTGAAAATAAAAGTTTGAGCATCTTTTTAATCAATGCACAAATTTTCAAATTTTCAATATCGCTCTTTTCACATTTTAGAGATAGCATGACACAATAAAACTAATGTCTACACAATACATGTCAAAAAATATTTTCCCTCTTTCATTTAGATTTCATGAGTAATGCAAATAAACGATCTAGGTTGTTTTTCCTAAATTCTCATTTCATAATAAAACATGCAAAATTTTCAGAAAGTCAAGCTCAGTCTAAATAATTTGTGTAAAGCTTAGCATAGGAACCTAGCTTACCTGGACTTTTTAACTTTTCTAAATCTTTCTACAATCATGCTGAATGGATACCAATCGTCACCTATACGAAAAACTAAACGTTACTAAACTTCTAAAAGGACTGCTAAAACTCTCCATCTGCTTAATCCGTACTACGAAAATAGTTTTATAAATATTCAGTTTAATACGAAAATCACGAATGCTAATTCTTAAATTATTTAAAATACTAGTAACATATTTTACTTTTAAAATATAATTTGGTAGAATACTTGGGCTAAATTCATTTAGTCACGAAAACTAAAATTCTTAAAATAGGCTAATATTCTTATAATTAACATTATTATCAAAATCTTACAAGAAATCTAATAAATACCAATATCATCAAAGGTATATTATTAACTTATTATAATATAATTGTTTTCAAAATATCGTGAAACAACTTAAATTCATGTTGAAACTTAACTTAATCATATTTAAAACTCATATATTTATAAATTATTATTGAAATCATAATGTAGTAGGAAATCATAAATTTCTTATACAATAGTAGTTCATAAAATATATTTAATAATATTTATATTAAAAATCATTGCAAACTACTAATCATATCTAATCTAAAACCATTCAAGATTTATTTCATATAATAGGCTTAAAGTGCTTAAAACTACAAAGGTTAAATACTTACAATTTACTCCCAAAAAATCAAACTGTAAAAATTAATACTAAGTAATATAATTAAAGTCTTTAAATATTTTCTATGAAATCAAGTTTATAGCTAATATTTTTATCCCAAAGAGATCATGCCTAATTTAAAAAATACTAAACACAATCTAAATTAAAAATAAAACATTAGTCTCTTAATACAATAAAAATAAAGTTCATTAAAAATCATTAACGTAGTTTTTTTTGTAAACTTCAACAAATCCAATTTAAAAATCAAACTCATGTGAAATCAGCACATTTAAAAATATAATTTTTTAAACAAGGTACAACAAGGCTACTATGGCAGATATTTTCACAGGATGGAGGTTGGATGGTCCTTGATACCATCAAGGGCTAAGTAGAGGAGGAAAGTTGTTGTCTGGTTCATGGAGCAGGAACGCAGCGTACGTGAAGAAAATTTCCATGGTTGTTGGCCGTTTTTCCTGGACGGCGTGGGAGGAGTGCTCGTCATCGAGCATGAAGACGATACTAGTGGGCATTTTCACAAACAGAAGGAGGGCATCCATGTCACAGCAGCAAGTAAGGAAAATCAGTCAAAGAGCCATTGCAACATACAACAGCAGAATATAGATTCTAGAAAGCAACAGTAGAGATATTGGCCTCTACGGTTATTTGTAACAAACACAATTGTTTATTCTTTTTATCATGTATAAATACACTCAGTCATGTATGAGTTCAAATCAATGAAGGAATTCTTTTGAAATATCTCTTTGTCTAACATGGTATCCAGACCCAACTAACTATCGTCTCTCTGATCCATTGCTACCTCCTCTTCTTCCAATCCTCTTCCTCCTCCTTCTTCCACCTTATCCTCCTTCTCCCACATTGTCTCCACCAAACTCCCCACTGATAATTATTACCTTCTATGGAAGGTCTAGATTCATGCATATCTCAGAGGTCAAGATCTCTTTGGTTATGTTGATCGTTCCATTCCCCATCCCTCCGAAACCATCATTGATCCTTCAAATACCGTACCCAAATCCAACCCATCAATTCTTCCTTGGCAACACAAGGACCAACTCGTCCTCAGTGTTCTCTTTTCTTCCCTATCTAATTCCATTATTGGCCATGTCCTCTCCTCCACTATCGCTCATGAACTTTAGGTCCTATTGGCCTCAATGTTCGCTTCTCACTCCCAAGCTAAAGAGTTCCAAATCCGTTTTCAGAGGTGACCAACCCATCTCTGAGAATTTTGGGAAGGTCCATCTCCTTGTGGATTAGCTTGCTGCAATTGGGAATCCTCTGCCCGACAAAGAGATTGCTACATACTTACTCAATGGCCTTGGCCAAGCTTATGAATCCTTCATAACTTCATTTACAACAAGAGCAAAACCTCTTTCTTGTCATGAGTTATATCAATTCTTGCTCATACACGAAGCTCGAGCTTCTCAACTTACAATGAGTACTATCTCCTCTATTGAACCCATTGCCAATTTCAGTACCTCTATGTAACGCCCATTCTTGTGATTGGACTTTTTAGAAAATATTTTTATTAAAGGACGACGGGAATTACCGTCCGATTTAAAACTTTTCACTTGCATACCCAGGGTGCGAGACTCCACGTTTATAAATTAAACTGTGCTTTGACAATAAAAGATGTTTACAGCAGAAAACATAAATCTTGTAATAAAAAGACCTCTCGTACATTTAAAACTCATGCCTAGACTTCCGTGCTCTTTCCCATGGGCCGTGTCCGTCCTGATCATGCAGATCCTATGGGGGGGAGCGACATGCATAAAAACTAAGATGAGTCGAAGACTCGTAAGCATTACTTCATACAGTTAAAATATAACAATATAGGTTTTCATTCATGCATTCATCATTCGTACATACTATTACGTGCATGCGTATGTGTCATACGTGCGTTCATTTGAAAATGTCACTGGACGGGTTTTTTTCTCTTTTAAACATGGGCATTATTTTCGTAAAACGTTTCTCCCGTCAGTGCCTTCATTTCTTCAAGAGTTCATGCATGTTTACGTGCATATGTGCGTTCGTTTGAAAATTTTTCTTTTAAAAAGGCTTTCCTTTCTTTAAAACGTGTCCCTCATCAGTGCCTTCATTTCTTAAAGGTTCGTGCATTCGTGCGTTCATACATGCATGCATACATCCATTCGTTCTTATCACTTTCATAGGCCTATACACACTATTACACCCCGTGTGTTGGGGTTAACGGTCTTCCTTTGGACACGGATTGCACCCGTGGCCACGGGTTGGGAATCCCTTTCATAGGGGGCAGCACTGGGTGCACTTCCAGAACTACTTACCCGGCATTGCAATCTGCCCATTCATTGGTACCCTTTTCATTCATTCATGTGGCCGTTACGTATCTTCATACATTCTTGCTTTCATTCTTTCTTTCTTGCTTTTCATTCGTTTGTTCATGTCAGCTCTAGAGAGCTGGAGCTTTCATTCAGTTCATTCTTTCATTTAACAGTACTTTCGTGAGAAAGCATTTCTTTTCATGAGAAAACATTTTTTTCCATGGATAAACATCGTTTGGGGGCATAAGCCCGAAAATCGTTTTTTCCTTTTTCAATTCATTTCAGTCCTATCATTTCTTTAACAGTTCGTTCGTGAAAAATTCATTTAAGAACATACAAGGGCTTAAATGTCAGCTTTCGTGGCATCCATAAGTGTCACCTTGAACGTCGTCAATCATGGCATCCATGAACATCACCTCGTGGCGCAAATGAAAGCGTCGGTTCGTAAGATCCATAAAAGCATCCGCTGTCATGCCTTTCATTCATTTTCATCAGTTTGTGGATTTTCTTAGAAAATACATACAATAGATACAGCATATAGTCATCCATTCACATGCGTACAATTAATACTTTGGGTGCGTAAACAGGGACTGCCAAGGAGGGGCCGTACATACTTATACCTTTGAACACTTAGCATTTTCTTTCTTAAAGCGTCTTTCCTTTCTTATCGTGAGCATCTTAAAGGAAAAGCGTTTCTTGTATCTTGGAAAACTCTAGAAGAGTATGAACGTAACACTTACCTGGACTCCATGCTACTTGCATATCATGCAATCCATTCATGTTCTTGTCAGATGGCAACCTACATGCATACACAAACCTTAGCGTCATTCTCTATCTAATGCATAAGCAACTTAAACTAGAAATAGAGCTACACATCACTTAGAATACTCTCCTTCTATCCAGTGCACTTACGTGCCCTTTACTATGCTAAACCCCGAACCTTCGGGGATCATTTATGGTCACCATATCTTTCAACTCAAAGTTTTGCCTCGAGTGCTCATCCACTGAAGTGAACCCATTATTCACCTTAGGATTAAAACACTAAGACATTCGTCTTACTCTTCTTACAACCACATTCGACGCATGATTTCGACCAATGGAATTACACATCTCAATACTAACGATGCATCCATCACTACCTTCATGCATCTTAGCCCATACTAAATCCTCATTCCCATCCATACAAGCCACACTGCTCTAAGCCAACTCTGAGGCTTAAGCACCGTGCAACTATGCTCATGACAGATTACCCATTACATATGGTGAATCCGTCAGACACATGTGTCAACCCAGATTACACATGTACCTTACCCATTCATCACTTAAGATCAACATATGACACGTTGATCACCTTATAAACAAGCACCATACTCCGATATCAATCTTCTCTTAACCCGGCTAGCATGACTCTTCACACTACCTGTCCCTTTTGACAGTTCATCTCAACACTTAACACGACAGGACTCCATTCACAATTACGCCTTATGTCACATCACATAGCCCGAGATTGCTCCAGAGCTACACTGTGACCTTGTCGCGTTATCCAACATTCTGCTACGTCAACTCCTGACTCATCATGAGTACGGTTCCTCACGTACTCTCGTCACACCGTGACATTTCATCACGTTCCTGTTACGTCATTCCTACACTCTAACACTTCACCCATCATAGGCATGACTGTCAATAACCACATTACTTCGTGACGTTGCCCAGTCATGCTTCTGCTGCGTACTCTTACACTTGTTCTACTACTTTGCCCATCACAAGCACGACTGTCAATAGTCATGTCACTTCGTGACATTCCTCAGTCATGCTTCCGTTGTGCACTCTTACACTGCTTCCACTGCGCACTCTTACATTACTTCGTGACGTTGCCCAGTCATGCTTCCGCTGCGTACTCTTACACTTGTTCTACTACTTCACGCCTATTCTCAACCATAAGTCGAGTATGGTGACCCCCGTCACCTTAGACTACAGGCCTCACCATAGCTACCTCGGGACACCAATCCACAGTTCTCGACACTATCCATCACGTTCCATGCCCATAAATCACATAACCATCCTTATCTCTACGACACACCACACGGAGTGTCGCCGCCACGTGGACTACATTCCACGTATACTCCCTTCACATACGCCACATCACCACTATGACATACCCGCCATATGGTGCATCACTATACCATAGGGAGTACACTCCGTGTGTACTCCATTCATCTACATTATGCCACATCACCATTATGGCATATCTGCCACATGGTGCATCACCCTGCCATGCGGAGTACATTCCACGTGTACTCCCTTCATATACTATACCCCACACAAAGTACACTCAGCGTGTACTCTTCTCGTTCCACACGCCACATCACCATTATGGCATATCCGCCACATGGTGCATTACTCTACCCATGAAGTACACTCCACGTGTACTCCATTCACATACACCACACTATATCACCATCATGGCATACCCGCCATATGGTACATCACACTACCACATGGAGTACCCATCAGGTGTGCTCCCTTTACACACACTACGCCACAGAGCACACTCCACTCGTACTCATCCCACTCCACAATACGCCAGGAGGGTATATTTTACATATACTCTCTTTATCTCACACTACACCACACACACACAGAGTACACTCAGTGTGTACTGTTTCCATTCCACATACGTCATGCCACCATTACAACACAATCCACAACACAGCACAGCATACTTCCCAATTACGCCCAACACTTCACAGTATACTACATGGCACAACACATCTCCAACCAACACATATATGCCCAACACTTCATCACTACACAAAATGCCCAACACTTCATCACACAGCACCACATCACAATACCACAACTCAACAAATACCAACAGCACAGTCTACAACCTAGTCAACTAATCAATATCTAACATAATTAACAAGGGATAGAGGGTTATACCATCGACGGGATAACCCGTACGTTGCTCGTTGATCGTCACAGCCGATGATGTCGGAAGAGTTGTACGTGGCGGCTAACCCATGTACGTTAACTGTTTAGGCATTTAGATAGCTAGGTGTAGTCTTGGAAGGGCTCGTGGTGGCCTTGTGATGGTGGCAAGCGGAATAACAAGGCAGATCTAACCGTGTACAGTGGCGGTCAGCCACGCGCAGTGGCTGTCCATCACGTGCAGTGACTACCCACCACTCAAAGTGGTGGTTTGGACCAAAGGTTGGGCTGAGGGGTTGCTGGTGGAGCTCGTGGTGGCACTAGGGTGGCGCCACGGTGGTTCACGGCGGCGGATCTAGCCACACAGTGGAGGAGAAGCCGTGGGAGAGTGAGAGAGAGTGTGCGTGCGTGGGTGGCAGATCAGGGCCGTAGGTGGTTGGGTTGGCTCGGTGGTGGCCTGAGGAGGCTGGAGGTGGTGGTCATCTGCAGTGGGTGGCGGTGCACGGCGGTGGAGGGGTGCAACCCGTGCGTTGGAGAGGGGGAGAAGCCGTGCATGAGTGAGAGGCTTGAGAGGGGTGGAGAGCTTGGCTAACTTGGAGGAGCTCGGGGAGGAGCCATGGTGTCGCTAGGTGGCTGTGGGTGCTGCGTATGGTGGCGCTAGAGGCTGCACATGGTGAAGTCGTGCGTGGGTCTCCTTGTGCATGCGTGTGTGCGACAGAGGGGGAAGGTGGCTGCATGGGAGGTGTTGGTTTTGCTAGAAAGTGGTGGCCAGTGGCAGAGGAAGCTGCCGTGGAGGTGGTGGCACCTGACGACAGCGCATGGCGACGCTACGTGCACCAAGCCCATTCGAGCTGTGCATGGCCAGCAGGGAGAAAGGGAGAGCATGAGAGAGAGAGGCTGGGCTGGTTGAGCTCGCCGGCGTGAGGTGGAGCTGGTGGTGCCAGCAGTGAGGGCTAGCGACGCACGGCAGCATCGGGCTGGGGCATGAAGTTGTTCGGCGTGGAGATGGAAGCCGCGTACTGCGTACGTTGGGGAGAGGGAGGAGAGAGAGAGAGAGAGCTGGGGAAAAGAGAGGGGGTCTGGGTATTTAACCCAGTCCCTTCGTCTGGGGATCCACGTAACGATCTAACGATAGATCTCAAACACTGATTTAAAATGCATTAACTAATAACTTAATTAAAAGCGCTTAGAGGAATTAAGGTAGAATATTATTTTAAACTAATTTTAGTTTATAAAATAATATTCTTCATCATTCATAAAATGATGAAGTCTCACTTAACATATTAAAGAGAATAAAATCATTTGATTAATAAAAATTCTCAACATAATTTAAATCTCATAATATTTTAAATAATTGAAATCATTTTAATAATAATATTAAAAT
Organism: Juglans regia; assembly: GCF_001411555.2. NCBI lineage: Eukaryota > Viridiplantae > Streptophyta > Magnoliopsida > Fagales > Juglandaceae > Juglans > Juglans regia. Next base: position 24,015,961 of record NC_049910.1, on the reverse strand, counting down.
GATTTCCAACAATTATAATATTTTTGGAACTCTTCAAGAATATCATGATTGTCGTATTTAAGATCAAATCTTAATTCAATAACACTGAAAATACTTCTTATAAATATTTCCAACATATTTAAAACACTGTGCGTGCCCTAAAAGTCACACGATATCTTTCGAAACACATCATCATGGTTCGACACGCATGACGAGTCTCGCAGTCGTTAGATAGAAAGGATAGACAATCACAAAAATCTCTGCCCTCAGGATTTGTTTACATCAAAAAGACGGAACATACGTCAAAAAGAGAGAAGTGTACGTAAGAAGGAAGGAGCAGGGTATTACACTCTAGTGGGTGTCACCAACATGGTCGTGGCTACCCTCGCAGTGGACGTCAAGGTCGAGGATGTGGCTGTTTCAACTTTAATTCTTGTGGTGGCAGGACAAATTCCTTCAATAATCCTGCACCTCATTACACTGCTCAACTCCTTACTTGTTAGGTTTGCAACAAATTTGGTCATGTTGCTCTCCAGTGCCAACACAGTTTTGATCACTCCTATCAACTTGATGCTCCAAGATCTTTTTCAGCTAATTACACAACCCCTACTTCATTCTCTTACTCTTCATGGTATCCGGACTCCATAGCTACGCATCATATAACTAATGATTTGAGTAACTTCAGTCTTTCTTCTGAGCAGTACAGTGGTGGTGACACAATTCGAGTTGGAGATGGCAGTGGTCTTCCCATCCAAAATTTCGGCGACTCTTCCTTCTCACCCAGTTCCTCTTCTCTTTCTTTTTCCCTTCGCAATATACTTCATGTTCCTTCCATTACTAAGAATTTAGTTTATGTTCTTCAGTTTTGCATCGATAACTCTTGCTTCTTTGAGTTTCACTCCTCTCACTTTTCTATGAAGGACAAACAAATGAGGACTCTCCTCCTCACAGGGCCAACACATAATGGTCTCTATGTCTTCCCCTCAAATGTGTCCCTAGCTTCATCCCCATCCACTCATCTCGATGAAAGAACCAGTCTAAAGCAATGGCACTGCAAGCTAGGGCATCCTTCCCTAGCCCTTGTCTCATGCGTATTGCATTCCAAATGTTTTCCAGTTTCCTCAAGTGCCTCAGTTTTCAAATGTCCAGAATGTCCATTAGCTAAGAGTCATCAATTGTCATTTTGTAATAGTCAGGCCCAATATTCTCGACCCTTAGAATTAATCTGTGCTGACTTATGGGGATCGGCCCCTTATGCTTCCAGACTTGGTTTTAAGTACTGTCTTTCATTTATTGATCATTATACGCGATATACATGGCTTTTTCCACTAAAACTTAGGTCTGATATTACACACATTTTCACTACTTTTCTGCCTTATCTCGAACAATTATTCAATTCCAAACTTCTTACTATACAAACGGATGGTGATGGTAAAGTCAAACCCTTAACTCAAATTTGTCAAAAATAGGTATAACCCATCATCTCTCATATCCCCACACGCACCAACAAAATGGCCTTGTTGAAAGAAAACACAGGCACATAGTTGAAACCGCCATCTTGGCCCATTCATCACTACCCTTCTCTTATTGGGCCAATGCATTTAAAACTACAGTTTAGTTGATTAATCTTCTTCCCTCCCCTACCTTAAGAAATAAATCACCCCTTTTTCTTGTTTATAATTCCGAAATAGATTATGAATTTTTAAAAGTCTTTGGATGCCAATGTTGGCGAAATCTTAGACCTTATCTCTCAAATAAATTGAATTTTTGTTTTGTTTCATGTCTCATTTTAGGTTACAGTTCCTCTCATTAAGGCTACAAATGCCTGGACCTAGCCAAAAATCGTCTATACATTTCTCGGGACATTGTTTTTAATGAGGCCTCATTTCCTCTCCTAAAGTCTCGACCCACTAACTCTCCTCCCAAAATCGACTCAGGTATGGTCTCATTACCCCTCTTCTCTCTCTCTATTCTTGGGCCTGGTCCAAGCCCAAATCCACATCAGTCTTCTACTTCCCCTTTGTCTTCGTCTACCTCGAGCTCACTTGCACTCTCTATCTCTCCTCCACCATCTTCCTCTACACCTATCCTCCCCTCTAATCCAACAGCTTTACAACCACCATGATCTCCAATTATTACGCGTGCCCTTACCAACTCTTCTAGACCAAGACAATTCTTGGATGGCACCATTCCCTACTCTACTCGATTTTGTCTTACCATGTCTATCACTGTCCCAAATGAACCTTCTAGCTACTCAACAGCTTCAAAATTCTCGGCTTGGAGACAGGCAGTGGCACAAGAATATGTTACCCTTCAGCAAAACTGCACCTGGAGTCTTATACCTCCCACACCCATGACTAATATTCTTGGTTGTAGGTGGGTGTTTCGCACCAAAACAAATGTCGATGGCTCATTCCATCGTTGGAAAGCACATCTCATTGCTAAAGGGCACTATCAACTGCATGGATTAGACTATAATGAGACATATAGTCCCGTGGTGAAGCCCTCTACTATTCGACTTATTATCTATTGACATTACTCGATCATGGCCTTTGCACCAAAACTATAGGAAAAAAATCATTGAAATTAATCCTCTTTACCGAAGGAAATAGCCGATGCAATAAAGAACAATTACTTGCGACGAAAAAGTTGTCGTAATAAAGAGAAATATCGCCACAAAAAGTAAAATTATTGTTCACACACGCTTCAGAAGTTACTTGGCGCTATTATTCGACGACAAAATTTGAACTATCACAAAAAGTAGCTATTTGCATCGATTTCATTTGCGACACATAATTAAATGCCGGGAAAAGCTTTTTTTCTTGTAGTGCAACTTGATATCCAAAATGCATTTTTTCATGGATTATTGATTAATGAGGTGTACATGCAAAAACCTTAGGGATTTATTGATCCACTACATCCCACCAATGTGTGCAAATTGCACAAGGCTTTATACGGTCTCAAACAAGATCCAAGAGCTTGGTTTGCACAACTTTGCTCATGGTTGCTTGCATATGGTTTTAAGGCCTCAAAGGCAGATCCATCATTGTTCATATTGCAGCATGGTGATGTTCTTCTTTATCTCTTGATATATTTGGATGACTTAGTCATCACAGGTTCTAAGTCCTCAGCTATTGATCTTCTTATCCCTGACTTAGGCTCTACCTTTCCAGCCAAAGACTTGGGCAACTTTCCTTTTTCCTTGGCCTCGAAGTTGACTACACAGTAACAGGTCTTCTAGTTACTCAATGCAAGTATATTAATAGTCTACTCCTTCAAAGTGAGATGCTCCATGCAAAACCAATCTCCTCACCTATGGGAGCCTATCTCAAATTAGCAAAATTTGATTCTCCAGATTTTGATGATCCAACTCTATACCGAAGCATCGTTGGTGGCTTACAATACCTCTCCCTCACCAGGCCCAACATCTCCTTTGTCGTGAACAAAATTTGTCAGTTCATGCATTCTCCTAAAACATCTCATTAGAGTGCTATTAAAAGAGTCCTCAAGTATCTCAAGACTACCATTAATTATGGCTTACTCTTCAAAAAGTAGTCCACCTCTAGACTCCAACAATACTTAGATGCTGGTTGGGGAGGTTGTCCAGATGATTGATGATCAACTGGAGGCTTTTGCATCTATCTTGGACATCATATCATCTCTTGGAGCTCGAAGAAAAAAAGGATTGTTGCTCATTTTTCAGCTGAGGCCGAGTACAAGTCACTAGCATCATCAGCTGCCGAGACCATATGGATTCAAATAGTCCTTAGAGAGATGGGCATTCCTCTTACTAAGGCTCCAATATTGTGGTGTGATAACGTTGGAGCCACTTATCACTTTGTCAACCCAATCTACCATTCCAAGACGAAACATATGGACATCGATTATCATTTGGTGACAATCGAGTTGATTCACGTACATTACAAGTTCAATTTTGCAATTCAAAGGACCAACTAGCAGATGTCCTATCCAAGCCACTAGTTGCAAAGAAATTCACTCACTTCAAAACGAGTCTCAATGTAATTGATACCCCATTGGACTTGAGGGGGCATATTAGAATAGATGACCCTATGATGCATTTTCACAAACAAAAGGAGGGCATCCATGTCACTGTAGCAAGTAAGGAAAATTAGTCAAAGAGCCATCGCAACATACAACAGCAGAATATAGACTCTAGAAAGCAACAGTAGAGAAGTTGGTTATTGGCCTCTACAGTTATTTGTAACGAACACAATTGTTTATTCTTTTTATCATGTATAAATACAACCATTCATGTATGAGCTCAAATCAAGAAAGGAGTTCTTCTGAAATATATCTCTGTCTAGCAGTGGGGAACCACGGATTCGGCCAAAATCACAGGAAGAACGAGAGAAAGGGTGAGACATGCCTACTGTGAGTTTGAAAGTGAGCAAGAGAAAAAAAAAAATAAACTCCAATGTAAAGAGGAAAACCACTAGGATCGTGGAAGAGAGGATCACAGGTTCAAGGAAAACTGAAAATCAAAAAGGAAGTGAAGGGGAGAAACCATCGGGGGTGGGGGAGAACTTTGCAGGGTGGTTACTAATTGAGTACGATTTGAGAGAGTGATGGAAGTTGAAAAAAAATAATATTTTGTACGTGGGAGGGCTTGGGTTGTTGATGCTCTGAAGATGGAAGAAGAGTGTGTATAAATATAGAAAGCTAAAATCCTAGAGGAGAATAAGAGAGAGAACGTGCATGAGGAATAGAATAGATGGGTTTGGGATCTTTAGTGTAAAATCTTGGGCTTTCAAAAAAATATTGGATCATACGTGGGCTTGGCTTGAGCACTATGTTGGGTCTAGGTGTTACAACCTCCCCTCCTTAAAAAATTTCGTCCTCAAAATTTGCTACACCTAAGGAAAAATCCATAATTCTTAATCCCTCATATCCATGTTGTGCCTAAATATATATATATATATATATATATATATATATATATATATTTGGCATGCACATTCACGCATCTAGTTTCGATCTTCATACACCTCTGGTCCAGTTCAAGACTAAAAATAAAGACCTCAACAATGCATTTAAAAGCCTAATAAAAATTTGAAACTCTTCACAAAATAAAGTAACCTCATACAAGTAACGAAATAAACTCGCCAAAGTTTGTGGCCTTTAATCTCATACTTCATTCATGAAGACATTCAACTCGAGATTTCTAAAAATTTATAGTTTACACTAATCCTCAAAAACTTAAAGTCCATAGCCCCAAGATTCAAGTCCTATGCACGTGATCTCAAGTTAACTAATTTCCAAACTTCACGAAGTTACTCTCAAACCATCATATTATCAAAACTACGTTTCCGCTATGCACTCTAATAATTTTGACAAAATGTTTAAAACTAGGAGTTTAATCCATTTAAGTACCTACTAAGATGACTCTTACCACACTTTGATATCAACCAACTTCTTGTCCCTGAAATCTAGGCACATTCACTACTTATAGTCATAAATTCATTCCTTCATTCTTAGCTGCAACTTATAACCTTAAAACTGAATGAATGATTTCTTAGAACCTGTTGAAACTATAACCTTAAATCCCAATAATAGTCAATTGCCTAACTTCTACAAAGTCTATAATCTTGAATTTGAAAATAACTATGGCTTCAGGTCCGCTAAATCTAAACCTCAAATCTTACAAAACTTTTTCCCTATAGTCCACAAAGTAAGCCTACCTAATCTAAATCCTCAAATGTTCTGAAAACCATTTCTTAAAATCTAAAAAATTAAAACCTTGGATCTCATCAAAATCATATTTTTTTTTTCAGCATCTCGAAACCTCATGTATTTAAAAAAGTCTGCAGAACCTCAAACCTGTCCCTGGTACTAACTGTAGTGCCCCAATTTTTGATGGGTCGAAGAGTTACTTCTTATCACGTAAAATCATATCTTCACAATACAAGTGATATTTCTAAATACTCCATAAACATTACATTCAATCCATCTTTGCCCAGATTTCATTCTACTACCTGACGGCACCATGGCATGACCTCATGCCTCATTTGTTTTTTGTTTTTGTTTTTTTTTTTTCACCCCATGGCAGCTCCTACACCCACTTAGCACTTTGCAGCATCTGAAATAGAGAAAATCATGAGGGATAGGGCAATTTTCACTTCTGCACAAGGATCACACAAAGCTGGAAGTTGCATTCATCATCACCACCGCCTACTCCACCAATCACAAGGCTCTCCTCCAACCAAGGCTGGTGTCCTCCTCCCCTCTTGATGCCTACAACACCCCCCCCCCCCCCCTCCACTCCCTCATTCCTCCAAACTACGTCTCCTAGCTCCTCTTGAGTTCTTGAGAGCACTTCTTCCCTTAGTGTGCAAGAGAGTGGAAACCGAGTGAGTTGGATGAAATTCTTGAGTGAAGTGTGCTTAAGAGATTTTGAGGCCACGATTTTTGTAAGTATTCTTACTTCATCTCTTGCTAAGTATTATAACAACATGTTAGGTTTTGATTTATGCCATGAGAATGAGTTTCGATTGAATTTAAATAAGGTGCTAAGTTCAAAACTAGGTTAGATTTGAAGTTTTGTTGGAATTAATTATGTTGGATGGAAATTTTAGCTATGGCATGAGTTGGTATGATTTTATATGATTCATAAATGTCTTATAACGATTTTAGAAGGTTTAAATTTGAGGTTCAAAGCATGCCATGTTAAGTTTTTATTCTATTTTGTGTTGATCATCCAAGTATGCATGGTTTGATTAATTCATGCTTAACTTATGGAGTTTTGATTTATTTTGCCTAGGCTTGACATGTGAGAATTTAGAAATCCTTATGATTGGGATAAGAAGGGAAATTCATGATTTAATTCCAGTTTTTAAAAGTTTTATTGATGAAAAAGACTAGGAGATATCATGCATGCTAAGAACTAGTTTAATAGAGATTAAGGTTTTTAGTCATGATTATGTGTTGGGATGAACTTGTTCACCTACGATTAAGCTTTTAACATGTCATTAAGGATTAAAGTAATTTTTGTAATTCAATATGCATGCATTCTTAAGGATCAACAGTTGAAATTACACGTAGGCATCAACTAGAGTGCTTGCCACGTGTTGAGTGTATTTGGACTAGTTCCACTTTGATTTTAAATTATGGGCTTATTTACAAATAGTGAGAAATTAGTGGCAATGTTTGAAAGTTTAGGGATATTTTTGTAAATATCAATTTTTGAAACTTTTTGACTATGAAAATCTTCTGTAATAGTTCAAATCCTAACCTAGTACAACTTTGATTATAGCCACTACGTTTCCAAACTCAGACAGTGTAAGTTGGCCGTTAATTTATACATTAATAAGTTATTTATGATTTATTGATAAATGTCACATTTATGTTATAATTGTCATTTTGAGCATGCAGAACAAAATATTAGACCTCATCTTGATGTTTATAGCCCTAACTCTTTGTGCATTAGAACGCATGAAGTAGTTATTTAGTCATGGAGACTCACTATCAAGAATAATTGTACTAAAACTATGCTATCCTATGATTTGGACTTATGACGGTTATGAATGACATTTGGATGTTTTAGTTATTCTGGCATAAGTTTAATTTAATCACCCTTATTCTGCTACAGTTATTGCATACTGTTAGATACATTTATAGGATGTATTGCATATTAACTGTCATGAACGGGGGTATGTAACCTTGTATTACATGTCCCAACGCTCTAAGTCTTCGTTCCATCCCAAGTGGAGGTTGGGGGCATCATAGATACCCGAACAATCAAAGTGATTACGCCATGCGTATCTTATGCATGACTGATGAGAAAATATTTCACGATAGACTCGTGTGACTCACTACAAGTATCCATGACATGTCACAGATAAATATGACATGGCATTCGTGGCATGTAGCAAATAAACATAGAAGAGACGTAATGATGTAGCATTCATGGCATGTACAAAAAAACATGTAACAGACATGATTACATGACATGTGTAGACAAACATGTAACATACATGATGACGTGACATTCGTGACATATAACAAATAAACATGTAAGAGACATAATAACATGGCATTAGTGGCATGTACAGATAAACCTGTAACATATATGATGACGTGGCATTCATGTAATAAATAATTGATGACACGACCTGGAATTTTATAACAATTATAATGAGCACAAATGAACATGAATATAAATAATAAAACCATGTAAAAACACTAAAAGTAAGTTAGGAGCTAACTTCTAGATTTGTTGCGTAAAGTAAAAGCTTAGTGTAACGATAAGCGAAGCGTAAAATGTCATTAACTTAAATGAGATATTTTTTAAGGTTATAATATCTCATTCAACTCTTCTAAAACAAAAATTTACAAAGTTAGGACTAAAATTACAAAGTTACCCCTCTACCTGTGGAAATTTATAATTTTTCTCCTAAAATAAGGATTTTGCATATGAACTCCAAAACTTAACAAAATTTACATTCCTTACGTAAATCATTTCCTAACTCCAAATATCAACTCAGAAAATTTAAAACAAAACACAACCATGAGAGACATGCTTAGGCCAAAAACTTGACTTTTGTTGCATCTTGATCTCCTAGCATACTAACATGCATAAATTGATTTCATCAACCCTCAAAAATCACCTGCTTAGTTCTAAAATCATTCTAAGACATCAAAATACACATTCCATAAATACTTGAACTCATCATAACTAGGAAAATGCCAAAACATCAAGACTAGGTAAAAAATGAAGAAACTCTTGATGTTCTTAGTCTAACACTTTGAAACCAACTCCTCCAAGGACTCCAAAAGTCCATAAACAACTCTCCTAACATTTTCATCATTCAAACCTAAGTGATAGAATGCTTGATTAAACAACCAAAATTGCCCAGTTTTGAGCTATAGAAAATAGAACTTACAAGGGCTAGAAGAATAGAACCGAAATAGAACACAATAGAATAAAATACAAGAAAATTGAGCCATAGAAAAATAACTTAAAAGTGTTGTAAGAGTAGGACCGAAATTGCCCAAATTCTCCCAATTTCACTCTCTCGATTTCTCTCTTAGAAATGGGAGGAACATTTGCACAAGTGAGGGAGAAAATGAAGAGGGTGTGGGGGTATAAGAGGGGCTAACTTGGTTAAGCTAAGACACTTTGATGGGAGATTTTGGTCACAAAGGAAGGAGAAACATCTGATGGGAGTAGGCTGATTTTTCTGCTACAGGCAAGTGGGTGAAGGGAGGTGACGTGTGGTTGGTTTGACTTGCGATCAAGACACTTTTTGTGGCAGCAAGTGAGGTGGCATGGACTTGCAAAATGGAGGAATCTTGCTTTAGAAGCTTGTGCCAAGAGGGGGTTTCAGTTGGACCAAAGATTGACATAACCAAATCAGCTCAATTTGGAGTCTCAATGGGGTTTAGTTAGGTTTTTCGTCTATGGATTGGTTTAAATCAAACTTTTCTTGGTTAAATGAAGTTTTCAAGATGTATGGGAATGGTTAATAGTTTATGAGTATGTAATTGACTTGTTTTTTATATATAGGAAATTGATTGACTAATTGCATGAGGAAGTGATTTACCAAGTGATAAAACATTTAATCAAAATTGAGTGGTTTAGGGTTTGGAATCAAGTATACAGTTTTAGCCATCACATTGGGTAAAGGGTTTCGGCTGAATTCCAACGGTTTGAGATTTCATTAGGGTTAAAAGCCTCTTTTGGTTGACCAAATAGTGTTTTGGTCGATCGGAATAGTGTTTGGTGTAATGGTGGCATGGTTTCAATCGCACTCCATTTCATCACATTTGTCCTCCACCTGACATGTGTCCTATTACTATTGCAATTAATGGCTAGAATTGTGCCATATGTCCAATCAAAAAGTATTCCTAGTGATTCTAAGTGGATATGGACATCCTACATGGCGATTTAACAATTATTTGAACCAGTTGTCAAGTGACGCTCTCCTGGGTGTCACTATTCACCCGAAAAATATTAAAACCTTTTATTAGATCACAAAATCTTAAATATTCATACGAGTCTAGTGGTGCAATTTATTTCTCCAAATTCTACTCATAAGTGCCTTAATTAAAAAGAAAGACACTCTCATTTACTATTGATCTTGGAAACTAGAAAAGTATTATAATTCCGTAAAATCCTAATCTTCAAACGAATCTAATGGTTCAATTCATTTGATAAACTTATACTCCAAAGTGCCTTAATTAAATAGAAAGATAACTTTGTTACCATAGTACATCGAGATCCAACTATGTTGACAGACTAAAACACAATCGATCACTCGATTTGTGAAATCCTTTCGGAGTTTCACTACATTTCTAAGGTCTAAAGAATTCATTCGTCAAATTTCTTTTGGGTCGTGACAATGGTGGTTGACAACAGGAAGGCCTAGTTCTTTGCTGGATGTGGGGGCTTCTTTGGCAGCACACGGTGGATGGAGAGTTGTGTGTGCGCTACTTCTATTTTACTACATAAAATAGAAGCTTACCATGGGGTACAACCGAGAGTTGTTGGGTGGTGGCATTTGGGCTAGCTCACGTAAGTGGTGCAACTTAAGCGTGGAAAGAGCTTACTAAAGCTATATGTGGTTCTTGGTGACTTACAGTTGTTGCTACCCTTGCAGTGGTGCTTCAACTGGTGGCTTACATTTGCTTATGGAGTATGGGGAGGCCAACAGTTGTTCAAGGGTAGTTTGCATTGGCAATAGTAGTTGGTCATGGCAATGTGTGGCACCCCGTCCCTCAATAATAGACATAGCAAGGATCCGTGGTGCCTTGGCTGCCCAGCCAATCAGTAACACCCAAGGTTTAAATCAGGTTAGGAGTGCAATATTTACTAGGAAATACGCGTGTAATGAAATAGATATCTGATTTGCAGCGGAATAGTTTGTTTGGCTTGAAAGCTAAACGTTGTAGTACCAAAAATATAAAACTATAAGTACATTCTCAAAATATCCATAACTCACTTCTTTCCTTAAGTAATTATACACATGTCCAACTAATTGATTCGTATTTTTGAAATGAGGTCGAGCGAACACATGTGGTCTCCTGATTAATAATTACAAGTACAACTCCATAAAGGTGGATTGAAAGTTTGTCATAGAGAAAATGGGTTTTACTCAAAGGTGGATGAACTCATCATGCAATGTGTATCCTCAGTTTCTTATTCACTTATTATTAATGGAGTTCCATAGGATAAATTCACTCCAACTAGAGGGATTAGGCAAGGCAATCATCTCTTACCCTAAATTCTCATTCTAGGCTCTAAGCTCTTAGCAATCTTCTTAATAAGCTGAAGGTTCTGGTTTGATCATTGGTCTTCCCCCATTAACAAAGTTGTGGTCAAATCCACATTAACCACTTGTTTTTTGCAGATGACAACTTACCTTTTTGCAAAACAAGTTCATTGGAGTGGAGTAGACTTTTAAACCTTATGGTTACTTATGAGAAAATTTCAGGTCAAAGACTCAATAAAGAAAAGACTTCCATTTTCTTTAATAAGAACACTCGAGAGGATACCAAAGACATCATCACCAGCATAGTAGGTATAAGAGCTACTAACTCATATGAAAAATACTTGGGTTTGCCAGCACTAGTGGGAAGATCTAGATCTAATTCTTTCAGATGATTACTAGATAGGATGAAGGACAGATTGAGGAACTAGAAAAAAACTCCTTTCACAAGTAGGCAAGGAGATACTACTCAAATCAGTTGTCCAAGCCAGTCCCACCTACTGTATGGGAATTTTCAAGCTTCCCAAGCATCTGCTACAAGAGCTTAATAAAGTAATGATGAGCTATTGGTGGGGTCAGCAAACATAGGAGAACAAAATTCATTGGGTGAGTTGGCATCAAATGAAGAAGGCTAAGAAGATAGGAGGTTTGGGATTAAGAGATTTTGAGAATTTTAGCACTACCATACTAGCTAAGTAATGCTGAAGATTAGTTCAAAATCCATCTTCTCTTGCCACACAAGTGCTTGGGGTTAAATATTCTCCAGCAACTACCTTCTTAAAAGCAACAATAGGAAGCAATCCTTCTTACATATGGCAAAGTTTTTTTGCCGCAAGGACCCTTCTTGAAAGACTTTATTGGAGAGTTGGCAATGGAGAGTCTGTAAGCATATGAGCTGATAAGTGGCTACCTAGACAAATTACTTTCAAACTCCAAAGTTCAATCAGATTTCTACTTGAGGATACCAAGGTATCTATTGTAATTGACAAAGACACAAATCAATGGAATAAGTCTCTAGTGGATATTATTTTCTCAAAAGTTGAAGCTGATCTTATAAAATCTATCACTCTCAGCATTTGCAGCAGACCCTACATGTTAATTTGGAGATGTACCACTATTGGTTTATTCACTATTAAGAGTGCCTATCACCTCAAAGGATAATTACAAGATCGTGTAAAAGGCCAATCCTCAACAATGTAAACAAAGAAGGAAGAATGGACCAAGATATCACATCCGAAGATTCCCAAAGCAAACAAAGCTTACTTATGAGAGCTTGTCTAACTGCGTTCCCCGCAAGATCTAAGTTGTTCAAAAGAAAGAGCCACAAAAAATCCAAAGTGTCCTATATGCAAGCAAGTATCTTAAGTAGTGGAACATGCACTGTGGGAATGCCCCTAAGCTCGAGATGTATAGGGGCAATGTGTAAACAAAATTAATAAATGTGGAGTCCAGGGCCAGGCTTTTAAAGATTTAGTGGGGGCAATGTATTGTATCTTAGATAAGGAAGAAATGGAGGAGTTTGCAATGATTTCATGGAAGCTATGAAAAAAAAAATGAATGAGTTTATTTTCAAGGATGTCTTCACACATCCTACCACCTTAGTGCAGCAATCAAAGCTCTTACCAACAGACCTCAAACAACTTCAAGAACCCACTAGCAGTACTGGAGATGTTACACCCCACCTAAAAAGATTCTTAGGTCTTGACTTTAGTAGCCCTAATCCTAGTTAATTAGGAGTTATGTTATTTGAGAATAAGAACAATTTTAGATATTTAAGTTGGCAAGAGGACCGTATAAGTTAGGTTTAGTAGAATTATTAGAAGATTCTAGTGCAATATTAATTTTGAGGAAAATGAAATTTTTAAAGTTTAATTGGTTTAGTAATATTATTTTAGAGAATTTTTAGTGATTTATTAATTTTAAGGATAAATGCCAAGAGGCCAATGGAAGCATGACACATGGCATATTGATGGCCTAAGCAATTGGGTTAAATGTTGAATGGATTTAGAGAAGGCCCAAGAGTGGTTTACTAAGGGCCCAAACGTTTTGGGTTTAAAGGCTTAGGAGAGGCAATAAGACTTTAGGCCCTACTTGATGGACATAAGACTTTAGGGCCCTAATGCACTAAGAATGTGATGGGCTACGAATAAAATGTTAAAAATCCTTAGGCCCAACTTGGGAGATATAAAGTTTTAAGTCTTTCTTAGAGGACACTAGAAAATAAGCCTAATGTAAAGGACATAAAGCCATTGGGCCTAACTTAGTAAGAATGAAGGACTTAGGCCCAACTTGGAAGACATAAGATTTTAAGCCTCACTTATTGGACACAAGACTATGGACCTAACTTAGTAGACCCAATATATTAGGCCCAACATAGTAAGCATAAGGCCATTGGACCTAACTTAGTAGGAGTGAAGGCATTTGGCCCAACCTTGAAAATACATGTTATATGGACCCAATCTTAGTAGGCCTTTGAAGCCTTAGATGAGACCTCAAAATCTGGACATAAGCTCTACTCATTAACCCACACCAAAAGCCCACACCCAAAACACTTACACAAATGGCCCTACAAGCCCATTAAGGCCCAAATTAAGGATTTTCACCAAATACAATACAAAAGCCTTGTATTGCATTTTCACCATTTTATTTGAAGCCCACATACACCATACCATTGGTTTCCTCAAGTTCATATTTTACGCCACACCCCTAAGGATTCCTTTGGACCCAAATTAAGTTTTGAGCTTGGGTTAAGAGCATTAATCAACTTCTTCATGATTAGTGATCCCTAAAACCATATTTTAAGCTTAAATTCATTTTTTAATTCTTTTTTATCTGAACTTTATTTTTTTATTTTTTTTCATCATTCTTAGATTAAATTAGAAGATTAGTCTTTATCCAACACATGTCATTAGAAGCAAAGACATGTCAATGTCCAAAACATCACAATCGGCCCCTTGATACATCACTTGGTGCATTATACCAATTCAGGCCATAGTCCACACCAATTTCATTATTTCCTGAAGGGTATTTTTGTCCTTTAACATCTCACATTATCCCCCTCAGTTCAGTTTGAGTGTTGGTCATTTTTGCTCAAAGAAACTAAACCAAAGAAGCCAATTGATTCCATTGGAGGCCTAGTTGAAGTCAAACGGAATGGCTTGTGTTTGGTTGCACTTTTGCACATGGCCAAGCCGCCGCCACACGCCACCTCCCTTCTCCAATCCCCAAGAGTCCCTCTATTCATCATGGTGAACCTTGACTCAAAGCCACCCCAAATAGAGCTAAAACCAATTGGCTTTTGTGCAAGACACCACTCAGCAACCGCCCCCATTTCACCCGCTTCTTTGTGCTGCACATACATCATCACATGCCAACCAACCCTCCACCTTTTACCACCTAGAAAAGCCTTCAAGGAGTGTCATGATACCTGCACAAATCAGCCATGGAAAAAAAATAGTGATGCAAGCAAAAAAAATGAAAATCTGTCCAAATTGCATTCTACTACCCGATGGCACCATGGCATGACCTCATCCCTCATTTTTTGTTTTCCTTTTTTATTTTTCACCCCATGGTAGCTGCTGCACCCACTTAGCACTTTGTAACACTTTAAATATAGAAAATCATGAGGGATAGGAAATTGTTCACATTTGCACAAGGATGACACAAAGCTGGAAGTTGCACTCATCACCACCACCACCCACTCCACCAATCACAAGGCTCTCCTTCAGCCAAGGCGTCCACCTCCCATCTTGAAGCCTATAAAAACCCACTCCAGTCCCTCATTCCTCCACACCTCTTCTCCAAACTCCTTTTGAGTTCTTGAGAGCTCTTCTTCCTTTACTGTGCAAAAGAGTAGAGACCAAGTGAGTTGGGTGAAGTTCTTGAGTGAAGTGTGTTTAAGAGTCTTTAAGGCCACAATTTTTGTAAGTAGTCTTGCTTAACTCTTGCTAAGTATTAGAACAACATGTTAGGCTATAATTTATGCCATGATAATTAATTTTGATTGAGTTTAAATAAGGTTTAGCATGCTAAGTTCAAAACCAGGTCAAATTTGAAGTTTTGTTGGAATTACTTATGTTGGATGGAATTTTTAGCCATGAAATAAGTTAGTATGATTTTATATAATTCATAAATGTCTTAGAATATTTTTGAAGGTTTAAATTTAAGGTTGAAAGCATACCATGATAGATTTTCATTCTATCTTGTGTTGATCATCCAAGCATTAACGGTTTGATTAATTCATGCTTACTTTTTGGAGTTTGGAATTATTTCACCTAGGCTTTACATATGAGAATTTAGAAAACCTTGTGATTGGGATAAGAATGAAAATGCATGATTTAACTAAGTTTTGAAACATCTTTGGATAAGGAAAGCTAGAAACATCATGCATATACTTAATGGATGGTTTAGTGAGAATTAAGCTCTTGAAGCCATGTTTAAGTGTTGTGATAAACTTGTATGACCTGATGCCTAAGTTTAATAAAATCACACATAGGCCTTAAAGTTATGCATGCCACGGATTGAGTGCAATTGGCATGGTTGTGCTTTGATTCTTAAATTTCTAAGGTCATATGTGGATTTATAACACAGAAAATATGAGGTTTGTGAAGTTTGGTGAATTTTGGGGCAAAAAATACAAATAGTGAAAAGTTATGGTCATAGAATTTTGCCAAGTATAGGGGCATTTTTATAAATATTAAATTTTTGAACCCGTTGATTATGAACATCTTCCTTAGATGTTCAAATTCTAACTTAGCATAACTTTGACTACAGACGCTTCGATTATCTAAACTTAAGAAGTTTGTAAGTTAATTTCTAACTTACTCTTAGATAATTTATTTATGATTCTTGTATAAGTGTCACATTCATATTATAAATGTCATTTTGAGCATGAAACTCCATATGATACATTATTGAGCCTTTGATTACTTGCTTAAAAGACATGAAATTTTTACCATTTTTAGCATATTGCATATAAATGTCATTTTCACATGAAAGCTTGATACATATATACATGTCATGAAATATATTTTTAAGCGTAACATGAAAATGAATTTTCTCACCACCCCAAAGGCTAAGATAGAGAATTATCCTAGTGGAACTCTTCTGTCCACTCTGGAGTGAGTAAAAATAGAGTCATAACCCTGGGTTCACAAAGAACCATCAATGGGCTTTAAATGGATTGTTTTTAGGGAATGTCGGAGTGAAGTCGTATATGACACCTAATGTTGATGGATGCATATGTTATGATGAAATGTTATGATACCAATGCATTGAGAATAATGTATGCAAACAAAGACGTAGTGTCAACATAAGTTGTGCTACAGTCACGAGTAGGTGCTCATTGTGCATATGGGGAACCGTGTTGCAACCATACGTATGTTAATGATGGCTTTAATAACGATTAAATGTTATGATTTTTTAAAGCGATGAGGTATGGAATGTTCTCTTTCGAAATGCCATGTTTTTTAACTGAGAAAGTGAAAATGTTCTCTGAAAGAGAAAGTGCATCAAAGTTTTTCTGAAAATATTGAGGAACCCAGATGGGAGACAAATACGAATTTTTGTTTTCTTGCATATTAGTGCATACATCTCATGTTTATCATTAATCATGCATATCTTATCTCTGTGCCAGTTAGTTGTTCCACTTATTGAGATTTCAAGTAAATCTCACCATTATAGACCCACTATCATTCCCCTCGGAATGATAGAAGCTGTATCAAGACCAGTAGAGGAAAAACAAGAGATATAGATGGTTGAAGAGAAGCCGGACCTTGAACGAAGACTAGATGTAATTTCGATATTCGTAAGTATTGACTCTTCATACTTCAGAGTATATGCAATAGTTTATCTAACTAAGAACTTGGATTAAATATTTTGTATTAAGGAAATGTTATCCTTAAGTTTGAACTTATGATGGTTATTAATGCTACTGGGATGTTTTAGTTCGTTCTGGTATGAGTTATAATGAATCACCCTTATTCCACTGTGATTATTGCATAATGCTTGTTGTATACTTAGATGAATTACATATTAACTGTCATGAACAAGGGTATGTAACCTTGTGTTGCATATCCCGATACTCCAAGTCTCCATTACATCTCAAGCGAGAATTTGGGGTGTCAAAGGAGAAGATCACGAACTAAATGGAAGATGGGAGGCTCCCCCACGGGGTTTTTCAAACATAATTGGGATGTGCTTTGGATAAGGTTCATTGTCAAATGGGTATTGGTGCTATAACTCGTGATTGGGGAAGGGCAAAGTCAGCGCAACCTTAAGAATGAAGAGGGATATGCTTCCAAATCCTTTCCTAGCAGAAGCACTGCCAGCTCTTTAGGCCACTTTATTCTGCAAAAACTTGGGTTTCAAAAACATAATACTAGAAGGTGATGCCCTGCAGGTGGTCCATGGTATCCAAAGATAATATGAACTTGACACTTGTACGGACATGATTATGGCAGATACAAAATCCATATTGGCTAATTTTGATAATTGGTCAGTGCAACATGTAGGGAGGAACAAGAGTAAAGTTGCTCATGCTCTCGGAAAGAATACGCTAGGCATTATGGACACTATCATTGAATTGGAGGACATTCCTCAATGTATTCTTTTTATTGTCCTAATCATCATTTCTAACTCCTATTTCCTTATCTTTCACATTATTTTATTCAACCATATATTACTATGGCCCCCTCAAACCGTTCAAGTGTCATTGGTTCTGTCTCGGCCCAAGCGCCATAAACCCCACCGAAAATCATTTTTCTTTTTCTGGTCCCTAGATTCATACACCTCATCTGTGAACATTACTATGGCCCCAACCAGCTATAGAGCAAGCCTCGATCCGAGGTTCGTATACCTTGCTGGAAGTCATGACCATTCGTCACCAACTTAAGGGATATTCACTCCAGAGCAGCTGAAGCAGTTGCACTGGGATTTCCCCCTTCCCAGCACGGATGGTAGTGATTAAAATTCACTTTCCCATTCCTATATCCAATCAGTCAATTATTCAAAAATACTGTGTAGCCACTGTAAAAACTGTTAGTACGAAATTTTAACTTTGTAAGCAGTTTTAGAACCTTGTAATTTATGAAAACTCATTTTTACCTTTTAACTTTCCGTTTATTTATGCCATTAGCTTTTTCTCATTATTTACATACAATTTTGGCCCCTAAACACTACCAAAATTGGCCAAGTAATGACAAGGCAAACAATGTTTAGGTGGGCAATGTGAGTCGAGCAAGTTCAAAAGCAAGCCAGGGCATTAGGGCACATAAAGGTAAGCAAGCTGGAGTTCCAAACATGTTCCACGGGCGAGGCAATACGGATTCGAGTAAAGTACCAGGGATACATTCCTCGCCTACCTTCCATCCGAGCCAAAGCTCGAAGTCCAACCCCACACTTTAAGGAGAAAAATGAACAAAGTGATCATAAACAAGTAATTCGTGAGTGCTCAAAATACAAGCGAGTGCTTTTACAAAACTCTCCGACTCTAACAACGACGTTTTAAGAGAAGCATACGTAGGTGAAAGGGATCACGGACTCAAATACCAAGCGCCCGACCATGCACAGAGCTTTCCGCTACGTGGGCCACATTCACAAACGACAGACTAAGCTTCCCATCTCCTTGGCCGAGTTTCTGAGACACGTAGAGCACATTCACTCCATCTCGGTTACTCCCTCCATCCGGCACACGCTGAATATTCTTGCCAATTAACCAGCCAATTGCGTTGAGAACTATCAAACCCGTGAGGTAAATTCTCACTTCCACACTCTACCTTTTCTGAGACCCTGAAACATACCCATTCTCTCTCTCTGTCTCTCTCTCTCAACCTTCAAGGAAAAGACAAAACCCTAACTCTACAAGTTGAATTCGTACTTGCAAGCACTTTTAATAATAAAAAGAATGTCCTTAGCCAATATATATATATATATATATATATATATATGACCAATTCATCTGTCGTACTGCGCGCAGAATAATGATTACTTCCAATTAGAGGAGGAAAAGACCAAACCGAAAGGGGAACAAAAATATCCTAAGAAGAAAGACGAGAGAAAAATACCAAGAACAACAACAAGATGAGTCAATACCATTTGGTATCCAAAAGTACTTAGCCATATGGAGAGAAACCTCATCCAGATTATCTTTCACCCTCATATGCCTTGGAGGACATCTATAGAAACCCTAAGCCAATGAATGATCCAACACTCTAAAAGGTCCTTGCATGTGGAGTCACTTTTAGAGGAAGAAAACAAAAAAATAGTCCATCAATGAGGGAAGAAGAAAAGAAGAGGAACTTACCAATTATAATCCGTTGGTCATGATCATGTCGTTGAACCATAAATAAACCAAAAAAAAAGATCCATGACATGCACGACCGATCTAAGTAATTATGTCAAACACTTGATAATACCGATCAACCACATCCCTTCTCCCATAATTACCCAATCCTTTCTCTCCATTTTGCATGAGTATTCTATTATTGGTTGGTTGACATTTTTATGGATTCCTTTCTCATTTTTTTTACTTAAGGTTGCAACTATTGTTGATTGTTTGCTCCATTTGATGTAATTGATTTAATATTGATAGTTATCACTATTGCTGATTACATTTTCCATCTTTTAGGATTGTTTATTACTTAATATAAGTTATGATTACCATTGAATACTTTTGTAACCTTTCTTTTATTCTCTCATTTCTAAAAGCTATGATTGTACGTAATTGATTACTTTTATCACATTATAATGTTGTTTATTATAATTATAGTTCATCATATTTATCATCTTTCATGATCGTCGCTACTGATGGCACTTGGATAACCTAGGCGCGGCATGCATGGTCTGGGCCAATCCCCCAAGCATCATATTTTCCAGTTTTTGTTTTTTGTTTTTTTTTTTTTCCATCTAAAGTATGGCGAAACGTCAATCTGTTGCTTTCAAAAACCCAGCAACCACAACACCCCCTCTGCAGGATTCCCAGGCTGTCGATCCTTTAGATAGCCGAAGGCTTTTGTCGAACAGAGCAGAGCGGGAGTCACACGCGCGAGTAATAGCAGCACGTGAGATCCACGCTCTACCACACCAGAAGCTTCTACTGCCGCCATGAACGGCATTTCTGGAACCAAGGACCTCAGTTTCTTCAGACTCAACTAGCCGCCACACTTCTAGCGTGGCGTGTCTCTCACGCATCAGTACCACAGTCTATTTGGTTCTTGTATTTTGCTTTCTTTCAAGCTGAAAATTTGGATCTATAGTTGTAATCCGTCATTTTTACATTTATCTTTATGTTTATTGTTATTTCCTTTTGTTTAGGTAAAAATAAAAAAGAAATAGTCTATTAGACATTTTTTCCATAAAGTAAAAGTCATCTCCTCCTCTAGAGGTGGGATTTGAAATCTCTGTTTTAGGTAGAGTATGGTCTCTCAGACGATTGTCTATAAAGAGTTATAAAAGTTAAGACCATACCAGTCACATAGGAATTTGTATACTGGTAGAGTCACAACCGTGAGTAATTGGCTTGTAATCTAAAATTTTCCTTATATATATATATCAGGTTATAGATGTAACTTCGCTTTCATAAATGAATGAAATTTATTTCCTTATGGTAATAATAATAAAAAAAAAGTTATTATTACCATTTAATACTTTTGCAACATTTCTTTTATTCTCTCATTTCTAAAAGCTATGATTGTAATTGATTACTTTTATCACATTAATGTTGTTTAATTATAATTATAGTTCATCATATTTCTCATCTCTCATGATCGTCGCTACTGATAGTTGGGTAACCTAGGCGGCATGGTCTGGGCCAATCCCCAAGCATTGTTGGGTAAGGCAACCTAGGTAACATAGCCAGGGGCAACCCAAGTTGTGATAATTAATTGGGATGTAGAACTAAGGCTACACATGGGTTTTGTATTCAGCTCAAGGGTGCATGGTTTGTTTTAATTTTTTTTTTTTTTTTAAATATTTTTCAATGTTTTACATTACTTTATATCTCTTTTATTTTATGTAAGCTTTAAACCACATGCCAACACATGGCATGCGATACTAGCTAGATTTCCATCAAATAATCTAGCTAATAGAAGATTTTTATTGAAAAGATTTACAAGTGTTAGGAGCAAATTAAATTTGAAAATCCAAGGAGCAAACCGATAAAGATGAAAAACCCATAGACTTTATTTGATTTTTTCTAAAGTATGATTGTTCCTGTTAGCCATGATTCTGTTGAATTTCATACTTGACTCCTCTTCATTAAATTTTGTGTTTTTTTTTTAAATAAAATCCGATTACGGATAACTGGTTACATAACCAGATCCGTAACATAGTCCATACTAGATCCGGTTTCATCTTATTTGCCCGGGTCTAATCTGGATTTTCGGGTCCGGATAGGAAAAAAATCTGACCCGGTTGTACACCCCTATCGTCGGGTGTTCTTGAAAGTGATCCAAACGAAAGGACTTACATGGTTGGCTGAAAAAAGAAAACTAAGTTATACGTATTGGAACTTCTCGAACTCCTTGATTTGGTAGAATGAGTGGCCGATAGAGTGGCCTTACCAGCAAAATTAGCAACAGAACTGAGACTTTTATGAAATTATGAAATATGATTTATTTCATATTTCATAATTGATCTAATGATTTATTTTCAAATTATGAAATAGAAAAGTTTGAGGATGAAATTTTTATAAGGGGACATATAGCATCGGATATTTTAAAAAAAGAAAATAAAATAAAAACCAACACTAGAACTTTATATCTATCAATATAAATAGGTTAAGTTTTAAAAAAATTATCAATCCATCCTTAAATGTGTTCTTTAGGGAAAAAAACATAATTGATCAACTAATGTTTGATGGACAATGCCATGTCAGAATGGTGTGATGGAAGTGGGATGAGAAAGTAGTACTATACAATACAACTCTTTCAAAAATCTTGGGTTTTCATAAGAGAATGAATCACACGTAAAATAGAAGTGCTCATAAGATTACAGTATAAGAGTTGACATCGTGCTCTCTTCAAAAGGCAAAAACATGACAAAAGGTCTCAGCATATGATCAGCACTTACAAATTCTGTTTCATTTTCCTAAACTAATTTAAAATTTTAGTGTACATGGATTCTGTTGTGAAACTCCATGCAAAATCATCAACAGCTACTGCAAAAAAAAAAGAAAAAAAAAAAGCATTTGTGACGGATTATTTACTACGAGAATGACTATTTACAACGAAAACAACTCATTTTAATAGAAAATAGTCATTTTCGCAAGAAATATCTAGCCCCAAATAAGCAATTTTTTTGTAACTAGCAATAGTATAATGAAGTGCCAATGGCAGATATATATAATGGTCCATGTCCATTACCCTAAATGGTCTTTCGAAGCAGCTTTCTCGATCTTGAGGAAATATATATGCTCATCACAAGATATTGATAATCACGAATGTTGAAGCATGGGATTGAAATTATATGCTGATGATCACAACCTTTTCTACCACTTACCTACTGATCTAGGCCCTGTATTGATTGAACTAGCAGCACCAGCAATCTGGCATACATTACGTTTGTATCTCTTCTATCCTCTTAATGGCTTCCCCCATATTGAGGCGTTGTTTTGGATTACTTTCAATGCAAGTAACCCCAATATTGAGGAGTTGCACCATATGGTTGATTGAACTTGTATTGCTCACTATCTCCGGATCTAGCACTTCATGCACTCTTTCTTCAGATATTGCCGTCAAAACCCATTGCACAACATCAGTACCACCCTTTCCATTGCTAAGATAATAAGAGGGGAACTTTCCTGTAAGAACTTCAAGAATGATTATTCCAAGACAATAGACATCAGACTTTGGAGAGACTCTTTGGAATTGTATGTAATCAGGGGATTTATAGGCAAACAATGCTTGGGCGGCGATGGGCGGAGTGGCTAGTGAATTAAAGCAATAGTCATTTAGAAGTGGCTCATAATCATCTCGTAGAAAAACATTGCTAGACTTGAGATTCCCATGGGGCAAATCATACGAAGGAAACGCCGTGTGGAGGAAGCCCATTCCACGAGCAATGCCCTGGATAATCTTCAAACGCGTTGGCCAATTGAGGTCGGCATGACTCGTTCCGCGATCACCTAAAGGATATATAATTATGCATTAGAAATTTAAATGGAATCACTGCAAGAAAATTATTTATTTATAGTCAATTATTTTCTACGAAAATGACTATTTTCTACTAAGATGAATCTATTTTTTTCACAAATAATCATTATCATCACAAATAATTCATCGCAAATGCTCATTTTTCTTGCAGTGAATGGATATATAAACCTCAAGGTGTAACACAATATAAAGTTTGGCAACTTTGTCTTATACGAAGGAATTAAGCTTCTTATTCAAATCTTCCCCCCTTTTTTGGCATCATACTCGCACCTTGAAAAATAAGGATAAATCAAAACTTCCATAGAATATTAAATAGAAGATATTGGTAGTTAATCATGTAGCTCATACCGTGTAAGACATATAGCAAGCTGCCTTTAGGAATGAATTCCGACACCAACAGCTTCTCCTCTCTTCGAAAATGATAAGCTAGAGGAGTTAAGATATTCTGATGCCTTAGTCTTCCAAATCGTTTCATCTCAGCATCAAACCCCTCTCTTTGCAACGTATTCATCTCTCTCATTCTCTTCACGACCACTGACAACCCGTTGGCCATTACGGCCTTATACGCGGAACCCAAACCACCATTGCCGAGCACTTCAGCAGATGCCTTCATCAAATCAGGCAACCCAAATGTACCATTGTCAACATTCAGCATTATAAGATCAGCCATTCCATTATTTCCACGAGATGAACCTTTCTTCGTATCACCTTTTCGGCTCGAGTGATCCATTGCCCCACTGCGATTAGAACTTGCCATGCGCATTTCAACCATTTGAGCATCCGACGTTACTACTCCACTACCTAGGATATCAAAGTCTTCGTGCTTTCTCTCCTTCGCGTAAGTACCAAATGCAAAGAACATGAAGAGAAATAGTATAGTGCCAAGGAACATAAGCACTAGGATGGTATTGTTGCTGTGTTTGTTTTCAGATGTCGACGTTCCGTTTTCTTTCTCTGTGCAAACCTTGTCCAATGGCTTCCCACAAAGTCCTCCATTTCCTGCAAACGTATCCGCGGCAAAGATCGACAAGCTCTTAGGGATTTCACCTTCCAGCATGTTGTTTGACATATCAAGTTGTTTCAACGAGGATATATTAATAGGTGGTATACGACCTGTGAACTCATTGTTCTCAAGGTGGAGTTCTATGAGGTGGGATAGTTCTGTTACTGACTCAGGTATCGTTCCATTTAAGCGATTATAGGAAAGCCAGACTTTCTTCAATGAAGTAATATGGGAAAAGTAATCTTCAGGGATATTACCAGAGAATTGATTGCCGGTTAATAAGAGAGATTTCAAAGCGCCAAGCCTGTGAAAGTCTGGAATTGGACCTGAAAAGGAGTTGTTCACAAAGCTGATAGTTCGAAGCCCGTGAAGTTCAACTAAAGCATCAACGTCTATGTTTCCTCCGAGACCTAAGCCGGTGAGATGGAGGCCGGTGATTGTTCCATCAAAGCAAATGACTCCCGCCCACTTGCCCGAGCATGGAGATAAGTTTGGAACCCATGATCTTAGCGCGTCTCCATGGATGAATGATTGCTTGAGTTTGAGGAGAGCCTCAGTTTCCGAGAGTGAAAGAGAGAGGGGAAGGAAGCAGAAGATGAAAAAGAAGAGAAACCGAACAGCGGCCATTGCTGAGAGGAATGACCGCTGTTCGGAGAGACTTTGTGGTTCTCTAAGCCTTCAATTTGTTTGCTTTTTTGGGTTTGGCAGGAAGGTCTCATGTTGGGGTCGTGGGGTGTATGTTGCTTTGAGAGAGAATTAGTGATGGAAGTGCCAGATTTACGTGAGTCTAAGAATAGGGCATTCAAATATTTGGATAATAGACAATTGAGAAGAGGCATGTGGCCTGTGGGGTTGCGAGAGAGTTGGGGGCGTGGGGGAGAGAGACGTGTGCGCAACTTATGTTGACCAAGTCAGATTCATTCGAGGCATTTCTCGTTATTGAAGTGCAACATTAAAGTACTCTCACTTCAGCGCGCAGTCAAACGATATGGTTTATAAACAGTATCTTGGAAGATTATATATTGAATCTATTGATATATGTTGTATAATTATTTTAAAATATATATATATATAATCTATTATTAAATATATATATATATATATATATATATAAATCTCATATTTTTTTATTTTTCTTAAAAAAAATTATACGATATTTACGAACTCTATGATTAGAAATATGTTTTTGATCAAACTCAATTAGAACATTGGCACTAGATTAGCCAAATGTCAATGTAAGTCTAAACTTTAGCTAGATATGAGAAAAAGCTTCTATATTGGACTAGCCAAAAGTCCAAAACTTAAGACTTGAGCTACAATAAATCTTAAATCATCTCTAAACATGATTAGCTACTATTCACAATGGAAAGCAATATTTTATTATTTCATCACTTTTCTCTCTATTTGAATGGTAAAACATGCATGGCATGCACATTATTTATTCTACTGATTGCGAATATTGATAGAGTAGATATATTATTTTTACAAAACATGAAGATTTAAGAAATATATAAATTGTATTTGTAAAAAAAAAAATTATAAAAAATATATATAATATTATTTATTATTTTAACTTTAAGATAGTTAGTCCAATATAAACTTATTTAATCAAAAATTAATACTATAGCTAAAAATTAAGATTCTAGCTAAATTTTAGACTTGCCAATACTCTTAGAGTGACGTTTGATTTGGATGATAGTATTGTGTTAACCCATAGGTGGATGGATATATGTAAAGAAATTGGACAGATATATACGTCATGTCAGCTGTAATAAATTTAGATAAATGCTATTTGACATTCTAGACTTCAAATTTCAGGCATTCTTTTTAAAAAATAGATAAATTGAATATTTATATGAAAAAATTTATTTTTTTAATAGTAAAATATCCCATTTTTTTAAATTAATAAAATACGCGAGACTTACACATCTTAAAATTGTATCTAACCTTACTTTTAAATTTAATTAATATCTATGCAACATCAACTTAATAACTTCTTATGATGGTTAGTTTCTGTCACCAAATAAATGTTCAAATGTAAAAATATATACTTGAAAGTTGAATGTCATTCTTCAAACATGAGAAATAGATATGTTCAAACATATAAGATTAATGACGTTCAATATATTTTTCAGTTCAAGAAAAATATTACATGTAGAATGTTATTTCCATGTATACATATAATTCGCATGTAAACATTGGCATTTGAAAGTTTATACGAGTGCATTCAAATATTTTAACTTTGGGAACGAGCACGTTCAAATGTATTGTGGGCATGCAGTGGCGGGATGAGGAATTTATTTTAGGGAGCAAGCGAAGCTAAAAATATAATAAATTTTTTTTTCTTTTTTTTTATTTATATACAGTTTTTCCTACTATATAGAAAAATATGATAGTAAAATCTACAATAGAAATAAATTAGGTCTAATACAACTTATGTATCACAAAAAGTATATCATGTGCCAAGAATGTACAATATATCATTGAAATAACATAAAATTACATGTACAAAAATATCAAACAAAAAAGAGATACAAAACGTCTAAAACTATAACTTACTCTCTTTTATGAAAACAAAATTATCTAGTATTGAATCTAAATCAAAGTTCTTAGCGATTTCTATTGCAATATAGAAAATTAAGTTATTTACTAGAAACTCATCTTCAATTTTATTGTGAAGTCTTGTTTTCACAATTTTCATAGCTGAAAATGCATGTTCATCACTAGTTGTTGTAGATATTGGAAGAGTCAAAACAAAAAAAAATCAATCTATCAATAAGATAATATATTTTTTATTTCTTTGTCTCTACCAATCTTTGACATAAGTCTGCAATGGATGATAAATTATAAAATTCTAGATTAGTAAGCACATCAATTTCAAAATGTTTCAATTGAAACCTCAAATTAATTTTCTCATGCTTAGAAAAATCAAGAAATTAATACTTTTCATAAATTCTCTGGTAATATCCATAAAGATTACTTACCCTTTATCTCCACAATATTGATAGATTGATTCTTTTCATCAATATATATCATCAATATTAAAGTGTTAAAAGTTATGTCTCTCCTTCACCAAACCTCCTATCATTTGTAAACAAAGCATTAGGATTTCAAAGGTGGGTTGTCTGTACTGTGGACCACATGGGCTTGTTTTCTACTGGTGTAACGCCTCAATGAAATGTCCAAACCATATGGCCTATATTCCAAAATGACTAGTCAATAATATAATTGGAGCCTCATTGGAACCTTATAAAGTTAAAGAACATCTCATTCCCAAGCAATGTGGGATCTCATACACCACTTACTCTTATCCTTATCATATGAGGTATCACAATCTTCCTTAAATTCTCAACGTCCTCGTCGAGCCTGATCGTTGTAGGTAACACGGCTCAAATCCCACAATTTTGGTTGGGGTAGGCTCTGATACAATTTGTAATGCCCCAATAAAAGGCTCAAACCACATGGTCTATACTCCAAAAAGACTAGTCAATGATACAATTGGAGCCTCATTAGAACCTTATAAAGTTCAAGAATTTATACTTCCCAAACAATGTGAGATCTCATACACCACTTACCCGTATCCTTATCATATGGGGTATCACAATTAGGCTCCTTTTTATTTGTAAGTGTGTTATGTTAAGTTATTTTGAGGTTAAATGTTTTTGGGTTGGGCTCGGGCTCTAAATTATTTTGGGTTGGGTAATATTTTATTATAGCGACTTTTCACTATTTTAAGTGGGTTGGGTTTCGATTTCTTAAATAGACTGGTGTTTGAGTTGAAATTAGATTAAGTATATTAAGTGGATATTGATAGATTTAGAAAAATGATGATATTTAGGGTTGCGAGAATCTTAGAAGTTTTAGGAAAAATATTTTGGTATTTTTAGACTTAAATATCAAAATACGTGTTTACTTGGAGATTTACGTAAGTTACGTGTCTAATTATTTAGGTGACAATTGATATTCATTCGGCACTATTATGGAAAAATTCAAAAAAGTTAAAAACCCCAGATAAGCGGGGTTTCTATACTAAATTTTACATAAAAAGAAAATAAACTAATGTTGATTTTATAAAAAATGTGCATGATATGTTTTGAAAAGAAATGTGGAAACAACCTCAGTTATTTGTTCTGCATTACTCATGACATCTATATAAAAGTTGAAAGTGTTTTTGTCATTACTGGTGTAGACATGAGTAAATTTTTGACATTCTAATTCTGAACTATACAAAATTTATGAAAATTTGTGCATGAGATGTAAAGATGTTCTGAATTTGTTTCTAAATATGTGAAATGATCTGAATTTGATTCAGTACTCTATTATGATATGATGTGGCATCTGAAATCCTTTAGCATGACTTTTTGATTCTGCATCTGATTCTATTTTTAGTCATGTTCCGATGATTCTAATTCTATTTTGCTCTAATATATGGCCCTGCCACGAGTGATAATTGTAACATTTAGCCCCGTCACAGGATATAATAGTGACCACTAGCCCTGTCATAGGATATAATAGTGACCCATGGCCCTATCACGAGATATAATAATTACCTCTGACCCTGTAATGAGATATAATAGTTAACTCTAACCCTGTCACAGGATATAATAGTGGTCTCTATTCTGAGTACAATCGCTTTGGTATCATGCTGATTTATGTTCTGCTTGACTTTTCGTAGAATACACAACTCTACCATTGGGGTTAAACATGGTCTCTGTTATAATACGATGCTTTAAATGTTATGATATAATAAGATGATGATGTTCAGTCAGGTTATGCTAAAAGACATTTTTGAATCTAAACATTTTGAACTGTCACTCTGATATTTTGATAACATATTTTTGAATCTACATTTCTAAAATTAAAATATTTTGCTCTACATTTTGAATTATAGGAAAAGTCTTATGTTTACATATTAGTATATATTCTTTGCTTACTGAGTTGTTGATAACTTACCATTTATCTCCACAATATTTTTCAAATGATTTGAATATTACAGCTGAGTATCAAGAATATAAAGCATGGGTGAGATAAGTTAAGCATAGTGGATTAAACAGAGAAGGCTTATATGAGTATTGATGAATTTTATTCAGTAAATTTGTTGTGCTTTGATAATTTGATATGTTGGGAGGTTAACGTTTATATTAAGAATTTGTGGTATTACTAGTTATTATTTAAAGTAGTCGAGTTAAAACAGTGAGATCTACGTGTAGTTGAGAGATTGGAGTTTATATAGTACTGTAATATATGATTTTAAGTGAAAAGTAATAACTCTCCGACCACATTCGGAACCAGGGCGTTACATTTGATGAGACTGTTACTGCTTTATTTTTAATTTTATTCTGTAATCTGCACGTGGACTTGTGATCTGAACTTGATACTTGTAATATGGAATTTCCAGATTTTTTGTGGAATTTGTAATCTGAAATTTTCAGATTTTAGAAAGTAGTTTGTAGTCTTTTTTTTTATGTATTGTGGCGGATTTTTTAATGTGTGGGTTTGTTTATGGCAGATTTTTTTATTAAATTTTTTTTTTTTTCATGCCAGATTATTTTTACATAGCAGTAGCTTTTATAGCAGCAGATTTTTTTATGATATTTTTATAGCAGCAGATTTTTTTATAGCAATTTTTTAGAGCAGATTTTTTATGGCACATTGGCACATGATTATAATCGGAAAATCAGACTGAGCCAGACCAGAATCGATAAAATCAAAAATACCGGTTTATGAATATAACTGATACAATATTAGTTCTTGAAATTTCAAAATTATACCAATTTGGTTCTAAAATATGTCTAAAACCGAACCGGTTACACTCGTACAATAATGCATGTCATTTCTGTAATAATTAAGATAAATATTAAAAATAAAATAAAATAAAATCTTAATATAACACTAAACGTTCGACGCTCGCATGCTAACTTAATTGACGATTGAATGTGATAATATATACATGACAAATGTAATTTAGAAACACTCATAATGTTATATTACCAAGTTCCAAGTACATACATTAATTATTTAAAATCCTAGAAAAAAAATTCAGAATTTAAAACGTTTTGTTCAAATGTCATATACATGAATCATGTGTTCAAAGGTGAAAAAAGCGTTTGAACATGCATGGGAAACGATAATCACGTTTTCTAGTTCGTCTGATCGTAAATATTTTAACATTCGAACGCTAGCTTACGTAGTACAAACCGGATGAGAAATGTCACAATAACAAGCTTGGTTCTAATTTGAATGTTTGTCTATATCAAGCTTAGTGACTCTGCTATGCATTTGCACAAACAAGAGGAAGGCATCACGGGCGTATCACTGCCGGCATGAAAACAGAGCACTACCATCAGCCACACTTTACAACAGAAACGCACCAACGTTACAACAAATTTCTTGAAGAATATTCTAGAATAAGCACGGTAGAGAAATCAATTATTTCTTCTCTCAAGTTACTGTAACAAACCGGCATTATTCTTTATTCCTTTCTTGTGTATAAATACCACTCAACGTACATAATGAAAAACAGAGAAGTTTCTTCCATTATCTTCTATTCTATTAACATGGTATTAGAGAAAATAAACGACTAACGTCACTCTGAATCCATGGCTGCCTCATCTGTGTCCTCTACCCTTTCTTCCTTCTCTCATATTATTACAACCAAGTTAACAAATGACAATTACCTTCTCTGGAAGGTGCAGATCTCAGCCTATCTGCGCGGACAAGAGCTCTATGCTCATGTCGATGGCTCACTTCCTCCTCCCCCCAAATTTATTCTAGAACCCACAACTCCCACACCTACACTCAACCCAGATTTTTTATCGTGGCAGCATACAGACCAGTTGGTTCTGAGTGTCCTTTTCTCTTCCCTCTCCAAGTCCATACTTGGTCATGTACTCTCCTCAACAACTTCTCATTCCCTCTGGACCTCTCTAGCGTCTATGTTTGCCTCTCACTCTCAAGTCAAAGAGTGTCAAATCAAATTTCAACTCACCAATCTCTCCAAAGGTGACCAAACAATCTCAGACTATGTTGGGAAGGTACGTTCCCTCGTGGACTCCTTGACTGCTACTGGCAACATTCTTCCTGACAAGGAAGTTGTCACTTATCTTCTCAAAGGATTGGGTCCCTCATATGAAGCTTTTATCACCTTTGTAACTACGCGGGTTGATTCTCTTTCCTCTCATGAATTATACCAATTGCTTTTTATTCATGAAAGTCGATTTTCTCACCAAACTAGGAGTTCTATCTCCTCTTTTGAGCCCTCTGTGAATTTCAGTACATCTAGAAATAGGGATCAGCGTGGCCGTGCAAATTTTCGTGGAGGCAGACAAGGACGTGGACGGGGACGCTCTTTCAGCAACAAGCGAGGAGGTAGATCTGTTTCTCAAGCAAATTCATCACAACAATATAACACTCAACGCCCCACCTGTCAAGTTTGCAGCAAATATGGACATGTTGCTTTACAATGTTATTACAGATTTGATCACTCATATCAGTTTGAAGCTCCAAAATCTTTCTCTGCTAATTATACTGCTCCTAGCTCTTTATCTGACGCCTCCTGGAATCCTGACTCTGGCGCTACGCATCATATCACAAATGAGCTCAGTAACTTGAATTTTCTTCAGAACAACATAATGGTAGTGACTCAATCCGCGTTGGAGATGGCTCGGGCTTACCTATCCAAAATTTCGGTGACTCTTGTTTCTCATCTAACACCTCTTCCTTCTATCTTAGAAACTTATTGCATGTCCCTGCCATAACAAAAAATCTTGTGTTTGTTCTACGGTTTTGCATAGATTATTCTTGTTATTTTGAATTTCACTCGTCTCATTTTTCTGTGAAAGACAAACAGACGGGGAAAGTGCTCCTCACAGCGCCCACGCATAATGGACTCTATGTTTTTCCCTCACTTTTTCCTCCAGATTCAAGCCCCTCCACACATCTTGGTGAAAGGACAAACACAGCCCAATGGCATCGAAGGCTTGGACACCCTTCCTTGACTCTTGTTTCCAACGTTCTACGCAAATATTATCTACCTACTATCTCTAGTTCTTCTAATTTTTTTTGTATTGAGTGTCCAGTTGCAAAAGCTCATCAATTACCTTTTTATAATAATCACACTACTTATACCAAGCCGCTTGAATTATTATGCGCTGATGTTTGGGGCCCAGCTCCTCATATTTCTAGACTTGGTTTTAAGTATTATCTCTCATTTGTAGATCAATTTACACGTTATACATGGTTCTTTCCTCTCAAGTTAAAATCTGATGTTGCTCAAATTTTTTCAACCTTTTTACCTTATCTTGAACGATTATTTAATACCAAACTTTTAACACTTCAAACTGATGGTGGTGGGGAGTTCAAATCCCTTACCCCAATTTGTCAAAAAATTGGTATTATACATCGCTTCTCGTGCCCTCACACTCATCAGCAAAATGGACTTGTTAAACTCAAACATTGACATATAGTCGAAACTGGGCTAGCTCTCTTAGCCCATTCTTCTTTGCCTTTCTCGTACTGGGTTTATGCTTTTGAAACAGCCGTTTACTTAATTAATCTTCTTCCTTCTCCAGTTATTAAAAATAAATCACCTCATTTCCTTGTTCATCATTGTGATCCAGATTATAATTTTTTAAAAGTTTTTGGATGTGAGTGTTGACCTAATCTTAGACCGAAGCTTTCAAACAAATTAAATTTTAAATCTGTCTCTTGTTTATTTTTGGGCTACAGCACATTACACAAGGGATACAAATGTCTTGATTTACAGAAAAATCTACTTTATGTTTCGAGGGACGTCATCTTCAATGAGAATTATTTTCCTCTTTCTAAGTCTCGGCCCGGTCCATTAAACTCTTCCAATTCACAAACAGTGTCCTTACCGTTACTTTCCCCTTCTATTCTTGGACCTAGCCCACCTACAATTCCTTTTAGTCCAGCCCATAATTCTCAATCGTCTTCAACCTCTCGCCCACGCCTATCTTCTACAACAAATAATTCTTTGTCCACCACGGTCAACTCACCAAATCTTCCTGCGTCATCTTCACCCCCGCCGCCACCTCCTCTCCAGTCTCTTCCACCACCCCGCTCACCCATCATCACACGAGCCCAAACTAACTCTTCTAGGCCCCGAGTCTTCACCGATGGCACCATCCCATATTCCCCTCGGGATTGTTTTACTACTACTTTAATTGTTCCTGATGAACTTTCGAGTTTTTCTGCAGTTTCTAAATATCCAGAATGGTGGGATGCCATGAATCAAGAATTTCAAGCTCTTCAACAGAACCGGACCTGGTGCTTAGTTCCCCCTACTCCCATGGCTAACATTCTCGACTGTCGATGGGTCTACCGTACCAAAACAAATGCTGATGGCTCATTTGAAAGGAGAAAAGCACGTCTGGTAGCAAAAGGCTACCATCAATTACACGGCTTGGACTACACTGAGACTTTCAGTCAGTGGTGAAGCCTTCCACGATCCATTTGATACTCTCAATTGCAGTCACTCGTGCCTGGCCTTTGAAGCAACTTGACATTCAGAATGCCTTTTTGCATGGATTATTAACTGACAATGTCTATATGCAGCAGCCTCAAGGATTTGTTGATAAAGCTCATCCAAATTATATCTGCAAGTTACACAAAGCTATATACAGTCTAAAGCAGGCTCCAAGAGCATGGTTTGCTCTACTTAGCTCTTGGTTACTTGATTTTGGTTTTAATTCTTCCAAAGCTGACCCTTCTCTTTTCATCTTAAATCAATCTGATGTGAAAATTTATTTTCTAGTCTATGTGGATGACATTGTCATCACATCTTCACATCAGTTTGCTATTGATCAACTAATTGCAGCCTTGGGTCGTGATTTTCCAGTAAAGGATCTTGGTGATCTCTCTTTTTTTTCTTGGCATAGAAGTGGACAGAACCATGAATGGCTTACTCTTATCTCAACGAAAGTACATCAAGCAACTCCTCACCCAAAGCAACATGCTTCTGGCTAAGCCCATATCTTCTCCTATGGCTGCCAATCTCAAGCTTTCTAAGTTTCATTCACCAGATTTTGAAGATGCTACTCTCTATCGCAGCATTGTCAGGGGTCTTCAATATTTATCTCTAACCAGACCCAACATCTCATTCTCAGTCAACAAAGTGTGCCAATTCATACATTCACAAAAAAAATTCACATTGGAGTGCTGTCAAGCGTATACTGCGGTATCTCAAGGCTACCATCAATTATGACTTGTTTTTTAAATCTCAAAATTCCTTTAATCTTCAAGCATATTTTGACACTGATTGGGGGGGATGTCCGAATGATCGAAGATCAACTGGAGGATTTTGCATTTACTTGGGAAATCACTTAATTTCATGGAATTCAAAGAAGCAAAGCACTGTGGCTCGCTCCTCCACCGAGGCTGAATACAAGTCTCTTGCATCCTCGGCAGTAGACCTCATTTGGCTACAAACAGTCCTTCGAGAATTGGGTATCTTCCTTCCTAAAGCTTCAAATCTGTGGTGTGATAACATTGGGGCTACGTATTTATCAATAAAGCATATCTATCACTCAAAAACCAAACACATGGACATAAATTTTCATTTTGTTAGGGACAGAGTTGCTGCCAAAACATTGCAAGTTTCATTCTGTAGTTCTCAAGACCAGATCGCTGATTTACTCCTCAAACCCATAGTTGCAAATCGGTTTTATCGCTTAAGGTCGAGTCTCAATGTGGTCGATATCCCATTGGACTCGAGCAGGCGTATCAAGCTTAGTGACTCTGCTGTGCATTTGCACAAACAAGAGGAAGGCATCACAGGCGTAGCACTACCGGCATGAAAACAGAGCACTGCCATCAGCCACACTTTACAACAGAAGCGCACCAACGTTACAACAAATTTCTTGAATAATATTCTAGAATAAGCACTGTAGAGAAATCAGTTATTTCTTCTCTCAAGTTACTGTAACAAATCGGCATTATTCCTTATTCCTTTCTTGTGTATAAATACCACTCAACGTACATAATGAAAAATGGAGAAGTTTCTTCCATTATCTTCTATTCTATTAATAGTCTGAATTGCATTTTGTTGACTGTTTAAAGCATCACAAAAAAGTGAAGTTCGAATGTAATATCTATCTTGACGTACTCTGAACTCATTAAAATCCTCCACCTTTTTGTACGGTTTGGGTAAGCTATTATGAAAAATAATCTTTTGTGACGAATTTCAGTCCGAAGCAAAATAAAAGCCAAATTATAATAAATTAATTGAGAAATATTTTAGTTATAAAAAAATTACATAAAAATAAATTTATAAATTAATGTAGTTTGATGCAGTATATCTTATTATAAAGTTATTTTTAGTATAAAATAAATCTAACGCATCATGTAAAATTACATTAATTTATAAATTTATTTATATATAATCTCTTTATATATGTAACAGTTATTTATAATAAATCAATCTTGTTATGGCATCATCAATTGCAACAAAACAAATCACGGTTCAGATCGATGACTCTTGGTTTGTTGATATATACAACTGCTCGCTTCTGGAAACCAGTAACAGCTAGCTGAGATCAAAAGAATAACAGAGAAACTGCATGCATGCTTTTGGCTGTTTGATGCTACCAATTTTGATATATATGTCTTTCACAAACCGATTCTCAAATTCTCAACTCTAATGTGATGTGAAAGCCTGCAAATATAAAACATTTGTCATCATTCACTGAAAACATGCACTTAAATTCCCCACAATCTAAGCAATTATCGAATGAATTTCCTAGGTGACTGCAAAACAGTGGAGTCAGAAAGCAGTACCGAAAAGATGTTGCAGTGACCAGGATCTGCAATGTGAGCCAGCAAGTTCTCAATGGGGTCCTCTCCTGTGTAAATGGCTTGGAACCAGAACCCTACAAAAGCAAGCATAGCAAGCCTCCCGTTCTTGATTTCTTTAGTCCTCAACACCATCACAGGCTCAGGGGACCCTCTCCCCCACATCATGGGGTCAAACCATAGCCCACCTGGGTAGCCAACATCTGGCTTTGGGTTTTTCTTGTGTGGAACTTTAGGCTCAATGTCAACGCTCCCTGGATTTATCATATCCGCCCATCTTCTGCCCTCCACCCAACCCATCAAGACTAATTGCACTACAAATAAGGTTGTTTGGTCTGCAAAGTACTCTCGAGTACCAGCATCGTACCATGAGAAGTTGTCGATGTAACCTAATCTTTCAAGAAATTCTGGAATCAGAATTCCAGCCACTGCAAGCATTGCCCACCTGCCATGCATCAGCTCAGCTTGTGCAAACCATTTAAGTGACTCTGGATCAGACCCTATAGAGAAAAAGATAAATCCATCAGAGACGTTCAAGAAAACCCAAATGGAAAGTGAGAATATTTTGGTTTCGAAAACAAAAAATGGAAGAAACGCATACCCAATCCAAGGGGGTCGAAGCCAAAATCGCCAGGAAGACTACAATTTGACAGGAAATTAAGAAAGTTAAGTGATGTCTTCAAGATGCCAAACTGCTTTCAATGAATTTAAACTGATAATGTTCAATGATAATTATACTAGAAATTAATGCACATGCTCTAATTAATTACAGTGAAAGTTGGGCACCTGCCATCAAGCCACTCGGGTGGTGAACTCCCTGGGAACCATAAAGGCCTATCCGGAGGAAGTGGTTCACATACACTTGACACACCTTTTGTTGCGTTAATCGCACTGGAACCGGTTCCCCTCCCTACAGGTAAGCAAGTCGAGAATTTTCCCGGAAAAAATCGTTGATGCGGTTCCCTGTTTCCAAACAAAAATCAATTGAAATGAAGACGCACACGTTGGATAAAATCTGTTTGAATGCCATGACCAGAGCTAAAAAATAATGTGAGTTATGAGTACGTACCTTGTTGGGAGGCTTGAAAATGCAGTACTGGAGGCAATGGCTAAGGCCATGGATGCCAGAAGGGTGCCTCTAAAACCGTAAAAGTCTGTGGCTTTTTGGCAAGGCTTCGATCGTTGTGGTCTGAGAAATCTGAGGATTTATCAACTCTTTGGGATATGGATAATTCACAACGGTTGTTTTATAAAGCAAAATGGGAAAGAAGATGAGCCAGTGGCAGCTGAACTTGGCACGTGTTTCGGATATGGAAAAGAAGATGGAAGTGCAGAGTTTGGGCTTTGTGGACAAGATCAGCTTTGAGTGATCTGACCCAATCCTTTGTGCGTACAGCTCAAAATCGAATAACCTGAGTGGTTGGGACTAGGGGTGTAACCGATCTGGTCCGATCTAGTTTTGGATAAAATCTAGGATTGAATTGGTATGTACCGGTTTTGTATTTTTCAAAACCGATTACGCACCGGTTACCCTCCTAAACCGGTACTTCCGATTTTACCGGTTTCCGGTCCGATTTTCTGATTTTTTTAAAATGTAAATTTCACAATTTATAATTAAAAATTTGTTTATAAAAAAAAAATTGATTTAAAAAAAACTGTTTTATACTTTTATTAATAAATTAGACTATATAATAGTATTAATATTAGACTATTGATATAGTTATAAGTTATATATTAGTATTAGTTATAAACTTTTAGTGATTTAGTATTAACATTTTATTAAATAATTTATAAATTATAATAAGAAATTATTTCATATATGAATATATATATTATATATAAAATTTCACATAAAAATTTATAATTATACATTATATATAAAACTTAGGGAATACTTTCAGGCCGGTCGGTCTGTTTCCCCCAACATAACAGCCCCCCAATAATAACTCTCCACGTAAGACACCCAATTTAGTTATCGTGCACCCACCCAACAGAAGATCAAAAGGGACAAAAGACTCTGAAACGAACGAAATTGACCAGTGAAATCTGCAGACCCATTCGTCTTCTTCCTCTCCCAGCGATTTCGTTCACAGCAGAAGAAGTTCACCGCCTTCGGTTTCCTTCGTCTTCCAGCACCCTTCGTTCCGTCCCCCTTCGTCTTCCACCTTAAGCTTACCCATCGACGGACTGATTTGAGGAGCCCCATCGACGGACTGATTTCGCGACCCCCATCGACGGACTGATTTCTCGACCCTATCGACGGACTGATTTCGTGACCCCATCGACGGCCTGATTTCGCGACCCCCATCGACCGACTGATTTCGCGACCCCCATCGACGGCTATTTCGCGATCCCCATATTTTGCAAGTCGGATTATTGGGGGTATGATTTTTGGGATTTTTTTGCCATTAACATCATCCCGATCAGTTCCTTGATTATTTTGAGCTTGTTTTGATTATGGCAGTGCTTGGGTGATGAATTTTAAGCTTACAGTGCTTGTTTTGATTATGGCACCCTGTGTTTGATGTAATATTTCATAGAAAATTTACACAATTCTAGGTTTCTTTTCCTTGTAAAACCTACTTGTAAACGCTACAATTTCTTAATACAGCTTGACATAATCAAGTTCTTTTTGCTTTCAGAAATGGTTTTTATTAGTAGTCTCTTTGGATTTATTAGTATTTGATTAGTTTCTCATAAGGGTTGCTGCTTCTATTTTGTTGTTTTTTATTGTCAGTGATAGTGTGTTTTGGCTGCGACAGAGTAGAGGCTGCGAATTGGTGAAGTAGATGCTCAGTTTCATGTTAACTCTATCTGATTTGAGTTTCTATACACATTATATGGAGGAAAGTGGTGTCTCTGAGCTTGGCGGCGGCGACTGAGCTTGGTGGCGGCGAAAGCTCTGGAACGAATGGCGATGGAGGAAGATGATGGAAAAGGGTGAACGAACGAGTGAAATCTGAAAAGTGAAATGGAAAGTGAAAGGGAAGGGGGAAGGAGTGTAATCGGATGGAAAATGGTGTATTTTACAATTTATGAAATCATCTACGTGTCTTACTGTGATTGGAGGTTGTTTACCCCTAAAGAGCAGCCCGTCTGTTCCGAAGAGGGACTGTAAAACTTATATATATTAATATTTAATATATATAAAATATTTTGTATAAAACTTATATATAAAAATATTATTTTTTATTTTTTTTAATCAATCGGTCCGGTCCGGTTCAGTCCGGTCCAAAAAATCCCAGAACCGGAACCGGACCGGAACCGACCGGTTTTTACGTTTTAAAAACCGGTTCCAGACCGGACCAGTTCAAAATCGGTAAAACCGATCCGGTTCGGTCCGGTCTGATCCGATTTTCTGATTTTTCGATTTGAATTTACACCTAATTAGGACTAAAGTCTCTTATCCGGGAGCCCAACTCAAAATCCCCATTACTGCTTTTTTCTTTTTTCATTCTCTCTAATCTCTATTACTGCTGAGTAGATCACTGCTTGTACTTTCCTTTTCCCACCAGAATATTTAGTGAGCTTTGATTTTATGCTAAAATCTTCTGAGAGAATGTCTTCACCTCAGATCAAGGATGAAACCATATATGTTTACAATCAGCAAAAATGAAACAGAAGTATTTCCATAATTTTGATAAATGTGGTTCAAAGGCTGGGAATGTCGACTCGAGGCCTAGTTTGTTTTCATAAAATTTTTTAACTCATTTCATATTATCTAATCATTTTAATTTTTTTAAATCTCTATACAAAATAAAATAAACAATTCAATTTTTTCAAATCTTAAAACAAAAATAATATTAAAAAAATATATTCTAACAATATTTTACTCAATTTTTAACTTTCATCTCAACTTATATCATCTCATCTCATCTGCAAAAACAAATGTAACGAGGACAAGAAATATTGAAGTACACTATTTGCGACAATTTAGTGTATCCAATCAAAGAGAAAGAAAATGTAAAGAAAAATTATACACAATTTTTTTACAATTATTTACACAACTATGTTTGAAATGAGGAATATTTTAATAAAATAACTTATAAAAGTATGATCGTATAAAAGATTATGAATAAGGTTTATACATGTATCATCACTCAAATACAAAAGATATAAACTATAGTGCTTTCATCTCATCATAAAACCATGAGTTTAATTAATCAATTTATTAGTGAACAATGAATAAGATCATGAATCCCTTAAGATTGTATAATTCATTAACTTCAACTTAATGCTATACGCTAAGTATGACAATTTCAGAATATAGACATGATAATCTTACCTTTTCATAAGATATTATATTAATAAATTTTTTTACATAATTTTCAACTTTTAAAAATATGACATCTAAATTTTAAATGGATTTAATATTTAATATTTATTCTGTTATATTAATGCAAGTTGTGAATTGATTTCAAACCCCAATTACAAGTTAATATTGATGGGTTTAGTGTGTTTTTCAAGATTGGCGCTGGTAGTTAGATGAGATAGAGAAATGCATGGTAAGAATTTTGTGAATAATAATAAAATGTTTTAATTTAAGATGTTTTATTGAATTTAGAGAAATAAGAAAGAAAAAATTGAATAAAAATATTATAAAGGAAAAAAATTGTTTAAATTTTTTTTTTTAATTTTAATTTTATTTTAAAATTTGAAAAAATTAGATTATTTTTTTAATTTTGTTTAGAATCTTTGAAAATTGTAATAATTAAGTAGTAGTTACATGAAAAATTTTAAAAATTAAAATTAAAAAGTATTTTTTATTTGAGTGATGTTTTGAAAGAAAATTACGAGAAGTTCTAAAAGAGTAATGCTAGAGAGAAGCCACTATAGCAGTGTATACTTTACACTCACTGCGTGGCTGCTTCTAGTTGATTGTTTCAATAAAAAGTATATATAAATGCTAGTTGAACCGATAAAATTGATCAATAAAAATGATCGATTAAATTTTTTATTTTTTTTATTTAGTGAATTTATATATTTTTATTATTTTTTAAAAATATTTAAAGCTATGTAAAAAATGATTAAAAGAAAAGAAGAAAAAAATTAAAAAAATCATTTACACTGCATAGGATCATCTCATCGGTTGTCCATCGGTACTAGTATATATATATATATATATATATATATATATATATATATATATAAACACAATTTCATTGATAAATAGAAACAAATAAATACAAAGTCACCAATAATTCAAACCCAAGCAGCTGACCAGGTTAGTCAGTAGGTGATTGTATCTCATCAACTGCTTTCGCAGGGACTAATCTTGGACTGACCCTAACATCTCACCATTTCACCCACTCATATATGTTGAGCAATCTTCCTCACATTATCTCGATATAAACATATGGCTTGCATTCAAATTTGTATTTGCATGACATCTTGATCACGTGTAAACCGCTAGAAAGTCAATTAAGCAACCTTGAACCAATTCCGTTTTGTGTTAAAAATAATTCGTTGTCTATACCATATACAAAAGTTTTTTTTCAATCTCGTATTGATCACGTTACGGCATGTTTGGACACTTGAATTATCTCATAATTTTGTAAATAATAGTGAAATAGTTTGATTGAAGAATTTTTTTTTTGAATTTTGAAAAATGAGAGACGAAAAGTTAAATAAAAATATTATAAAATTATTTTTTATTTTGAAATTTATAAAAATTGTATTATATATTTTTTTTAATTTGTAAAAGTTGTATTTGTTTTTGTGTTTGGATAATAATTAGGTAATAATTAGATGAAAAAATTATAAACTTGAAATTGAAAAATATTTTTTGTTTTATTGATGTTTAGGAATGAGATTATGAGAAAGTTCTAAAAATTTTGAGAATTCTTTATCTGTTCAAACATGCTTGAGACTATTGTAACAATCCAAGAAATGCTCAAGTCACATTCAACTTATATATGTTTTAAATATATATATATATATATATATTTTATATACATATATATATATAATGTTACAGTTGAAGTTTTTTCAAATTATTATAAAGAGTATTTAAGTTTCAATATAATGTGGGCATAAGTATTTCTGAACAAGCTACTTAACATTTAATTCAATTCGCACTCAATTTATTTATTAAATAAATCCGTTTGTAAATATGAGATTTTGCCTAATTTAAGACTTGGTTTGGTTTCACAAAATTTTGAAACTA
The DNA here is from genome assembly GCF_001411555.2 of Juglans regia. NCBI lineage: Eukaryota > Viridiplantae > Streptophyta > Magnoliopsida > Fagales > Juglandaceae > Juglans > Juglans regia. The sequence continues at coordinate 23,973,628 of NC_049910.1, read as the reverse complement.
TCTCATCTTATATTATTTCATCTCAACATCTAAATATCATTTAAATACAAATATTTTTCAATTTAAAATTTAAAATTTTTAACTTTTTTATCTAATCATTACTTGTAGAAGAACGAATTAATATGGCCACCGAAAAACACTCTTCTGTTTCAAGAGTTCAACTCATCATAACAAACTCCTCACCTACGGGATTTTCAAAATCAAGATAGTTGGATATGTAATCTATTTTAATTTTTGAATCTTAAGATATATAGGCAGTAAAGTAGGACAATTGTTTCATACTCTATTAAAAATCCTTGTATTACACAACTCAATATATAGAGGAAATTCAAAGCATAGCTCTTATCTACATGGTATCACAGAGCACGACAAAGGCCAACGTCTGGTCCCAAATGGCCATCTCCTTCTCATCCACCTCTAATATTACAGCAACCCTGCCCACCCTTCCATCCCTCTCAAATTTACCACAGCCTATCAGTGTCAAACTAAATCATTCCAACTATCCCATTTGGAAAGCTCAAGCCCTACCTTACTTTCGTAGCCAAGATGTTTTTGGCTATCTTGATGGCACTATTTAATTACGTCCAAAAAATAACATGATAGCTATATCACAACTTTGGAGTATCGATTCCAAAGATAGATAAATTAAAAGAATAGCAGAAAGAACAAAGAAACTAAAGAAAAATATTAAATGATTAATGGAGAACAAAAATTAATTTTAAATACAAATTAAAGTGAAGCAAAGTGACTAACGAAAAAAGTACTCAAATTTGACGAACAGTAAAGCATCGGAAATCCCTTGCACAAATCTGGTATTTTAATTATTCTTAATTCATTGAATAACTCAATTGAGAACTCAATTCCCAAAATTCACAATCGGAATGTATAGATTTATAAACTAAAATTAAACCAAATATAACCATTTGAAAAATCATTCACCACTTTTAAAATATGTAAATTATTATCACTATTGAGAAAATCCAACGATGACAACATACTTAGAGGCGATATTGCAGCAAAGAACTAAATCAATATAGATAAATAATTGATCCAAATATAATCAAATAGCTAATCCATTCAATAGAAAAGACATGACTGAATCCATAAACAGAATAAATTCTAAATTTTATGATTAGTCAGAGAAGAAAATATCAACAATGAATTGGGAATGATATAACAAAAGAGTTTTGAAAACCTCCCCAATTTCGTGCTAATGATATGCTTATATACGGTAGGAAAGAAACCCTAATGTCTTCATGATTCCTACGTAAAAAATGCCTAAATTTTAGGACTCATCTTGGCAGTCATGTACGTGCTTCAGGAGTTCAAATTTAGAAATATTTACTACAGACAAATTTTTAGCCCTTTAACATAGCTTTTCAACGCATTAAGCATCACATCAATCCAATATGTGAGTGAAAAGTTACGATCAAAATACTAAAATCCCATTATTATCCTTATTTGAAGAGTCCTACACTATTTGAAAGTTCTTAGGTTGTTCCAACGTCTTGCCTGCTTGAAAGTCCTCCTTTGAATTTGATTGGGCTTTGATTTGCTCTTTTATAAACTCTGAAATTAAACATAAAAATCTATTTAGAAGTATCCCAAAATAAATAGAAACTTAATTCAAGAATACACATTAATTCTTATGATTTCTAATCACATTTTAACATTTTAGTCCAATAATAGGGTATTTAAAGTGCACTTTCGTACACTAATCAGCACTGTAAAGCCCCCTCCCAAAGAAATTGATGCCCCTCATCCCACCTCAGGTGATATTGTTAAAATTCCAAATCCTCAATATGATCAATAGCTTCGTCAGGATTTCTTAATACTTGCCACCATCAATGCTACTCTTATTGAGAATGTTCTCACTCAAGTCACGACATACACCACTTCTCGTGATGTCTGGCTTGCACTATAAAGAAATTTCTCCTCTGTTTCTCATGCCAAAGCTATTCAAATTCACACTCAGCTTGCTAATGCGCAGAAAGGTGCTATGTCTACCAATGATTACTTTCTTTCCATCAAGCGCATGGCTGATGAACTTGCACTTGATGGCCAACCACTCAGCAGTGATGACATTATCACTTACGTTCGTGCTGAACTTGGCCAAGAGTATGATTCCTTGGCTTCCACCGTTGCCTCTCGATCTGATGTTGTGACCTTGGAGGAGCTATATTCCTTGCTCCGTATCAGGGAGTCACAGATCAACCACCATCATTAAACAATCCAAGTTGCTGCTTCCGTCAATATGGCAAGTAAGCAACCTCAGCAACACTATCAATCTCAGTCTCGGCCTACTACAAACTTTCAACCCTCAAACTATGGTCGTGGAGGTGGCTATCGCAACAGGGGTCATGGTGGCCGTTTCAACAACCGAGATCAGAGTGGATATAACTCAGTTATCTGTCAGGTATACCTAAAACCAGGTCATAATGCACGTAAGTGCTTTCATCATTTTGATGTATCTTTCCAGGATCAACAACCCCAAAATCATTAGCCTCAAGCTTTAGTTGCTGCGAATCATCCACATGCTGATGCTGAGTGGCATCCCGACACAGAAGCTACCCATCATCTCACCAATGATCTGAACAACATTCATCTTCGAAATGAGGATTATGACAGTCAAGATCATATTCAGGTGGCAAGTGGTGCAGGTTTGAAAATCGCCCAAAGTAGCATTTCCACTATCTCCTCTCCTTCAAAGTATTTTGTTCTTAACCAAATCTTACTCGTTCCTGATATTTAAAAAAAAAAATCTTCTTTCTATTCAACATTTCTGTCTTGATAACAATGTCTTCTTTGACTTTCATGCTTCTTTCTTCTTTGTGAAAGATTACTTGGGGAACGTCCTGCATCGCGGACCACTTAGTAACAGCCTTTACGACTTTTCAACATCGCTTGCTCGTCTTTAGCCGCAAACTCTCTCTAGTGTTCGAGTCTCTGCCAATGTTTGTATCGGCGCCTAGGCCATGCTTCATTTCCTGTTATTCATAAGGCACTTTCCTTTCCTGTTAAGAATAAAACATGTTCGGTTTGTTCTGAATGTCAGCTGGCCAAAAGCCACATTTTACCCTTCAAAAATTTGCATATTTCAGTTTCAAAACCATTACAGTTATTATATTTGGATGTTTGGGGCCAGCTCCAGTTTTATCTACTACTAGTGCACGTTATTACATCAGGTTTTTAGATGATTCCACCAAATTCTTATGGCTCTTCCCATTAAAACTTAAATATGATGCATTACAAGTTTTTTTAAATTTCAAGCTGCTGTTGAACGTCAATTTAACACAAAAATTAAGGCCCTCCAAACCGACTGGGGTGGCGAATACCGCAGCCTGAATCAATATATACAAACTCAAGGTATTACTCACCGTATAACTTGCCCTTATACACATCAACAAGCTAGAGCCATTGAAAGACTCCACCGCCAAATTGTCGAGGTCGGTCTTGCCTTACTTGCTCATTCTGATCTACAAAAATATATTTTGGGAAGATTCCTTCTTGATAGCTGTTTACATAATAAATCGTTTACCATCTCCTATTTTACAGCATAAATCACCTTATGAAATGGTCAATCATTCCAAATCAGATTTTCATTTTTTACAAGTGTTTGGATGCGCTTGTTGGCCCTATTTACGCCCATATAATAAACGTAAAATGGATTTCAGATCAAGAAGTTGCATTTTTATTGGGTATAGTGTTGGTCATCGAGGTTATAAATGTTTAGATGTCTCCACTGGCAAAGTCTTTGTCTCTCGTCATATAGTCTTCAATGAGTCTCTCTTTGCATATAAAACACCACAGTCTAATGTCCTCCTAATCATGAAACTTTTGTTATTCTTCCTACTAATCTCAAACTGTCACGTGCTAGTTCCACTCCATCAACAGGTTCTGATTTTCAAATTGTAGCACCACCCTCGCCGGATATGCTCACTCCGACAAGTCCTCAGCCTGATCATGCTCTTGCTTTGGAACCTCCTGTCAGGGATTTCATTTTGAATCCCCATGAAGATATTCCAACAACAACCCTTCCACCCCCCATACCTCGACTACAACCTCAAAATATTCATTCCATGACTACCCACTGCAAAAATAATATCCACAAGCCTAAATTACCCTCGAACACACACATCAGATATCCTCTTCCCAAAGCACTCATGGCCACAATAACAAATACTGATGAGGAACCAACGTGTTATTCAAATGCCGGCAAACACCACGGTTGGCGAGAGGCTATGAACAAGGAGTTCGATGCATTAATGACTAATGGTACCTGGACTTTGGTTCCCTCTCCTCCTCATGCTAATATTGTCGGTTGTAAATGGGTGTACGGGATTAAAAGAAAGGCTGATGGAGGTGTTGAGCGTTTCAAAGCCCGTCTGGTTGCTAAAGGCTTTCATCAGCAAGAGGGTGTTGATTTTACCGAAACTTCCAGCCTGTTGTGAAGCCTACAACGGTTCACTTGGTATTATCACTTGTTGCTCCCGTGGTTGGCCTCTTCGTCAAATAGATGTCCAAAATGCTTTTCTGCATGGTCTTTTGCATGAGGATGTTTATATGGCACAACCACCAGGGTTTCTTCATCCTCAATAACCGTGCCATGTGTGTAAACTTAAAAAATCTTTATATGGATTTGGTCAAGCACCATGGGTGTGGTTCTCTCGCTTAACTGACAAACTACAGGCTATTGGATTTAAAGGGAGCCAAGCATATCACTCTCTTTATGTTTATCAACACGGTTCTATTATCATTTTTTTTTATATATGTTGACGACATTATAATAATTGATGCTGATCTTGCTTCAATTAATCGAGTGATAAGTCTGCTGCAGAAAGACTTTGCAGTCAAAGACCTTGGTGAGCTTAGCTTCTTCCTCAACATAGAAGCTATCATAAGTGACAAAGGTCTCTATTTATCTCAACGTCATTATATACTTGATCTTCTTCTTCGCAGCCACATGGATAAATCCAAGCCTTGTGTTACACCTATGTCTATGTCTCAGCCTTTGTCAAAATCTGATGGTGCATCATTTCATGATCCACAACTATACAGGAGCGTTGTTGGTGGGCTAAAATATCTTTCTTTTACTAGGCCTGACCTTGCGTTTGCCATCCATAAAGTTAGCAAATATATGCACGATCCCAAAGAGCCTCATTGGGCAGCAGTCAAACGAATTAAAGTACCTAAAGGAAACTATCTCCCATGCCTTACTGATCCAATCTAATAAAAATCTTCAACTTTAGACATTTAGTGATGCAGATTGGGCATCGGATTGTGATGATAGGCCCTCAATTGGTGCTTATTGTGTCTATCTGGGAAAAATTTTAATCTCCTAGAGTTGCAAATAACAACTGACTGTTACCCGCAGGAGTACCGAAGCGGAATACAAGTCTCTTGCAAATGCAGCTGCTGAAATTCAGTGGATCAAATCAGTGCTCTCAGATCTTTATGTCTCAATTGTGCAGCCTCCAGCACTTTGGTGTGACAACATCGGAGTAACTTATCTCACGAGTAATCTACTATTCCATGCATGTACAAAACATATTGAAATAGACTTTCATTATGTTCGTGATCAAGTTCTCTGTGGTCAACTCCATGTCCGCCTTCTATCCACCAAGAATCAATATGCTGATGCTCTCACGAAGCCACTACCTTCTCTTTGGTTTCAGCTTCTACGTGACAATCTAAGGGTTCATTCCTTACCCCTTCGATTGAGGGGGCGTGTAGAAGAACATATTAATATGGCCACTGAAAAACACTCCTTTATTTTAGGAGTTCAACTCACCACAACAAACTCCTCACCTACGAGATTTTCAGAATCAAGATAGTTGGATATGTAATCTCTTTGAATTTTTGAATCTTATGATATATATAGGCTGTAAAGGAGGATAGTTATTATTTTCATACTCTATTTAAAATCCTTATATCACACAACTCAATATACAAAGGAAATTCAAAGCATAGCTCTTCTCTACATTACATAATCATTATAACTTTTCCAAACTTTTAAATAAAATACAAAAACAATTCAACTTTTTCAAATTTAAAAAAATATATATTTTAAAACTTATATTATAACCATCTTCTAACTTTATAATTTTTTTATTCAATTTTTTATCTCTCATTTTTCAAAACTCCATAAAAATTTTAATTCAAATCATTTCACTATTAGTAATAAATTTTTACAAGAGCGTGTTTACAAACTTTAAGCGAGTGAAGTTAAGTTCTAGACGAGTTGCATTATTTAACGCCTCGTTTGGTTACACAAATAAAATAGAATGCGATGTCCATGAATAATAGTGAGATGATTTGAATAAATTTTCTCACTATTATTCATGGACATCTCATTCTATTTTATTTGTGTAACCAAACGAGACGTTAAACAATGCAACTCGTCTAGAACTTAACTTCAGTCGCTTAAAGTTTGTAAACACGCTCTTGTAAAAATTTATTTGATTAGTAACTTCACTCGTATATGTTGTCATCACAAATATATATTAATAAAAATATGTTATCAAATCTCGGTATTATATGTATGCACGAATATGTTAAATATAAAGTAACAGTATATATTTAAAACATTTATATATATATATATATATATATTAACATTTATGTTCGCACGTGCGCGCACCCATATGTATTAGCTATAAGCCAATAACTATAACTGTAAGTATAACTTGTAATATTGTAGGAGTATAATTTGACTAGAAATCAATAAAACTTACGATTTTCATTCATTTAATTTATATTTATTGTCTCATTCATTTAATTATTTTAGAGAAATGATATAATTACTGCAGCATAATAATTTTTTATAATTATTATGTTATAAAATAATATTATTTTAATTTTAATTTTAATTTTTACTTTTGATTTGATGGGTTTAAATTTAATAAAAAAATATTATTATATATAAAATTGTATATAAATTATGAATTGGTAGTGAGCATATCCCTATCCATTATTTTATATATTTATTTATAATCTTTTTAAAAACAGAAATAAGAAACTAAAAAGAATTATTGAGATGAGCCAAGCTAAGCTCGAGTTTTGAGCTGAGTTTTTGACAAGAGTACTGCTATGAGTCTCGAATTAGAGATCCAAAAAGTGTCTTGAATAGAGCATTTTTTTTTTCTTCTTTTTTTCTTTTTTTTTATGTATTTTTTAATCATCATAAACATTTTTAAAAAAAATAAAAAATTCACAACATCATTAAAAAATATTTTTTTAATCATTCGATAAAAAAAAAAAAAAAAAGTCTCATTCGGGACATTTTATGGGTCCCAAATTCCAGACTCAAAGCATTTCTCTTTTGACAATTAAATCGAGTTTGAGCTTTTCGAGCCCGACTCTCATGTAGGTCAAGCTTGTACTAAATTTTGAGATATCCAAATGGAGCTTGTACATCCTCAACTTTCTCGAACAATATAAATTCACTCAAATTCAATTTGAACATAGCCCTAAATGTGAGATTTCATTGCACCATTTTCTATTGACAATCATAAATCTTACAGCTATCATGCCATATTTATCAGGTAAAAGTAAGTGGTAGTTCAATTTTAAAATTTATCAAAATGCCAACTCCATATATATGACATGTAACAAGTATACTAGAGATGCATCAACAGTTGGCGCAGTACAAGAGCATCGTTGTTGCTTGGCGGCTACAAAACACACATCAATAGTTGGCGTCGTCTGTGGGATCTGATATTATTTCGACCTAACAGTGTTAGCGTGCCTTTTGTTTGCCGCCTACAACGTGCTCTCGTGTAACTCTTGAGCAAGAGTCTACATCGCCAAGCATGGAAGAAAGCTTCACAGAAATTGAGAAACTTGTGAAACTGCTGACCTTAATTAGACGCGGAAGCCCTCTAGCGAGAGAACGAAATGTTAAGACAAAGAAATACTAAGTTCAAGGGAGGTTCCGAACCAAGCAAGACTGAGCAGACGGAAGGGAGTCGCAAAACACAGGCAGTGTATCACCCGAAGAAGAGGAACACAAGTGAATGCGTGGCGAACTGCGCAATCTCATGGGCAAGTATGAGGAGATGGCGAAGAAGATAGGATGGTCATCCACCATGCCGAAGTGATGGTCATCCACCAGCTACTTAGCGACACAGACTTGCCCTACAATGCCAAAGTGATGGCTATCCCGCTTCCCCCAAAATTTCTTTTCAAAAATAAAATAAACATCACTTACCTTCTCAACATATATTAAATATATATTTTTAAAATAATATCAGAGACTATGTTAGGACTATGTTCAAATTGAGGGTAAAATTAGTACAAGTGTTAAGCCCATCAAAAGCCCATGATTACAGCCCACTATGTTAGGATGAAAGAGAGAAAGAAAACAATGATAAGGAGTTTTTTTTTTTTTTATGGAAATAGACTTCATTTTATTTCATGAAACCTAAGTTACAGCTGTGATAAATTAATACAAAGAAAATCCATATTATAAGTCAAACTACTTATCTGTTAGGGGCTCCCATGCCCACAAATTTCTTTGTGGCAGACATTGTCTTAACTTCTATAAACTCTCTCCTAACACAGAGAAATCGCTCTGTAAAAATAGAACTAAACGACCCCTCTTCCCAAGGAAGAGAGGTACTTTCACACTGTCCTCCCAAAGAGGAGGAGTATTATCACCCACCAACCTCCAAAGGAGGAGCGGGACTCTTTTGCTATGGACACCAAGTCCAATAACCTATTTCTTTTTATTTTTTACCTAAAACAAAATAAATTGCAAATACATTGAATATACTGAAAACCAGATCTACAAACAAAAGAAAAACTTGGACTGAAAAAAACACTGGGAAATGGGTTGTAATGGTTCCTGAAGGACATGCACCACTCTGGAGTATACCCAATAGTCGATCTTGAAAGTCCCGAAGTCGCTTGCCCCAGAAATGCCAAGTGTGGCGTCGGTAGAAAACTTCTCGCAGTGGCATGTGAGAGCCACGCGCTCACCTTCAACTCACACGTGCGTGCTACGTGCCCCTTCGTTTGGTGCCGCGTTCAGTAGTCTTGAAGATCGGCGGCTGGGGAACACCATGGTGGGCCATGTGTAGGCTTTTGGTCGCCGAAAAATCCCAAATTGACGTTTCTCCCTTATTTGACCTAAAAAAATGCAAAACAACACAAAAACACAACACATAAAGTAAAAGATGGGCAGAAGTGAAGGGAGGGAGGGAGGGAGGGGGGAGCAGCTGGAACTCCCAACCCCCCCTAGCAGGTTTTGTTTTTTGGGAGTGTTTTAGAGAGAAGGGAGACATTCTCTCTCTAAAATCGGTTATGGCTAAACTCTCTGCATTTTAGAGGTGTTGATGAACAATGATAAGGAGTTCATCAGATATAAAGCTAGTAGAGGACATAAAGCTGAGTGAATTTGACATAAAGTAAGGAAATTGGTTAGAAGAATGAGAGGGGCAACTGAAAGAAAGCGTTAGCTTCCTTTGGGGTAGGATCGACTATTGTAGGTAAAAAAAAGAACTAGAGGACTCCTAGACCATTTTTTAAAGGGAACTCTAATGGAGTGATTGTAGATAGCTGATAGAGGATATATAGCTTGTATTAAACTCTATTACAGTGGATTTTGCACTCAAGACGTATGGGTTTTAGTCTCAATGTTGAATCACACAAATCATTGTATTTCTTATTTTCAGTAATTTATCATTAAGCAAGTCGTGGATGACTATTTCAAGCACACCATCACCAAGAACTACTACGTGAGAGAAGAGTGTTATCTAATATTATTGTTGAGCACTCGTAGTAGAAAAATGTATCAACAGAGTCTAATGAGATTTATCAAATTAAAAAAATAATGAAAAATGTTCGATTTTATTTTATCCCTAGGGGATTGGCTTAAGTGGTAAGAGTTTTAGTTTTAGTGGAATACTCCCTCAAAGTTTCATATGCAAATCCTGCAGTACAAACAATTTCTCAGAATCATTAACTGAGGCCTAGTTTGGGTACAGTTGTCAGAATACCTCACTATTATTTATTATTTTATGAAAAATTCTATTCTTAAGCCTCATACACCACACACCATCATTTTTATGATTTTTTTAATTTTATTCTCTTATTAAATATGTGGTATATGAATTATAAATAAAATAATTCAATTATTTTAAGAATAATAAAACCAAAAAAAACTTTAAAAAAATTAAAAAAAAAATTATGGTGTGTGGTGTATGGGCTTATGAATAGCAATGCTCTTATTTTATTATTACTTTTTACCTACTTTTCACAATTATTCAATATTCTATCATTACTTTTTTACTACTATTTATAGAATACCTGAGAATATATCACTATTCAAACGCAACCTGAATAAATTTTTTCTTTAATTATTGGAAATACACTTACAAAAAATTCCTTACAAACGATCTCTGCAATAGTGGTGCTACCCGCAAGGGGCGGGGGGCGGGGGGCGGGAGGGGTGGGGGCACCCGCCCCGCACCATGCCCGGGGGGTGGGGTTGAAACCGCACCTTGTCCCGCTCCCCGCTCAATCCAATGATTCACTGGATCTATAATTTTTTTTTTGTCTAAATTATTTTTATATCTATATTATAATATAATATAATTATAAATTTTATTAAAAGAATATAAACTTATTAGAGTTATATTTTGGATTGTTTTAACCTCCTAGGCCAACCTTTATATAAGAGACTAAGATAATATAATAGTCATTCTTAAGTAATGTGAGACTTAACAGTAAGTCTCAAATTGCTTTAGAATGATTATTGTATTACACAGTAAGTCTCATATTGCTTAAGAATGACTATTTTATTGTCTTGGTCTCCTATATAAAGGTTAACCTAAGAGGCCAAAGCAATTCATTAACTTGAATTCAAGTTTTTAACAAATTGTATATATCTATATATAATATATTTATATAAATATAAAAAATAATATTTTTTATTATAAATATGGGACAGTGGCGGGGCGGGTCTCAGGTTAGCCCGGCCCCCACCCCATTAAGGGTTTTTTTGTTAGGGACCCGATCTTGTCCCTAAACACTAAGTCTACGAACTCGCCTTTGGTGAGGATGATGACCGAGTGACCTTACTCTCTTGCTTCGTCTTTGAATAATAATAGCAATGAAGGGTTCCTAGGTTGATGAAGGTTTAATGTTTAAGTGATGGAATGATGATGATGATGATGGAATGAGTGTTCTAAGAGATGATTATGAGTGTTTGATGCAATGTGGACTGCTTGAGGGTTGCCCTTGATGTTGGGGCCACTTGGATGATGATTAGGGTTTGTATGAAGTAGTGTAGCTAGGGTTTTGTATAGTGACTAAGGATAATTTCAAGATTGGAAGAGTTGGCTTAGGGTTTGAGTGTAGGATGAGTTGCTAGGGTTTGAGAATGATGTGGAAGAGTGAGGCTAGGGTTGACCGAATATGATGATGGATAAGGTGATCCCTAAAATGTAGGATCAAGAATGTAAGGTTTCAGTTTTGGCAATTGGAGGAAACTCTTGGTTGACTAGAGAGATTATAGGAAAAGTGATTTAAGTAATTGAAGAGGATTTTCAATTTCTTAAATTAAGGGATTAGAAATGAGATTTGAATTTGAATTTAAATTTAAATGTGAGGAAGTTAAGACTCCTAAAATGAATGAGTTACCTTATAGGGCTTGAGGTGAGCGGGTAGGATTTTATGGAGGGAAGACTTATGGTCGCCGAATATGGTAAGTGAAGTATTGGAAAGATGGGAGGCAATTAGGGTTTCAGCTAGCTCAATGCTTATGAAGGATGAAGGGTAATTAGGGGATGTGGTTAATTATGGGAAATAGGGTAAACAATGAAATGGTTGAATTATGGTGTTGAGAAAGATGTGGATGAACAATATGGATGAACACGCATGAACATTCAAGAACTCAATGAAGAACAATTTCAACACTAAATCAAGAATGCATAAAGATGAAGGAAACTTCTCATATATTGAATAAACTAGAATCACACCTATCCACGGATTTTAAGGTGATGAAACAATAATCAAAAGATAGATAAATGAAGCAACACTTATTCACGAGTTGCAAGGTGATGATGCTCTCCTTGGGGTTCACGAATGTCACACAAGTAGCCCAAGTACAAATACACCGATGTGTTCACAAGAACAAGCAAAACCGTCCACAATGGAAAAAATGTCAAATGATCAAAAAGTTCTAAACCATGGTGCTAAGGGTCCTATTTATAGAGATTACAAATTGGAAACCCTCAATAGGTCCATTGGAATATTATTAAATAAAATAAATAAAAATAATAAAATGATAAGGCATTGCATGGCCAAAGTGGCCCATGACATATGTTGGCCTAGGCTGGCCCATGGCTGGCATGTTGGTCAAGTGTGTGGCTGACATGGCCCAGGCATGGCCTGGGCGTTGGCATGGCTGGCATGGCCCAGGCAGGGGCTTGGGCACTGGGGCTACACGCTGGGGCTACTGCAAGGGCCTGCTGGCATGGCCCAGGCAAGGTGCCTGGACACTGGGCTTGCGCGGGGTTGTAGTCAAACACTACCCTTCCAAGGCCCTTGAGCCATGGATTGCCCAATACAACATCAAGCTCTACCAAAGGAAGTACATGTAAGTCCGCCACTACTCTCACTCCTTGCACATTCATTTTTACTTCTTTCACTAGCCCTTCACATTTCATCTTGTCCCCACTAGCCATCTTTACCTCAAATGACTCTATAGCAATTGGCTTCAACCCAGCCTTGGCAACAATGTTGGTGTTGATAAAGTTGTGTGTGGAGTCACTATCTACCAACAAAGGGACTTCAATTGTTCCTATCCACGCCATCACCCTCAAGGAGGTCTGCTTTTGGGTCCCCATCAAGGTATTAAGGGACAATTCAGCCTCCTCATTATTGTTTTTAATTTTGGTCTCTTCTTGATCGGACTCTTGGCTACATGCTTCCACAAAGTACCCATCCTCCTTTTCATTGTCCCTTTCATCAACCAACATGTACACTTGTCCCGATCTACATTTATGCCCTATTCCCCATTTTTCACCATACTTAAAACAAAGGCCATTCTTTATTCTTTCTTGGACCTCTTCCCTTGAAAGCTTCTTCACTTCAAGTGACTTAGATTTAGAAACACTCTCCATTTCCTCCTTGCCTTTCCAAGGAACATTGGTTTTAAGGGTGTAGTAACCTTACTTTCCATCTCCTTAGATTGGCGTTTCTCCATATTAGTGCTCTCTTCTAGGATCTCCGCCATCCTCATTACCTTTTGAAGCCGTGTAGGTTGCTTTAATTTGATTTCCTTGGCTATCTAAGGCTTCAACCCATCCACAAATGTGCCCACAAGGGCCTCCTCTGACCACCCTCTCACAAGAGTTTGGAGTTGTTTAAACTCCTCAATGTATGCATGCACCTTGCCTTCTTGCCTCAACTTGGCAAGTTGGCCATGGGCGTTGATGGTAGGAGATGGCCCAAATTGCATGAGAAACGCTTTTTCAAAGGCCATCCAACCCAATATTCTCCTCTCTTTCTCATATTGGTCCCGGATCCACCTCCACCACTTGCTTGCTTTTCCCTCTAAATAAAAACATGTCGTCGACACTCTCTCTTGTCTAGGCATTTCGTACGCATGGAAGTAGTAGTCAACCTTGTCAAGCCATTCATATGGATCTCCCCCATTAAACTTGGAAAAGTCCACCTGTTGCCTCTTGGGTCCCCAGTCATAATTCCGGTTTCCCCTTCTATCCTTATGGTGGTCAACATAATATCTTCTCTCATGATGGTCTCTTCTTCTCTCATAATGGCCTCTATGGCCATAAGGCCTTTCATAATCATGCTCATGCTCAAACTCAGCCTCAAAATCTTCTTCTCTCACACTTGGAGTTCTAGTGCATTGGTCTACATTGGGAATCCATCTCTCAACAACCACTCTATTGTTTTCAACTCAACCACCTCTTCTAAGCTCATGTTTTGGTAGCTCAGGAACGGACCCCGTGACACTTGTCTCGGCCCCATCAACAAAGGCCTCATGCCCTTGCCTATTCGGGCTTGGTGGTGGTCTTTGCCCATTAGTCTCCACCAATCTTCTCTCAAGCCTCTCAAGACTTGCTTTGTTCTCCCTCTTCATGGCCTCAATGGTGGCCCTTCTATTCTCTTAACTTTCTCTACAAGTGGCATTTAAGGTCATCCTTAGCTCGGCCAATGTAGTGGTGACCTCACTAAGGGTGTTGGTAAGCCTTGTCATATGCCCTTCCAAGGCTTCAATGCGTCCCCGATTGGAAAAAGTTGCCCCTTGGGCTCTTGATTGCCTCCTTGCATGATGCTTGCAATTTGGTGGGTGGGGCTTGCTCATGGTTCACAAGTCCAACCTTGGGTCCCCCACCTTCAAAGGTAGTCAACCCTTCTTGCACAAAAGGTCCAACCTTGGGTCTTCCACCAACTTGTGTGGTCGACCCCTACAATCAAACTATTCATTTCTCCTCCCCTGTCAACAATAAAAAAATCAATGGAATCCACAAGGGTCTCCCCCAACCAATTCACAAAATTTGGGTTAACACGTCATTTACATCTTTAGAGAAGTGAGAACTTCTCAAAATCGCCAAGCAAGGTAGCCCTCTCAATGAAAGCACCAATTAATGTTAGGGACCCCGGTCTTGTCCCTAGACACTAAGTCTACGAATTTCCCTTGGTGAGGATGATGACCGAGTGACCTTACTCTCTTGCTTGGTCTTTGAACAATAATGGTAATGAAGGGTTCCTAGGTTGATGAAGGTTTAGTGTTTAAGTGATAGAATGATGATGATGATGATGATGGAATGGGTGTTGTAAGAGATGATTATGAGTGTTTGATGCAATGTGGACGGCTTAAGGGTTGCTTTTGATGTTGGGACCACTTGGATGATGATTAGGGTTTGTATGGAGTAGTGTAGCTAGGATTTTGTCTGGTGGCTAAGGATAATTTTGAGATTAGAAGAGTTGGCTTAGGGTTTGAGTGTAGGATGAGTTGCTAGGGTTTGGGAATGATGTGGAAGAGTGAGGCTAAGGTTTGGTGGCTAGAGTTGGCCAAATATGGTGATGGATAAGGTGATCCCTAAAATGTAGGATCGAGAATGGAAGGTTTCAGTTTTGGCAATTGGAGGAAAGTCTTGGTTGACTAGAGTGATTATAGGAATAATGATTTAAGGAATTAAAGAGGATTTGCAATTCCTTAAATTAAGGGATTTGAAATTAGATTTGAATTTGAATTTGAATATGTGAGAAAGTCAAGACTCCTAAAAGAAATGAGTTACCTTATAGAGCTTGAGGTGAGCGGCTAGGGTTTTATGGAGAGAAGACTTATGGTGGCCGAATATGGTAAGTGAAGGAATGGAAAGATTGGAATCAATTAGGGTTTCGGCTAGTTCAATGCTTATGAAGGATGAAGGGTAATTATGGGATGTGGCTAGTTATGGGAAGTAGGGTAAACAATGAAATGGTGGAATTATGGTGTTGGGAAAGATCAAAATGGGTGTAGGGAAATATGTGGATGAACAATATGGATGAAAACGCGTGAATATTCAAGAACTCAATGAAGAACAATTTCAACACTAAATCAAGAATGCATAAAGATGAAGGAAACGTCTCATATATTGAATAATTTAGAATCACACCTATCCACAGATTTCAAGGTGATGAAACAATAATCAAAAGATAGATAAATGAAACAACACTTATTCACGAGTTGCAATGTGATGATCCTCTCCTTGGGGTTCACAGATGTTACCCAAGTAGCCCAAGTGCAAATGCATCGAAGTGTTTACAAGAATAAGCCAAACCATCGATAATGGGAAAAATGTCAAATGATCAAAAAGTTCTAAACCATGGTGTTAAGGGTCCTATTTATAAAGATTACAAATTGGAATCCTCCAATAGGTCCCTCGGAATATTATTAAATAAAATAAATAAAAATGATAAAATGATAAGGCCTTGCATGACCAAAGTGGCCCATGACATATGTTGGCCCTTGGTGGCCTAGGCTGGCCCATGGCATGGGCCATGGGCATGGCTGGCATGTTGGTAGGTTGGCTAGGCTTGTGGCTGACATGACCCAGGCATGGCCTGGGCGCTGGCATGGCCCAAATAAGGGCTTGGGCGTTGAGGCTGCTGTAGGGGTCTGCTGGCATGGCCCAGGCAAGGTGCCTGGGCGCTGGGCTTGCGCGGGGGCATTGAGCTACATGCGTGCTGGGCGTGCGCACTAGGCTGCTGCGCGCTACGCGCGCAGGACGTGCTGTTAGGGACCTTGGTCTTGTCCCTAACACTAAGGACCACAAGTTCGCCTTGGTGTGAATGATGACCGAGTGACCTTGCCAACTTGCTTGGTCTTTAGAAAATAATGGTCGTGTATGATGGTAATGATGGGTTCCTAGGTTGATGAAGATTTTTTGTTTAAGTGATGGAATGTTGATGATGATGAGTTCGGGTGATCTAATGGATGAATTTGAGTGTTTGATGCAATGTGGAACGGATGAAGGTTGCCCTTGATGCTGGGGCCAATTAGATGATGATTATGGTTAGTTTGATGAAGTGTACGTAGGGTTTTGTGTGGTGGCTAAGGAGGATTTCGAAATTGGAAGAGTTGACTTAGGATTGGAGTCTAAAATGAGTTGCTACGGTTTGGTGGCTAGGATTTGGTGGTTGAATGAGTCTAGTGTTGCTCCTTGACTTTAGGGATTGATTAAAGGTAAGATGAGGAAGATAGGATTTGGATATGGTAAGTGGATGAAGATGGAAGGTGTTTGAATGAGTCTAGGATTGTTCTAAGAGTTTAGAGATTTAGAGTTAGATGATAGGATTTGAATATGGTAATATAGGATTTGGATATGGTAGATGGAATTTGAATATGGTAAGAGGATGGGGTCTTTGGTTGACTTGGTATATTGAAGGAGTTGAGAGATTTAAGGGATTGATGGAGTGATTGGAGGGATGGAGTGATTAGAGGGATGGAGTGATTCTAGGGAAGTTCCTAGAATTAAGGGATTGTCTAGAATAAGATAAGAGAGATATGATTTGAATATGGCAAGAGGATTTGGATATGACAAGATGTTGAGAGTTGTTAGGAATTGGAAGTTTGACTAAGGCAATATATATGTATTTCGAATTTGGAGGACTTGGAAGATGGAAGATGAACTCCTAACTTATAGGAGATGATTAAGGGATTGGTAGGATTTTGGAAAGATAGAGATGATTGAGAGAAGATCCTTAAGTGGTATGAATCTATCAAGGAAAGATAGGGTGTCGGTTTTGGTAAGTGAATAAGGTTTTAGTTGACTAGAGTAATTCTAGGAAACGAGTGATTGATGTGATTGATTGAGTGATTAGAGGGATGGAGAGATTTAAGGGATAAGAGATGAAATGGAATTTGAATGAGTCCACTTCCTTAAGATTAAGGAAGTTGCCAAGTGGGACTCTTGAGGGATGGCTAGGGTTTATGGAAGACAAGTGTTTTGGCTAGGGTTTATGGATTGGATAAAGGGTGACTAGGGTTAGGATTCCTAGAGTTTAGGAAATCCTTATGGAAGGCTAGGGTTACCAAATAAGGCAAGATTTGTGTATGGCAAGATGGAGGCTTAGTGGGTTTCGGCTAGGGCTAATGACTATGATGAATGAAGAGTAAATATGGGATATGGACAACTATGGCAAATACTATAATGGTCGAATTATAGTGTATGGATGGATTGAATGGGGTAATGGAAATATATGGTTGAACAAAATGGATGACAATATGGAAGAAAAGATAGATGAACAAGATGGAAGAGTATGATCAAAGGATGAATAAACTCAACAAAGGAATATGAAGACTCTTTTTGGTTTATATGGATATTTTGATATGCAAGACAAGATATAAATATCAAGGAAAATGGATGAACACGTATGAACACTCAAGAATATAATGATGAACAACTTCAACACCAAATCAAGAATGCACAAAGATGAATGGACTCAATAAAGGAATATGAAGACTCTTTTTGGTTTATATGGAGATTTTGATATGCAAGAAAGTATAGATGAACAAGCTAAGATATCTAAGAACAATGAATGAACAAAAAGATAATAAAAAGATAAAACAATCAACTTTGATTCACGAATTGCACAAAGATGAAAGGAAACCTCATATATTGATAGATAAGCGATTCAACACCTATTCATGAATTGCAAGGTGATGAATCAATGATAGATAAATGGACAACACCTATTCACGAATTTTAAGGTGATGATCCTCTCTCAAGGGGTTCACAAATTGTACCCTAAAGAGCCAAAGTGCAAAAGCACCGAAGTGTTCACAAGAACAAGCCAAATCGTTCCACATAGGGAAAAATGTTAAATGATCAAAGATTTTAAACTAAGGTGCTAAGAATCCTATTTATAGAGAGTACAAAGTGGAAACCCTAATAGGTCCCTTGATACATAAAATAAATAAATAAGTGATAGTGGTGTGGGGCTCATGGGGGCCCACAACATTGGCCCTCTCTTGGCTACACATGCATGTCTAGGACCTAGTCCTAGGGCGGTTTTTTATGGGGTCTTAACATGTGCGCACTAGGCTTCTGTGCGTTATGTGCGCGCGGGCTAAGCTGGGCTGTTAGGGACCCCGGTCTTGTCGCTAACACTAAGGACCACGAGCTTGCCTTGGTGAGGATGATGATCGAGTGACCTTGCTTGGCCTTCCACAAAGGGTTGGTGTTTGGGTGATAGAATGATGAAGATGATGATGAATTTAGGTAGGCTAAGTGTTTAGGGAGGGCAAATCAATGTGGGTGGCTTAGGACTTGTCCTTGAGTGTGGCGCCAAGATGATGGGCTAGAGCTGGATGAGTAAGGTGAAGTTAGGGTTTTGGATGATCTAAGTGATGATTATAAGTATTTGAGGCAATGTGAATGGCTTGAAGGGTGCCCTTGATGTTTGGGCCACTTGGATGGTAATTAGAGTTGATATATTGAAGTGTAGTTAGGATTTTGTGGGGTGGTTATGGTTGATTTCGAGATTGGGAAGAGTTGGCTTAGGGTTGGAGTTTAGGATGATGCTAGGGTTTGAGATTGAGATGGAAGAGTGGGAAACTAAGATTTTGGGTGTAAGGCAGCTAAAGTTGTTGAAATGGGTATGGTAGGATTAGAGTTGACTTGGTCTTTGGAAGTTTGGCTAGATTTGGATGATTTGGAAATTGATATGGAAGGTTTGCAAGATGGAGGGAATCTTGAGGGAAGAGGGGAATTTGAATTTGAACTAGGATGGCAAGTCAATATTTGACCAGAGAGATTTTAGGAAGAATGATTTAAGGGATTGAATGTGATTGTCAATTCCTTAAATTAAGGGATTTGAAATGAGATTTGAATTTGAATGTGAGGAAGTCAAAACTCCTAAAAAGAATGAGTTATCTTATAGGACTTGAGGTGGGCGGCTAGGTTTTGAGGGATGATAGACTTATGGTGGTCGAATATGTTAAGTGAAGGAATGGAAAGATGGGAGGCAATTAAGGTTTAGGTTAAGTCAAGGTTTGTGCAACATGAAAGGCAATTATTGAAATGGTTCACTTATGGAAAGTAGGGCAACATTAGTGGTCGAGAATGATAAGTGGGAATTATGGCTAGAGTTTTATGGATATGGAAGCAAGTGTTTCGGCTAGGACAAGTTGGATGATAGGAAGAATTTATGGAAAGTGTCAAACACTTCAGTGGTCGAGAATGAGGGTATGAAAGGATCAAATGAGCAGTGAAAGAATGAACACCAAGAACAAAATGATAAACACTCCAGAACAAAGTAAAATACTTAAGAACTTGAATAAACAAAAAGTAACAAATCAACTAATGATTCATGGATTGCACAATAGTTGAAATAAATCTCATGAATTAATAACTTGATAAAAACAAGGATAACAACAACTTGGATTCACGAATTGCACAAAGTTGCAATAACAAGATAAATGAATCACGCTTATTCACGAATTGTAAGGTGTGATCCTCTCATTAGGATTCACGAATTGCACCCAAAAAGCCCAAGTGCCTAGCACCAATTATTGATCTCCTAAACAAAATAATCCTCCTCTAGGAAATTTGTCGAAAGATTCCAATACAAAGATTCGCAAGTCATCTCAGCTCATCTCACTACTATTTATTACTATTCAGCAACTTTAACTCACAAATCTCACTACTATTCACAACTCATCTCATTACTATTCACAATCAATCTCAACTCATCTCAGCTCTTCTCAAGTCATCTCAAGTCATCTTCGAATCCAAACATCTCCTAAGGGTCATATTTATAAAGATTACAATTTGAAAATTTCCAATAAGTCCATTAGAAAATAAATAATTAAATTAAAATAAACAATAAGCAATAACATAGTTGGCATGAGCCAAGTTGACCCATGGCATTCATGAGCCCATGCGTGGGCTAAGCTGGCCCATGGGTATGGCTAACATTACAAGCAAGGCTACTGACATGTGGCTGACATGGTTAGTGGTTTGGCCATGGGCCACAAAACATGGAGTCCTACTATGGGCATACTGCGCGCGCTGGGCAGGCTGAGCAGGCTGGCCTGGTCACCAATCTCACTGGACATGTCAAGGCAAGACCCATGATATGTCCGTGGGGCTGTTGTGGGGCTATCCAACCTTGTTTCGACATGACTAGTGGCTTGGTCATAGGTCACTCAATATGGGGTCCTACCACTTTCACGCGGGGCAAGATAGCGGGAGGTGGGACCCCACTATCCACCATCACTATGCAACACTGGATTAATCATACTCGATGCCAATTAAAAACAAATAATATTATAATAGAAAAAGTCATAATTAATTTATATCATTATTAGCATGATCTGGAAATTTTATTTTTTAGAATTGAATCAATTTGTTAGTGAATTTTAATAGATTTGCCGATGGGCCTTGGGCGGAATGGCATTACTGTTTGACTATCCCTAGTCTTTAGATATCGTTTGATTATATAAGGAGAGATGAAATAAGATATTTTATTAAAAATTAAATAAAATATTATTAAAATATAATTTTTTATTTTAAAATATAATTAATAATGAGATGTGATAGTTCTATCAATCAAACCGAGCTAGAGACCATGGGGCTTATGGTCTCTTAAAAAGTTCCCGTATTTCCATCCATCACGGAATTCCCTCTGCGCTAAATAGAAAAAAGAAATTCTGGCGGATTTAACCCGAAACAATATCAGATTCGCGGGTGCAATAAAATTTGGGATTCTCCGAAAACGGCATTCAGTGAAATCCAGTGTCCAAGAAAATCAACGAATCAACCCCTCTCCGAACAGAACAGAGAAGCCTTCCCTTCAAATGTACTCCATTATCAATTTGAAATTTATTAGACTAAACAAACCTGATTCTGACATTTTATCTTCCTCACATAAATCAAAAACCAACAGAACCCGTAACTGTATATGATGAAATTCAACCACACCCACCTTTCGGATCACCCATTTTCCTGCTCGTGACTGGCTCGGCTTCACTTCCTCAGGATTCGGTTCTTTTTTGTGCTCCTTGTTTTGTTCGACGGAGTGATGATGGAGACCTTATCACTAGGGCGGTTCAACTACCATAGGCTTGAATGGAAGCGGTGGTTCCCGGCGTTCTTGTCCTCCCACAGGACCCTTTTCATGGTGCTTTGGATCGCGGCCTTTGCCTCTGTTTTCGTGTGGCAGAGGAACCTCGTGGGCGGGTTCTTGGTGTTCCGGCAGTCCCCTGTGAGGCCCATGCCGAGGCTGAGGCCGGTGGCGTTTAACCTCACGGACTTTGGAGGGGTCGGAGATGGGGTCACTGTGAACACCGAGGCCTTCGAGAGGGCGGTCTCAGCAATCTCCAAGTTGGGAAAGAGAGGTGGTGCCCAGCTCAATGTACCTCCCGGCCGGTGGCTTACGGCTCCGTTTAATCTCACTAGTCATATGACTTTGTTCCTTGCTGAGGATTCTGAAATACTTGGAATTCAGGTAATCTTTTTTCCTGGTCGCTCTTCAATAACCGTATATTGGATTTGGGTTGATTTGATTTTTGTTAAGTTGCGACTCCGAGTGATTTCCTGCTTCAACAAGATCTGCTGGGATACAATTTTGTAGACAAGGATCTACTGGAATCCCTAGAGTATGAAACCATGCATAATTCCTTAGGGATCCTCCGTGGACTAGGATATTGTATTGGAGCATGGAAGGGTTACTTATCATAAATCACGGGAGTTCATATTCCTTACAAATTGATATGAAGTCCAAAAACATTCGATAAAATAAACCTTCTTCTATTTATACATCAATGGTTATTGAGTGGGAGTTTCTATTTGAGGTTATACACAATAGATTTTGATGGAATACCTGCCTACTTATGAAGCAACAACGAGAAGTCCTTGGAATAAGGAGTGTTAATATGGAACCGGTCAATTCAAATAGGGTTAAGACCCTTAAGAAAAACCTTGTTTCTGTAGGTCTGTGACGAAGCCAAACCTATAATTGGAGTCTTGAGACTCGAGAGATGGAATACTTACTAATCACCACAGAAAACGTTATGTTATAGCAAATAATTGATAATGGCTTTTAACAACCACGACCTGAAGAATAAGGATGGCTATTGTGTCTCATGGTGTGTTGGAGTACATTTTAGTAAAGAGGCTCATGACTAACAACCCTCAATACCAAGCAATAGATGATCAATATGGTGTGACGTGTTAGTGCCTGGTCACACAGGTATGATTTAGGTTACTCATTCAGTTTTCTTGTCATACCAGTATGTCTTGTAGAAGCACATAGTCCCAGGGGAAGGGGCGCGCGTTTGGAACATGTACATAAAGGTTTTTATGACAAGTCAATAATTTGATTAATTTACAATCAGGACTTTCTCTAGGCTCTTTTGGGGTTATTACTTCCTTCATAGTTCTAAACAATTACCCTTGGCACCCTCATGTTGGCATACAAGAGCTGATAAGGTCTTTATTACCCTTTCCCCCATTTTCTCTCATAAATGGGAAAAAGAGACTTTACTAACAAAAATAGGGCTTGTGAGACGGATTGCGTTGAATTTCTTTTACTCTTTACTGATCTCAGTCTCCAGTTGCTACAGCGAGGGGTACTGTGGCACATAGGGTTTAAGTCATTCTTTTTACTTCTCAAAGTTTCAAGTCTTTTTCTGGATGTCTTACATAGCCTTCTTGAGAGCTGTGACTATTCATCCAAATTACTCCCTCAATTGATTAGACTTATGTGAATTTCCACAATTGACATCCCATTCATTTGGTAACAAAATTTGATCTTATATAATGTTGGTTGAATACATTGGCTTCTAGAAGTCCCTTTGTATCCATAGATGATGTATTTGTAATATTTGTTTGCATCATATGCTATGGATTTAAAAAAATTCCTACGTCAGACATTGCTTTTTACATGGCTTAGATTATATGCCTTGTGTGGGTTTTGAGTAGGGCTAAGCATAATGGCTGAACTGCTGACCATCATTGATTTTGATGATATCCTAGCTGTCACAAAAGGGATCTAATTGTTTATATTTTTTATTGTGACTATCACTGAACTAACACACTCAGGCTTGTATGCACATGTTTATTCTTATGATCAATAAAATTTTGTTTACCAATAAAAAAAATATTTTTTACTGTGACTACTGAACTCTCTCTCTCTCTCTCTATCTCTTGCAAATTATTTCTTACTTCACTTTATGCCCTCTTATGTGATGTATAACAGGATGAGAAGTATTGGCCACTGATGCCTCCTTTGCCTTCATATGGGTATGGGAGAGAGCATCCTGGACCTCGATATGGGAGTTTGATTCATGGTCAACACCTCAAAGATGTTGTTATTACTGGTTAGATTTTTTATCCCCTCTTTTCTAAGCTGAAGCTAAATTACATTTTCTATTCATGGGAAAGATCTTTGACTTGAGAGGTGAATTAAAGTAAATGCAAATATGTCTTGATTTTCGGAAGATATATAGTTCAAGACCTCCTCCAAATCAAGATTGTACTGATGTTTAAATTAATTTTAGTCAAGTTAAATTATTACATTCCCTCTAGAGCAAGTTCTCTAGTGAAAACGCGTACAAGTATCCATATTTGCTGGAGTCCTATTTTAAAATTTGCAATTTATAGTTAAAGAGCACTTTTTATGTACCTGCTTGTCACTAAATTATGATTGAATTATGAAGACACCATAGACGTAATGCTAGGAGGCTACAGATCTCATTGATCATAAATGGAACGTATAATGGCCCAAGTTTCACAGATAGGACTTACTTCTTAACCACTCATAACAGAAGCTAATTGGTGGAGTAACAAAAAAAATTAATCTGGCATGAAGTTGGCTTATGTAACGTCCCAATGAAAGGCCCAAGTCACATAGCCTATACTTCAAAATGACTAGTTAATAATACAATTGGAGCCTCATTTGAACTTTATAAAGAGCAAAAACTTCTCATTCCCATACAATGTGGGATCCCATACACCACCTACCATTTTCCTTATCATATGGGGTATCATAGCTTACAACCCCCCTTCCTTTTTCCTCTAACGTGTTGATCCCAGAAGGTAGTTTTTAGAACATATATTCAAATCAAACTGGTGATCAGAGGGGTGATTCCAAAATGTTATCTAATACATAATGTGTCCTATGGCAGAATTCGTAAGAGAGTAATAGGATCTAGTATGAGATGGCTAGTCCCTAAACTGCCTTTGTCCATGACCAATGATTCCATGGGTCATTTGTCATCGTATGTCTTGTGGCATGCAAAATTATTAGATATAAAATTATCATCTAATAATTGTTACAAAGGCATAACTGGTCAAAAAAAGTAGGGAGTGGGGAAAAAATATAATACAAGTGTCAGTCCACTGCCCTGTATACCAAATGCAAGTATTGTCGAATTATTTTGTTATTCAACACACTAAACATTTTCTGCAAATAAGGACCCTTGTCTCTTTGCTCTGCCCTTAATGTGTCCAGTTAATTTGTATATTCCTGTGTACTTGCGCTGTGCCTACTTTTTATCATCGATAAAATTCTTATTTACCAATAAAAAAAAAAAATTTATTTGTATCTGAAACATACGTTAAGAATATTCTTTTCATTCCTCTTTATAAACATTGATTAAACGGTTGATTACTGTTCAACATGGGTTACATTTACCATGAGGCTTAAAATGTCATCAAACAATCAGACCATAGATACCTTTTTGCCTGCTAGCCATACGAGTTCCATGATTTGGCTGGTTTCAAACTCTTGTATGAGTTTTGAGAGAATTTTGTGGATGACTGGCAGCGACATAATTATGGTTGGAATTAAAGCTGTGTAGCTAGCTGAGGAAATTTTTAGTTTCCAACTTTGGTCTAATTTATTGTGTCGCTGACCGCAGGGCATAATGGAACCATAAATGGACAGGGTCAAACATGGTGGAAGAAGTATCGCCGGAAGCTCCTTAACCATACTAGGGGTCCACTTGTTCAGATAATGTGGTCAAGTGACATTCTAATCACTAATGTAACTTTTCGTGATTCTCCTTTCTGGACGCTTCATCCATATGACTGCAAGAATGTAACCATCAGAAATGTTACAATCTTGGCTCCCATAGTCGACGCTCCAAACACCGATGGAATAGATCCAGGTGAGTGTTTTATGCTAGGTTATGACGGGCAGGTTTGGGGGGTGAGATGAGAATTTTGTGTTTTGTTTGAAAGTTTAAAATATTATGTTTTAATATTATTATTGTTTTGATATTTGAAAAAGTTGAATTGGAATTTAAAAAAATTGAATTGTTTATTATATTTTGTATGGGGATTTGAAAAATGTGTAATGATGAGATGAGAATTTTGTGTTTTGTCTTGTGCCCCAAACCAGCCATATGTATGCATGTGTGTATGCACGCACATGCATATATTAATGTATTAATGTGTGACATGTCTGTTGAACTCGTGGGCATCTTTAAGAACCATTGATTCTTTGGATTAACATTTTTTGTAAAAGGCTCTCATATCAGTTCAAATTCTAAACATTAGCCATTTGATACTTGAGCAATATTAAGCAGACACAAGGTGCGAAATATAATTTAATTCTGATCAGACTAGATGTTGGCAAATGCTCCTTCATATTTTAGTTCAATTTTCTGAAGAGGCTATATCGATGACAAGGAAGACATTGCTATGGGGTTCAAGGTTATGATTGATACGGTGGAATTATGTTATGTGTTTTCTTCGTACTTGTATTGAATAGTTGGTTGAAATCAAGGAATCATGTAAGTTGGGAATGATTGAATTCAAAATGTGCCAGGACTATGCCAATAAGTTGCACTCTTATTGTTATTTTCATGTTTTCCCTCAATCTTTAGTTCTTCACTATCACTCCAATCCCCAACATAGTGTATGTATGAGATGTACATATATATATATATATATATATATATTACACTTAATTCTTATTACCTTGTTACATAAGGTCACTTGAAGTCCCCTCCAAATATAATCTAAAGTAAAGCCGATTAGTTTCCTCTAATGATTCAAGCATATGAATATATCAACTGTTTCCCTGTTATACAGTAGTGCTTAACACTCCAGTTCTTTGTGGCAAAAACAGATTCATGTGTGGATATGGTGATTGAGGACTGTTACATAAGTGTTGGGGATGATGGAGTTGCGATAAAAAGTGGCTGGGATCAGTATGGAATTGCTTATGGACGGCCTTCAATGAATATACTCATTCGAAACCTTGTTGTTCGCTCTATGGTCAGGTAAAACTCTTTTACACTGTGATACTTGCATGTTTTCGCCATGATATAATACATTATTTCATCCAAATACTGGTATTGTGCATCTGCATGTATGCGATATCAATAGATTAAATTTCTAGATGTATGTGTCTCTTCATGTTTGCCTTCAAGCTGTTGTTGCAAATTTGATTGTATACAGGAATGAATTTGATCTGTCATGTACAGTTGTCTTATATATTCTGCCTAAACTTATGCTATGGTTTTACTTCCTGGTATCTTTTGGAAAGATGTGCTGAGTTTGCACGGTCCCCAGAGTTCCTCGTCATAAAAAAATATATATCTTAGTTTTGTAGAATGATTTGAGTATAGCTGGCAATAATCAATTTGTTTGTGTTTTTGTAATGGTTCATCTTTGTGGTTTGAAGTTTTTACTGCCACAGCTGGATCAAATTTGCAGTAGAATTCCACTGAGAAACTGTTTCATAAAACCATTGATATAGAAGGATATTCTCCTTTTATTATATTCTTCCTTCTCTTATTAGACAAGTAATTGGATGATAGCTCGTTCTCAAATTATATTGAAAGCTATGCAATAATTAAAATGATTTCTTCTCTTAATATACTTTCCAATGAGTCACGGTGCGACTGCAATTTGTCTCCTATAATTATTGATACTTTCTAAAATGGGTGAAGTTTAGTTTTTATGACAATTTGCAGAATCTTGACGTAAACCATTTGAGGTTTTATTACAATGTTAAGCCAATTTGGTGCAATATGTTTTGTGAGCCTTACAAGCTTCCAAGTGGGAAGCAAAGAATCACATTAAGTCGTGGAATATTGTCTAACGGAAATAAATCTGCTACTAGTCCCACAAGTTTGAGCAAAGACTGTATTAGCATTTTACACTTGCAGCTTTTCTGCTTTTGGGCTCAGATTCTGTTCTGTACTGTAGTAAATGTTGCCAACCTTCTTCCTTTCGTTGGGCTGGTGGGGGGGGGGGGTCTGTTAAAGCCTGTTGGACCCATGTGCCATACAGCAGGATTTAGCTCCTCATATTTTGAAAATTGCCGTGGTGAAAATTGGGGTTTGGTTTAATTTGAAGCCGTTCATACAACTTCAATAAACTTTAGCTGCTAAACCAACTCCTGCTTTGCTTTTACTGTTATTGGATCTTTGATTCTATTGTAGCTGGTTGATTGATAATATGAATGTGATAGTTTGACATGCTGAGATTCAGATAGTAACTGAGAACCCCCTTGGTCTGAAATGCAACAGTGCTGGCGTATCAATTGGCAGTGAAATGTCCGGTGGTGTATCAAATGTCACTGTGGAAAATCTCCTTGTCTGGAACTCAAGGCGTGCTGTTCGAATCAAGACTGCCCCTGGTAGAGGTGGATATGTGCGACACATAACATACAAAAATCTTACATTTGACAACGTCCGTGTTGGAATTGTCATCAAAACAGATTACAATGAACACCCTGATGATGGGTTTGACCGAACGGCTTTCCCAGTCCTTGAGGACATAAGTTTCACTAGAGTTCATGGCCAGGGAGTTCGTGTGCCTGTTCGCATCCACGGGAGTGATAAAATTCCAGTTAGAAACGTGACATTCCGAGATATGTCAGTAGGGTTAACATACAAGAAGAAGCATATATTCCAGTGTGCCTTTGTCGAGGGTCGTGTGATAGGGACCATCTTCCCTGCTCCTTGTGAGAATCTTGATCGGTACGATGAGCAGGAACAGCTTGTTAAAAGCTCATCTTCCCAGAATGTAACGGACATAGATTATGATTTTTAAGGTGCAATTTCTCCAATTTATTCCCTGTATGAAATGGTTTAGGTGGATAAGGTTGGGGGTGAGGCAGCTCATGTTGTTCCTATGCTTTTTTTCTTATCTCTTTCTCACTCCATTTTTATGAAGGAGAAATGCAGGGCGAGAAGAACATGGACAGATGGAACCAAAGAGGCCTGTCCTTGCTTAAGAGCTTTTCTAATCATGGAATTTGTATATATAAAAAAAATTTCACATGCTTGCACTGTGTACATTCATGGGATTACTGGTATTAATAGTTGTATTGAGACTTTAGGTATGATATCCAATTCCTTCTACTTCAAATGCCAATTCTCAGTGAGCACTCAACCGCTGAATAATTTTTAAGGCATTAAGTGGGAATCAAGCATAGATTTCTCCTGCTCAATCTCTGTTTAGACTCGAGTCTGGAGTCTGGACCGACCAATGAAAATGCTAAAAAAAACAAAAAGGAAGGAGTGGATAGTGGTGAGATCACTTGCCCCATTATGATTTCAATATCTCAGCAGCTTCTGTTCTTCTCCATACAAAGATTAGCCTAATGAATGATCAATTGGATATCTGACAACTGTGATCTATGTGAAAATGTTCCAAATTCCAATACCCTGGTTAGTGTTGAAGGCCATGGTTTGTTGAGGCCGATAAATTGGGGTCTTCAGGATCAAAATTGCTAAGCGCAGGGGCAAGAGACTCACGAACAAAATCCGTGCGTGCGCGCGCCTGGCTTTGCTCCTTGAGGATGTCGATGTGCAGCCAGACACGGTTTTGGCACACCAACTCAGCAGACTGCATTAGTCAGAAGCAGTGCTGTAGTCAGTGGATCCCCCCCAACAGTTGTCGTTGAGTTAAAAGTCCTGACAGCCAGCCTCCTCTCCTGACTAATACTAGAAAGAGTGGATTGAACATGCCCACTCTGTGTACTGTTTAGTATAATTTATATTTTTTTATATTTTTTATTTCAAATATTTTTTAAATATATTTAAAAAATAAAAAAATATTAATACATTAATAATCATTTCTTTAATCATTAAAAAAATTTAAAAATAAATTAAATATATGAGCGGTCAAAATGAGAAAGCATACTAACATTATTCTACTAGTAAATAATCTTTTGATAGAAAAAAAAAATTATTTTAAAAAAATTATTGATCATCTTTCCCTTAAATGCTTAAAAAATTATTTCAAGTATTTTATGTCACGCATAATATCATGGATATAAGAATGGTATATAGCATTTAGCCCATGCAGTACTTTTTCATCTACAATTAAGTAGATTTTGACCTACAATGAAAGATTTTCCTCAACTTCATTCCAAACATACAAGAATATATTTGGTTAAAATTATTTTTTAGAATGTTGAGAGTTTTTAATTTTTATTTGAAATGTATTTTTATTGGATTTTATAAAAGTAGAATGGGGATTTTGAATAAGTTATATTTAAATAGATGTGAAAAATTATTTTTAAATTTAGGTTATATTCTTTTTCATTTTTTATAAAAGTTGTTTTAATACTTTTGTTTGATATTTTCACTAAAATCTAAGCAAATTATAAGACGAAAGGTTGAAATAGTAAATGCCTTGATATTAAAAGATGATTGAATCAAAGGCGAAAATCTTTCTAAAATAAACCTTTAAATGTGGAAATAAACCTTTAAATGTGGAGGCGTGGATTTGATTTTGAAAATTTTTATAAAGATTTTGAAAAAGAGAAGTGTCACGTCCAAAAAAAAAATTATATAAAAGTAAATCTGTAAATTCATATACATTCATGTTATTTTTTAGATCTATTTTATAATAAAAATAACTTTACAATTTAACATATCACATAGAGTTATATCAATTTGTGAATTTACTTTTACGTAATCCTTTTATTTATAAAAGAGCAATGCTACGTATAGTCCTCATTTAGGGACTACAATGTAAGTTTAAGTAATTTTATCTTTAAAAGATTTTAAAATTATAAAAATATCTCTCCTAAAATAATTTTTTTTCTCATTTAATAAAAGGTCTGTATATACAGTCTCGAAGTGAGAATTACAAATAGAATTTCTCTTTATTAAAATATTTCTAATTGAGAAAGAGAATAACCTAACCCATCATCCATATTAGAATTTCAAGTGTGGAAAGCACTGGCCTAATATTGAATAAAATTAAATAAAATATTCTTAAAATATTATTTTTTTAATATTATTATTATTTTTAATATTTGAAAAAATTAAATTTTTTATTAAATTTTATATGAAAATTTATAAAAGTTATAATAATAGATTAGAAGAGAAATGGATTGAGAGCCACTCACAATGCCTCAATCGAGATGTACGCATACTTGCCTCGGACTTTCTTTTTTGTCTTGACAATTAAGACTGTTTATCCGGATCGGATTTTTTTTTCCGGCCCGGCCCGGAACCCGCATTACAAAACCCAGATTAATCTAGGCCGGATCCAGTTATGAAACCAGGGTCCCGGATTTAACATCCGGTATCCGAGTTATATATAAAAACAAAAACCCTCATTCTTGAATCTTCCATGAGATGTGTCCTCTCTCTCTTGCTGAAACTCCAGCTCCAAGCCTCTAAACTAGGGGTGGGCAGTTGGGGCGGGCCCCGCCCAGTGGTGGGAGGAGCTGCTGCTGGGGTCCCCGCCCCTCATAGAGAGGGCCTAGCGGGGGTGGGGGCAGGATGACCCCAGCGGGGCCCTGCCCCCTCTCCACGTATAAAATTTTTTTATTTATATATATATATAAATAAATATATTGTATATAAATATATACAATTTATTAAAGACTTAAAATTATATTCAAGTCATTGGATTGCTTTGGCCTCCTAGGCCAACCTTTATATAGGAGGCCAAGGCAATACAATAGTCATCTTTAAGCAATGTGGGACTTAGTAGTAAGTCCCACATTGCTTAAGGATGACTATTGTATTGCCTTGGCCTCCTATATAAAGGTTGGTCTAGGAGGCCAAATCAATCCAAAATCTAACTCTAATAAGTTTAAGTTTTTTTTATATTTATAAATTTTAATTTATTATTTAAATTATATTATAATTTGGGTAAAAAAAATATTTTTAGACCAAAATTTTTTTTTTTAAATACAATGTGGTGCTTAGGCGGGGGGCGGGGCGGATTAAATTTTTTCCCTCGCCCCCCCGACATTGGGGCGGGGGGAAAATCCCCAACCCCCCACATGGTGCGGGGGAGGGTACCCCCGGTCCCGCACCATGCCGGTATCACCCATACTCTAAACCCTCGTCCCTGACTCCCTAGCTCTCAATCTCTCTCTCTCTCTCTCGCCCAAAGTGTCAAACAGAAACCCTAGCTCCGAAACCACAACCATCGCCACCGTTGCTATCAGACTCAGAGGCGGCCACGGTCCACAGAAGACAGAAGCATTTTCGCTACTCTTGGTATGTTCCTCTCTCTCTCTCTCTCTCTCTCTCTCTCTCTCTCTCTCTCTTTGTTTTTGAGCATTTAGATCTCTTCTCTTAGGGGGAGGTTTCTTTTGTAACTAGAGTGTGTTGGGGAAGCCAAAACCCTATCCATCGTCTCCGGTGATTAGTAGAGCTACCGTTTGGCTAGATCTATTCTTTTCTTTTTGAGTTTTATTTCGTCGCCCAGATTTTTGTTTAATAGATAAGAAGTAGCTATGCCATATATATTATAAACATGATTATTCGGTTGTAATGGGTTTTAGACTTTGGGGTGAAAGTGATGGATTAATGTTTTCTTAGATCTCATTTTTTTGTTTGTTTGTTTGTTTTCTTGCACATACTGCTCCGAGGCGTAGGAGTAACATCGTCTATTCTCATCAGAAGTGTAACATCTGGCCGCTGCCAGAAACGAACCATGAGATTAGGCTACCAAAGGACTGGACTTATTGATTCTCGTTTCAATTTGTGTTCTTCTTATCCTTGTTTTTTGGGAGTTTTAGGAAGCAAAAGAAATTTGGAAGCTTTTAGTTTGCTAAAGGAATAGTTATATTAAGATACAGTGTCTGAAAGATTGAAGAAAAAATGGTGAAGAAGATGAAAGAATAGATTTTTGGGTGTAGGTTTAGAGGTAATAAATGTCGAATTCGATGAAGCTACAACTCTTGTTCTTTCTGTTGGGCTCACACGAGGAAGTGGTGGATGAGATTTTTTTTTTTTTGTAGTTTGGGAATAAACTTTGGGATAGATTGAAAGAAAATCACGGGGTTAAAGAGGAGGGGTTGGAGCCCATTATGTTTTGTTTAGTATGGTGAAATTACAATCATCATCCAATCCCTTCTCCCCTAAAATTTGATTCCCAACCTGTCTTGCCCAACGTATGCATATTACAAAAAACTTTAATAAAATAAAGCCTTTTACTTGAAAAAGAAAATGGGTACAATCCGAAACCCGAATTTTTGAGTTTTGAAAACTCAGATCCACCTGAATTTCGGCCTGAGTTTAAAACTCGAGTCTCGGTTCGGGTTTATCCATATTCCCGAATTGGAATTCAGATGAACATCACTATTGACAATAAGAAGCTGAGGTCAATGACCACCATAACAACTCGTGAATTTGTACTTTGCCACAGTGAAAATCTCAATGTGAAGCACCTCTCCCTTTTTACACTGTCAACTATGTAGGAAGAGAAAAGAGAAGTGATTGATGTATAAAAAGATAGTTTTGTAATAAAGATAGTTTTATAATTTTTAAATACTAATAATATTAAAAATAAATTATCATGTCAAAATAATAAAAGGGGGACATGCCGGCAAGGATACCGAATGATAAAATAAGGCATGAATCCACCTAACTTTTAGATTCCCACTTAGTTTCTTCTCTCACATGCATGTTGCAAAATTGCTTTTTAGATGAAATTAATAATTGACACAATACAATAAATACAAAATTATTTTTCAAAATATTTTTAAAGATAACAAATACATACACACAAAAATTATATAAAAATAAATTTACAAACTGATATAATTTTATGAAATTTGTTAAATTTATTTTTTAATAAAAATAATTTTACAATTTAACGTATTACATCAAATCCCGTCAAACTGAAGTCTACATAATGTGTGAAGCACGTTCCCTCTTATTAGTCAAGATTGTCACATGTGAGACATGTAAAGTGAAACTGGCACTTTGAAATGGTCTTTTTCCTACGTAGGCAACTGTCGTTTAACTTCTTTGAAACAACATCGATCAAATGTTGGTCAATTAAACGTGTGTTACACTTTTGTTACTTTTCAATTATTATCTCTTCATTTTGAATCCCGAAAATGGTTGAAACTTTGAATGTTTGTTACCACAAAAGACCGACACAACAAACAAAATATTATTGAAATGTACAGATCAGGAGACCTGAATAAATACGAAAAAATGACAGAAATCTTGCACTCTAATAAGTAGATTTTTTTTTTCTCTTTTTTATTTTCTCAGAAAGTTGGTGAATATATTGGCCAAGACTTCTATAGTTATATAGGCTGGTAAATTCAGATAATTATTTTATTTTAATGCTGTGTCGGCACGAGAACAATATACAAAGGAATTGAATAGTGAGTTAAGATGAAAGTTGAATAAAATATTATTTTTTAACATTATTATTTTTTAGGATTTTATAAATATTGAATTGTTTATTATATTTTGTGTGTGAATTTGAGAAAGTTGTAATGATTAGATGGGATTAGTTGAGATCAACTCTGAATCCAAACGAGGCTGCCTCCTCAAGTGTACTGCTCAAAGTTATCGTCAGTGTATTTAGTTTTTTTAAATATTTTAAAAAAATTATTGCTAGTGTATTTATGTATATTTTTTTTAATATTTAAAAAGAATATATAAAAAACCAAAATAAACCAACAGTACACTTGAGAGGACTAATCGAAGAGACAACTAATTATCAGACCTTGTTTGTTTTCACAGATGAGTTGAGATAAAAGTTGAAAATTGAATAAAATATTGTTAGAATATATTTTTTTAATATTATTATTATTTTAGAATTTAAAAAGCTGAATGAATTGTTTATTTGATTTTGTGTGTAAATATAAAAAAAATATATAATGATTAAATGAATTGAGATGAAATGAGATGTACTGTGAATAGCAATACCCCTATATAAAACAAGGGAAGTGCTAGAGTCACCGATAGTGGCTCCGGACACTGTCCATCGAGAAGGCTAAGGACATGTTTGAGAGATGAGATGAGAATTTTATATTTTGTTTTGAAGTTTAAAATATTATGTTTTAATATTATTATTGTTTTGGGATTTGAAAAATGTGTATTGGGATTTGAAAAAGTTGAATTGTTTATTATATTTTGTATGGAAATTTGAAAAAGGTGTAATGATGAGATGAGATGAAATGAAAATTTTGTGTTTTATTTTGGTTACCAAACTTGCCCTAAATGCCTTTTTTTTTTCTTTTTGGGTTTTTTTATGTATTTTTTTTATATCTTTAAATATATATTTTTTAAAACAATTATAATATCATTAAAAAATATTTAATTATTAAAAAAAATATGCTCGGAAAAAATATGCTCGGAAGTCAAAATGGAGGCCCCAAGCATCGAGACTCCGATTGAGGAGTCTTGACTCGTTAAATATATGACCCTTTAAAGACTCTGATTTGCTCTGTTCAAGAAAACTCGGTCAAAGGTATAAATGGCCGGCTAGACCCTCGCGCACACTGATCTCTCTAATATTAAAAGACTGTCTCATGACACATCTCATTGGAGAGAAGAAGAAAAGTAAAAAGAAACGAAAGAATTCAAACATATCAACAGCATCAATGCAGCATTCGTTTTGTTTACTATCATGATAGGGTGGAGGAGGCAGAGTTTCTTATTATATTTTGTATGAATGGAAAAGATACCTACAAAGTCTGAGGACTAAAATAATGATTTTTGTTTGTAACTTTGAATGGAAAATTTGGAAAGTTTACCGAGTAGAATAATCATACACACGTGTCTTTTTTGTAATTTTTTTCACAATCTTGTTTTAAAATAAAGATATTTATGTAAAATGACATTATTGCTGTAAGTTATTTTATAAAAAAAAATGTCTCACATTTAATACATAGTTTTATAAATAATTATAAAAATAATTGTTTCTTTATCATTTTTCCTATTGAAGTATAGTAAAAAAGTATAAATGAGATACTTTTATAGATTTTTGTGTAAATAGTTCTAAGTTGAGTTCGGTTTAGATAAGACTTCGTTTGTTTTCAGAAAATATCTCATCTTATCTCATCTAGTCATTACAATTTTTTTAACTTCCACTACAAAATAAAATAAACAATTCAACTTTTTCAAATCTCAAAACAAGAATAATATTAAAAAATATATTTTAACAATATTTTATTCAACTTTTTAATTTTAATCTCATCTCATCTCATCTATGAAAAGAAACGAGCCCTAACATCTTCTAGAGTGGTGCTACCCATAAATCTCACACCCTGCACACTCACTTAAAAAACATGTTATTTTATCTTTTTATCTTGTTTTACTTACAAACATATCTGAAATCATTTTCATTATGTGAGTAAAAAAGTAAAATAATATGTTTTTAAGTGAGTGTACAGTGTGTGTGGCTTATATCTCGAATTTTTTCATCTTCTAACATTCAAACACTCAACTCTCAAATCACTAAACTCATTTTAAATCAAAATCTCTTTACATGTGAGACCCACAATTTTTTTCAACTTAACACTTTTTTATACGCGAGACCCACAACTATTTTTCAACTTCTCATATATATATATATATATATCTAAATTCATTTTATGTGAGTCACACAAAACTCATTTTACAATCTCAACTTATTATTATTTATAGAGAACTCGATATCTAAACGAGCATTAAAATCTCAGAGTCATAAACCTAAATGCCCTATAATTTAAGGTATTTTGACCAAAATTACCCAAATCAATAAAAAAAAATCCTGCCAAATGTAAGTACACGTCATTTGATTAATTCAGTTGAAAATCCTATTAACTTTGATTCTAGAAACTAAAGAGACACTTCCTTTTTTCTTTATTAGCATCAGATACATAAAATCTCTTTGATTAATTTTTAGGGTGTACACATTCTTAGCAAGAAATTTCTTTTAAGGGCATCTCGAATTTGATAATTTTAAGAGTGTAAATGCAGATTTTCCAATTCAAGATGTCTTGTTTATGAAAAATTATTTTCATCAGCCTCGATACACTTAGTGTATTGAGTTAAAAAAAAAAAAAAAATTTGAAACTATGGTATGTGGAGAGTGTTGGCTGATATATAACATATTTGCTTGTTTATATAATTCATTCTATAACGAAAGAGCTCAAACTATATTTTAGAAAGAAAAATATTACAGTAACAAAGAAATTTTATAAAAATAAATTTATAAATTAATATAAATTTATATCATATATTAAATTTAATTTATAATAAAATAATTTTATAATCTAACATATTAAATTAAATTACATTAATTTATAAATTTATTTTTATAAAATTAGTTTGAGCACCTTAGCACAATTTAACGAAGATGGGGGGGTTGGGGGGATCGGGCGTGGGGTCAAGTGGAACAGGTGGGTGTTAATGTAAATTTGGAGAAATTGAAGGGTGGGTTCCCAAGGAATGAAAGGCGAAGAACTCGTCAGTGGTGTTAATGTAAATTTGAAGAAATTGAAGGGTGGGTT
This sequence comes from Juglans regia, assembly GCF_001411555.2. Lineage (NCBI taxonomy): Eukaryota > Viridiplantae > Streptophyta > Magnoliopsida > Fagales > Juglandaceae > Juglans > Juglans regia. The sequence goes on along the minus strand of NC_049910.1, from coordinate 23,936,431 downwards.
CTCAAGGAATGAAAGACGAAGAACACGTCAGTCTAACACCCCGGACGAAACTTGTAACACGAAGACGCCACGTGCTTGTTACGCGTTTTTCACACGGGTTTCACGCCCCAAATTTCCATATTCTATAATCCCATGCTTTTTTTTTTGGTTTTTAAAATATCTATGCATGATGCGCTCATTTCGCTGTACAGCCTACTACAGCTAAAGGGAAAGCGAATGAATGGACCTCTTTTTAGACTTTTGTTTTTAATATATCTAAGCTGTGTAGATAAGTGGTTATGGCAATGAATATTTATTTCTATTTGGTCGCCTAAATAACTTCTTTTCTTTAAAAAATTAGACGAAATTAAAAAAAAAAAAATCTATGATTAAATTTATAAACCAAAATATCTTCTTAATTTAGATTTAAAAATGATATTATTAGTTCTTTATAATATTATTTGCAAAAAAAAAAAAAACAATTATGTCTATATTTTTTTTTTTATAATAATTAATCAAAATAAGCAATACTTTTTAAACTAATATTATTTTCTTTAAATACAGTTATTATTTTCATAATTCAGATTAATTATCTTGTTAGAGCGTGTTTTTGTAGTTCTCCTCTAGGAACACGACCTGTTACCTGCTGGAAGAAGTGAGGCGTGGCAAGAGCTAGGAAACCTATGTCTCGGTGAATTTTTATTTTTTTTTAGAAATGCCATGGACCCATCATCAAAAAAGGGAAAAAATTGTTTTTCATACATTCTCACTCTCTGAGGAGTTGTCTCGTTGACAACTCGTCTTTTCCCGCGTTTCTCTTGCACGCATTTCTAGATGCCTCATTAAATGCGAGAGGATCTCCCTCTCTCTTTATTGGGCCTTCCCAGTCGATGAGTATGGGTGGGCCACAGGTTCAATGCCCCCCAGCCCTATTTCCCCTCGAGGGCCTTTGGCGCCCATTACTTGGGACTTTCAGCTCGTCCCTTCTAGTTGTGGCACCAATTCTCTTCGTGCGAGCGACGCGAATTGCAAACTCTTTTTTCCCATGTACACCTCACATGTTCCGCTAATTCTCCCATGGGTGTTTCAAAGTGCCCCTTGTACAAAGACAGATCGGGGCTCCTCTCATTCACATTTGCATTGTTCTCTTGCCCCCTCTTGCCCTAACTTTCAATGTGATTGTCCCCTTCGCCACAAAGCTTGCCTTCTTCCCTAGGATGTTTGCCAACGGGCTACACCTTCCCTTCTGCCGTCCGGTATGGGATGTCCTAGATTTCATCGAGTTGGCTCCAGCACAACTTCACCCCAACGCTTGGAGGATTCTCACGTCTTGTTGTGTGGTTTGGTGCCAGGTACTGCGAGATACGGGTGAACAATACCTAGATCTGACTGCAAGTGGATTCTTCTACACCCACCAGATTCAACACCGTGAGGCCAACGTGTGCAGCTTCAGGTCATGGACGAGATCCGAGATCATTTGCCTGGAGCCTCATTATAACTGAGTAGGCAATTGGACAAAGAAATTGTTCTTTGTGTCAGGACAAGGCTGGGAGTTTCCCCCGTGGGAGATGATTCGCCAAGAGTTTCTCGTCGAAGCCGTCTGGGGCATAGTCCCGAATGATTGGGACTTTGACGTGAACATGTATGCCCGCGACTTGTCTCATGTCAAGCGAGCCAGGACCTGGGCTGAGACTCACCAAGAGGATGTGTGGGGCAAGGCCTTGATGACTCGCTCGAATATTGAGCTTTTCCTGGTAATGTCGGACTGGTATGGTGTTTCAGGCCATAATTTCCTAAGGGGGTCGCATCCTCCTTGGAAGGAAAATAGACCTTGTAGTCTACAGGCGGACGAAACGAACACGAGGAAGCGCTTCGTCAACCCGGCCCTTGATGGACCTTGGGTGCAGTTCGGAGGGTCCGAGGGCCTCCTCTAGTCTTAGAAGCATCGCACCCACCTAAGTCCTCTACAGTTGCCAAGTCCGCACCTCCCACCATCCCAGAAAATAGACCTCGTAGTCTGCAGGCAAATGAAACGAACAAGAGGAAGTGCGCTTCGTCGACTCGGCCCATCCTTGATGGACCTTGGGTGCAGTTCGGTGGGTCCGGGGGCCTCCTCTAGCCTTAGAAGCATCGCACCAGCCTAAGTCCTCCGCGGTTGCCCAGTCAGCACCTCCCACCATCCCACGACATTAGAAGGAGAAGGTGCATTAGGCAAAGTGTTGCAGTTCGTCCTTTCTCGCTGCAGTTCAGACCCTCATGGAGCAGGCCGAGGCAGATTACTTGGCCGCCAAGGGTGTCTGGCGAGCCACCCTGCGTCAGCAGTCGATGCCGACTAAGTGGGGTAATGATGACTAGGAGCTTGACCTAGCCTTCTTTGAGACCTTCTTGGACCGAACCTCGCCCATATCAACAGGCATATGTGAGCCTTTTAGGCATCCCGATGATCTTCTAGTGGGAGCCCAACACGCATTGAGTCAAATGTTTTCTAGGTGTTGGGAGAGGTCACCTCGATTGTCTTCTTCTTCGGAGTAGCCCCAGGTGAGGAACCAACCCTTGGGGTCGCGTCAAGTCCCGCCTGGGGTTGTGGGAGTGACGATGCTAGGAATTCGTCAGGCAACGAGTTTCCTGCAGTAGGGCTTGGCGGGCCCTCTAGCAGGCTAGAGGACCGATCAATCACTAAAAGTTCTTCAACCTCAAAGGAGGACAGTAGGGAAGGTTCCATCTCCCCGCCTGGCCACCTCCCTACAACCCCTTTTGCGAGACCCACCTTGTGCGGGCGGCCATGTGGAGAGGGAGGGCTAGAAGATCGTCCGGGTTCGAGTGCTGCTCAGAAGAAGGCTGTTAGGGATGCAACGTGCTAGCTCGGGGGGATCTTCTCTCCGGTACACTTCTCGCCTTTTCTCGAATTTTAGCTTTTTTCCTCGCCACCTTCAGTTCTTATGGCTCTTTGGTTGCTGATTCTAGGGGATTGAGCCCTTAGCAGCTTGGATCGTGGATGGTCGGGCAGAGAAAGAGAGAGAGGTTTGTGAGCTGCATGAATTTGCAGCCTACGCCCACGAGGGGGCGCTTAAACCTCAGTCTGAGAGAGATGACCAGATCGAGTCCCTCGCATGTGTCCAAGTGAGGTTGTGCTCGGAGGAGGAGGAGGAATGCACCCGTCTTCGCAATGATGCTATCGAGGGAGATGTGGAGATCAAACACTGCCGGGATAGGATTGAGGGGCTCGAGGGAAATGGAACGTGAGTAGGGTACCTTGAGGGCAAGGTTGAGTCACATGTTCAGCTGATTGCAAGATTCAATGATTCCCTTCGGTGTAGACAGGAGGAGATTGGGTCGCGAATAGAGGAACCGTGATCTCTGCAAGCCGAATTGGATGGTGTTCACGTCATGGCCGCCGAGAATGGAGCGTGGGTGACCTTGTTCGAGTTCGAGTTGGCTTCTTCGTAGGGGGCCTTGATGAGGGTTTCTCCCCATCTATCTACGGCGAGGGCGGTGTGCAACAAAGTGGGCCCATGTCTTTGTGGCATGCCTTGTTCAGGTCTGTTAAGTCTATACACATCCTCCACTTGTCGCTCGACTTTCAGAGACCAAGACCACGTTGGAGAGCCACTTAAGGTATTGAGCCTCTCGAATGAACCCAACTGCCAATAGTCGGTCGACCTCCTCTGCGATCACGACGTACTTCTCTGTGCAGAAGCTTTGCCTTTTCTGTCGAACCTTTCGGGTGCCTGGGTGGACACTCAAGCAAATATTCGATTATGTCCCTGTCGATGCCTTGCATGTCGATCCCTGTTGCCAACGTCTTGATGGTCTGCGAGTAACTCTACTAGCTGGGCCATTGTCACCATACTCATTCTCATCATGATCCTCAATTTCTTGTCTGGGTGTGTGATGTTTAGGGGTACCAACTCTAGAGGCTCATTTATCTCCCCTTGCTTCAAATTTTGCTCGTCTCGGACTTCCAACTCCTGATTGACGAGTTGGGGAGGCAACGAGAGGATTGGCAAGGTCAGGTGCATCGATTCCATCCCACCTCTTCCACTACACTCGAGTCTTTTCTCCTCGGGGAAGGGGGGTTGTTCGTGAGTGTATGCTATTTGGTGAGGTCAGCGGCTCTCCTGCCGCGTGGTCATGGACCGCAGTGGTCGTTTACAAATGACACACTTACTTTGTTAGGCTAAGATAACTTGGATCCAAAATAATATTTTTTATTTTATTCAATAAGAAAATTAATATTATTATCTAGTAGATGGATAATTGGTCTTATATCAGGGATTCAGGAGGCGCAATGCATGTAATAATATAATATAATGGATTCTAAACATTTAATTTGCTTTATTTATATTCCATAACTTTACATTTTCAGTTCCGTTCATTTTTTTTTTCCAAGTAGAATTATAATTATTTGTAAAAATTATTGTTTAAATTTATAATATTGTTTATATTTTATGTAATGCATTTGGAGATTAATTTGTACTATAATTTTATTTGTGTTGTGTTGTGGTTTTGTTCAAGTCTTGTAGTCAATCGATTAGGTACTACACCTATCAATTTCTTTAATACGTTATAAGATTTCTCTTTTTTGTTTAATGATGAGAAAATAATATTAATGTTAGATAAAATCATAGATTGTACAAGTAGTGTGCACTTTTTTTAAAAAAAGAATGAGATCAAATATTAAAAAATTAATTTTTTAATATAAGTCTATATTTGTTTATTTAAAAAAAATAGTGCACAATACTTACACACTATAGAATTATAAATATAATTTTTCTAATTTTCTTTACAGCATCATCCTTCCCTTATGCCAACTCTACGTTTACATAGTCTTTAAAGCAAATAGATATATAATATAAATAAATAATAAATAGCATAAAACTTTTTTTTTTTTTTTTAATGCATCAATCTTTTTTCTACTCGAGATCAATTTAAATAGAAAAATATTACAGTTATAAAGAAATTTTACAAACATAAACTCATAAATTAACATAATTTTATATGATATATTAGATGTTTTTATAATAAAATTAATTTTATAATCTAATATACTACAATAAAATCTATTCGTTGTCAAAGTATATCTCTTTAAATAACAACTTGAGAAAACCTTTATGGCTTGATCAGGAATGAGCTTTATACAAGTTTTTTAAATCCTTCCTCTGGACTTCATGAATAGTTACTAAAAGCTTTCATTTATTCGATCAAGGAGTAGTAACCTCTACAGGTGTTTGAAAAATTAGTGACGATCTTCATCATATTTAAAACGAGTCTCTTCAAATGAAATGTTGTATGAAAATATCTATTTCTCAGCTAATTATATCTTATTTTATTATATAAGATGTGATACATTTATCGATTATTACTGGATGATAAAAAATTATTTAATAAAAGATTATTTAATAGTGATAAATATACTATATCTTATATAATAAAATAAAAATAAGATAATAATGTGGTGTATAAGATTTTTCTTATAAAAATATTGAATGTATAAATAAATTTATAGCAAAAAGTTTTTTATGAGAGAAATATTGTAATTATAAAGAGATTTCATAAAAAATAAACTCATAAATTAATGTAATTTTATATAATACTTGAATCTATTTAAAATAAAAATAATTTTACAATTTAACATATCATATCAAGATACGTCATTTTATAAGTTTAATTTTGTAAAATTTCACTATAGTTAAAAAGCATTTTTTTTTTTATAAATTCAATATATAATACTAAATTACATAAATATAAATTTACTTTACATAAATATAATAATGATTAGTTATTAAAACAAATAAAATACTAAAAATATCAAAATTCAAAATAAACGAGCGTTGCGTGATGATCTGTGACAGAAAGACGAGGAAAAGAACACGTGTTTCAAATAGCAATAAAACAAAAAAAAAGTAAACAAAAGAAAAATAATATAATTAATATTTAGAAAGAAAAGGAAGGTGCGAGGAAGAAGCTGGAGAAAAGAAAGCACCATATATTCCTCGTGCCTTTAACACTTGGGTGGGACCCAATAAATTAGAATATTATATTATAATAATTATTTATTACAATTTAATTTTTATTCCACAGATATATATATATATATATATAGCCAGCCACGCCATGGCCGGTATCAGAATCTATATCTACCTCTCTCGGTTTCTTCCATGTTTATGCGAGCGCATATATCCATCTCTGTATCCTGATCGAAGCTTTCGATTTCATACATATAAATCTCTGAGCCTTACCGTACTTTCGCATCCAAGTTGTTCGTTTTCTTTCTCTTGGCTGGGAAATTAAAATCATGTCGAGCTCGCCGGTGTTTTCTGAATTTTCCGGGAAGAGGTCGGAGAAAGCAAGCTTCTCTCTTAAGTGTAGCCTACTGAGTCAGTACCTGAAGGAGAAGGGCTCCTTTGGCGATCTCAACCTCGGGATGTCATGCAATGTCGAAGGAAACGGTGCGCTTTCCCCTCCTCTTTCCTTTTCTGCATTTGTTTTTTTTGTTTTAATTATCTCATTCCTTTCTTTTTCGTGTGTGATTTTCTAAGAAAACCCAGAACTTAGATCTGCTTAAGGTTTCTCTTTCTTTCGGATTTTTTATTGTCTAATTCCCATATCTTCTCCCAAGAATTTGGATGTGTCCTCTTCCCTCGTCAAAGCTCTACTTTTCTGTTCTTTTGAGGTTTAGAAAATGATGTTTAGAATTGAAACAGGAAAGGTTGAGACCTACAGTCAGACAGCACCAACAATGAATTTATTCCCCATCACTGAGAAATTGAGTGATTTTTCTTCCCGAAACGTGGTGGCCACTCAGAACCTTAAACCCATGGATTTGTTCCCTCAACCACCTGGGTTTGCTGCCTCCTTACCTAAGGAAGAGGTCCCAGAGATTGCTACCGACTCTAGGTGAGCCCAATTACTACTTTCCCACGCTTCTTTACATATATTCTATGTTGTCTAAAATAAGCAAACTGATTCTAATTTTCTTTATCAATTCATAATAATATCACCATCAATGTTAGAAATGGGTTAATTCATATTCATGATTTGGGTAAATTCATTTGTGAGCGCGTGGAGTGTCATGAATTAAATTGCTTGCAGCTTAAATGATTGAGCACCTTAAATATGTTGCTCATTGAAAAGCAGCTGGAAGCTATTGTACTGTATCCTAGAAGATAAATATCTGATTTGTATATCTGATTTTAATCTGTTCATCATGCAGCAGAGTGGACAAGTCTGCCACAGCAGAGCCTGAAAGAGCCCAAATGACAATTTTCTATGCCGGGAAAGTAATCGTGTTCAACGAATTTCCGGCCGAGAAGGCCAAGGAAATCATGCTCTTAGCAAGCCAGGGAAGCTCCCAGAGCAATCCCAACAACCAGAATGCATTTGCTGCTTCTAAGTTGGCCAGGATTGATTCCAGCAGTTCAATTGGTACCAGCTCTAGTTTTGTTCCTCCTAGTTTGGGCAACAAAACTATACATGAACACATTCAACTGCCCCCTCAACCCCTTGCTAATGGTAATTATTTCTTGTGATTACTAACTGCTTCTTGGTACAATAGATGGAATGTTCAGATCATTATGTTGAACATGTTTCTGATTTAGTCTTCCGCTTCAAAATGGCAGATTTACCAATTGCAAGGAGAGCTTCACTCCACCGGTTCCTGGAGAAGAGGAAAGATAGGTAGGCATTTTGGAAAACATAATATAGGAATATCTCATACGAGATTTATTTTTTTCTATGCATCATTTAGAAGGATTCCTTGTCTCCATACATTCAGCTAAATTTAGCTGCAGATGTCTCAAAGAAACTGGTTCACTAGTTGTATTGCTTATTGGAGTCCTTTACACACACACACACGCACACACACACACACAAAAATGTTATTTTTTCAATTCTCAGGGGTGGGATTGACACATCCTTGATTGTCACCAGCAAGTCTTGGGTAGGGTGGGGTTTGGGTAGGTTTAGGTTTTATGAGTCTTTCTTGATGAGATTGGTATTTTCCATCCTCGTAGTATATAAAAAAGTCAAGGGAGATTTTCTTATCTCTGCTGTTGTACTCCATTGAAGCAAACTGAATAACAGTGACATTATAATGGTGTTTCAAGGTTTAATCTCTATTATTTTCTTTCATGGCATTTTTAACAGGGTCACAGCAAGAGCACCGTACCAATACCAAACAAACAACTCAGCAGCAGCCGCTCCTGCCAAGCCAGTCGAAAGCAAGTCATGGCTCGGCCTGGCTGCGCAATCACCAAACTAGTTTTAATCATATATTCATACAACCCACCAAAATTAAGCAAAAGGATGAAAAACTCAAATTATATTTGATTTATTCAACATCCTTTGGCTGTGTTTCCCTCTTCAGTTTCGGCTCCAACAAAGCCAGCCTTGCCTTAGGCCTCACTTTTGATGATGAATCATAGTTGCTGTAATTATGTTTTGATGTGAGCATCTTTGTAACTGATAAATTTTGAATGAGTGAAACTAATTTACATTTTAATTGAGTCAGTGGATGTACTTATAATATTTGTTCAAAAGCTAGCTTCATTTTTTTAGCTCTATTTGGGTCTGTTCAATTAACATTGCTCCCCAAGGTCTGAAGGAAATGAAACTGGTAAATGAATAGCCGACGTTCTTCGAGTAAAATAAACAGAATTTTTAACATTTAGCTTCGTTTGGGTATAGAAACAGTTTTATCTCATTTTATCATTATAATTTTTCAAATTCCTATACAAAATATTATAAATAATTTAACTTTTTTAAATTTTAAAATAATAATAATATTAAAAAATAATATTTTATTTAACTTTCATCTAAAATTATCTCATTCTATCTCACTATCCAAACAAGACCTATCTTCTTTCATTGGAATATTATTTGCAACATGTTCCTAGAAATTCAAAGTTGATGCCTAGATGATTGAAAATTGTCGAATGTGTTGGCTCAGTGGTAAGAAATTTATTCCCACCGATTCAGTAGGTGAGAGAGACAAAATCGCATAAAAGAGATAAACATCATCATCTTGACGGAAGGATCCATCTAGATCACTTTCGAAATGAATTTTAATAAATAAAAAATACTAAATTTATTATCATAATCACTAGAAATAAGTTAGTTTCAAAACGTGAATAGTTAAGTCAACCCCATAAATATAGAAACATACAACATGTTTTTGTCCCTAAATATAATATCTCCACCACTTGTGAGTTGTAAATACGTGAAGCACGCGGATTTGAAACTTGGGTACATAGGAAGCGGTCTCCTTTTGGGACAAAAGGCCAGGAAAGGTATGTGTACGTGTGTGGGGTCTATATATAGAGTAATACTATATATAGTTATAAAATACGCAAGTATTATACAGTCATTTTAAAAAAAGTAAGATCTATTATTAAAAAAATATTATTTTTTATGTGGATTTTGTATTTATTTATGCACTCATGATTGTAATTATTATGGGTGAGGTTACTATGCCACCCCAACTTGACAAAAAGTTTTTTTTTTCTTTTTTTTTTCACATTTTTTAACATATTTAAATATATTTAAAAAATAAAAAAATATATCAATATATTTAAAATCACTTCTTTAATCATTAAGTAAAAAAAATAAAAAAAAACAGTGATCAAATAGAGGTGTCAAAAAAAGTGGGCATAGTAGTTTTTTCCCTCTTTTTAATAAGGGCCACATGAAACGACAAGAGTCAAATAAGTAGGAGAAATTAGGTGAAAGTTGGATTGCAATTCCATACAAAAGATATTTGTGTACATAATAAAGAATATCAGCCCCATTTTGTCACGTTGTTCACATCCAAAGCCTTAGCAGTATTGAATTGTATTATATTTCAGAAGAGAAAAAGATGACCCCATTAGTGGAGGAAGAGCATGAGTGTTGTTTATAGGTTTTTCCTTGTTAATTATTGGGCATCACATGCTTTACATTTTGGAGTTGGTGGTGGGTAGGGTCGGACCTCCTTTGACATTTTCTTTATGTTTTTGTTTTTGGGTACGCTGTTGCGGTTTGATTTCCCACTCTGAAAAATCAACAAAAATGAATTAGGTTGCTTTCTTAGTGGGACCATCCTTCTGATCTCATCTACATTATGCATATCTCCTCAACTTTCTCTTCTTGTCAATTCATTAGTGCATTAACATAACTCGTCCTCTTGTTGTTCATCATATGTTGTGATGGAGACAAGTGATGATGAGAGAAAGTTGAGAAGATATGCATAAAATATATGAGAGAAAGGAATTACAAAAAATACGCTTGATGCCACTTGAGATAAAAGAGAGCATGATGGTTAAAAGATGAAAAAAATATTTTTCTATTGTGTTAAGGTTGGCTTAGTTTTTGTGGTTAAAAATGATCTTTAGTTGGATTAACGTAATTCTTGAATGAGGTAATGAAATGATTTTCATGGAGAGTGTGACTGTAGACACGACCAATAGGAGAATGTAATTGTAAGCCACAATATCCTTGTACTTAAATTGTATACAAGGAAGCCATAAAGCAATGACTTCAACTCAAGCTTTGTCCAAAGCATAAATACAAAGATAAGGGAAACAATACTTCTTGTCAGGAACTCTAAAACATGAGCACAAATTCTTGAAATGGTGAAGACATGTTAAGTACATTAAATAGCAATTGACTAATGAGAAAGACGTGAATTGTATCGAGTTTGGTTCGGTTTGGTATCGGTTTTATTTTTCTTAAAACCGGTTAAAATCGGTCTGGTTCCGGTTCCGGTTTTTATTTTTCTAAAACCAGATCGGACTGAATCAGACTGGTTCATATATATATATATATTATAATTTTTTATATTCTATATAATTTTTATATATAATATATAATTATATATAAAATAGTTTTATATTATATGATAAATTACTAATTAATATAATATTAAATTTTAAAATCTTATATCATTATATTCTATTGTATTAATAGTTATACTAATACTATATCACTATATATTATAATATACTATAATATATCACTATAGTATTATATACTATAATATATATTATATAATATATAATATAGTATATTAAAACTTGATAAAAGGACCAAATCGGACCGAAACTGGTAAAATCGGAAGTACCGGTTTAGGGGGTAACCGGTGTGGAATTAGTTTTTGAAAATGAAAAACTGGTATATACCGGTTCAGTCCTAAATTTTGTCCAAAATAGGACCAAGCCGGATTAGTTACACCCCTAATTACAAGTATCAACCTAAGATTTTTAGGAGCTTAGTAACGTGACATCAAAGTGAGTCTAAGTTCATTAATATTATGATATTTTCTTTCCACCGTCCCATTCTGTTTAGGTATCTAGAATAAGATATATATAATGAATAACACCTCATTCAGTAACATGTTTTGTAAAATCTCCAATATACTCACTACCATGACCATTGAAATGTTAAAATTTGTTACCAAACTTAGAGGTCTACGATTAATAATAATAATAAAAAAAAAGTAAACAAAGAGAGAAACCAAATTTAGAACTAAGGTGGTAAAACGATGTAAATTGCATGCATTCTCCGCTAATTATATGCGTTAAATACTAACAAAATGTACCTATAATTTGCCGTTTGGATAGACTAATCTGTAATTTGCCATTTGGGAATTAAGCATATCTCAGATATGTTGAGATAGTTTGGTATGGACAAACTACCTCTACATCCATACACACCAAAGCATGTTCATATGCATTGATCTTAGTCTTGAATATGTGTTTCAATATTGTTGGTCGACAAGACCCATCATTGGCGCATGGCAGACGCCTCATGAAAAAAGTGAAATTGATTCAGCAACCGTTCCTCTCTCTCTCTCTCTCTCTCTCTCTCTCTCTCTCTCCCATGATTTTTCTCTTTCCCTTCATAGCCCTCTTCCCCAAACTAGAGTCACCCCTCTTCTACGGGCCAATAATAGTGCCTTCTATGAAAACCAATGGCAGTAGAGACACATAATGTTAGGAACCCTAGTTGGGAGAAGTGATGGTGGTGAGGAGAACCCTAGCTAAAGGAAGCCTCTGAACTGAAGAAGAGGACTTAGAAGAATCTGGAGGCAACTCAAAGTGAAGAGAGAACTCAATCGTGTCTTTTGTGTGTGTTGGATGCAATAACTCAGAATTGTGTCGTTTTGTTAAGGGTTAAACGTTGTGTTTCTTACTTAGTTGGAATGCTACGTTTGGTTTGGACACAAGCAAAACATCATGTTTCCCTTACTAGAAATGTTGCGTTTGTTGGTTGTGACAGTAGGTTTACTGCTAGTTGTTATTTTTACTTCCCTTTTGTTTTTGTTATGGTTTTCGGTTACAGAGTGTCAGAATATGTATAAGGGGAAAAAACATGAGAATTTTTCAGACTAGAGAATTGTAATTTTTGAATATTCCTTGGAAGTTGGATTGCCTCAAACAATCATTTAACTACGTATGAATGAATGAATGAATGACATTTCCATCCATTTTCAATCTTATATTTGTTCTATAATTGCCACTAGTTATATTTTCGATTACCAATCATGATGCTGAATCCACTTAATCTTGGGGCGGCCTTTGGATTAGCTAAGATCCAAGAAGAGTACTTAGCTACTACGAGGAAATCATTTAGACTAGTACTGAATAAAGGCATTTCTCCATCTAGGGTATTTTCTAATTCGTGGGGAGCATCGGGTGAAGGAAGCAACAAGGGACTACAATTTTCAACCCCTGCCATGAGGGTCTCTTTAACAATATGAGAAACGGAAAAAAGGGTTTTGTTACCATTGCGATGAGAATAGAACCCCTTACAAATTTCTAAAACTCCCAAAATTTATCTATTGCAGGGGAGTGATGAGACAGGAGACAGTGGTGGAGTTGAAGAGGAAGATGGTGAATTGAAACTGGGGAAGCAAATCCAATTGTGACTATCGAAGCAGAACTAGAAATTTCCCTGAGTGCCATCTCGGGCCCCCTAGTCTCAACACTATGAGGCTTTTACGGAAAATTGGGGAGGAACAAGTGGAAATTCTATTGGACTCTGGGAGTACATGCAACTTTATGGATCCCTCAATTGCAAAAAAACAAAAAAAAAACAAAAAAAAAAAAAAAAAAAATCAGGTTCTGGGTAGATAAAACTCGCAAGCTTCTAGTCAAGATAGCTAATGGTGAGTAGATTCACAGTGAGAGATTTTGTAGCAAGGTTACAACCAAGCTCCAAGGTAATCATTTTGCTCCCTACTTTTACATATCATCTTTGGTTGGGTGTGATGTTGTTTTGGGAGTAAGCTGGTTGGAGACTTTGGGTCCCATTGAGTCGGATTTTTCTAAATTAACAATGGAGTTTACATATGGCGGCAATGTTAGTTATACAACAGTTATTAAAAGATTTCCAGTAGGTTTTTGAGACTCCAAGGGATTACCACTCCGCGATCCCACAATCATAGGATTTTTTTAAAAGAGGGTACTCAGCCTATTTTAAGATGACCTTATCGTTACCCTTACTATCAAGAGGCTGAAAGCGAAAAGATAGTTTTTGAATTACTTAACTTTTGGTATAATCAGGCCAAGTTCTAGCCCTTTTTCTTTCCCTATTTTACTAGTTAGAAAGGCAAATGAGAGTTGGTGTTTATGTGTTGACTATAGGTCCCTCAACCAAGAAACAGTTAAAGATAAATTCCCTATACTGGTGATTGATGAATTGCTTGATGAGTTACATGGATCAGCGGTATTTTCTAAGCTTGACCTGAGGTCCAGATATCACCAAATCAGGGTTGTTCTTGAAGATGTGCCTAAAATGGTCTTTAGGACACACGAGGGTCACTATGAACTCCTTGTGATACCTTTTGGCCTTACCAATGCCCCATCCACATTTCGAAGGCTGACGAATGAGGTGTTTCACCCTTTTTTTAGACGATTTATGTTAGTATTTTTCAATGACATTTTAATATATAGCAATTGTTGGGCAAATCATTTAAATCATTTGCAAAGAGTTTTGGAGGCTTTACAGGGCCACAAACTGTATGCCAAGCTCTCAAAGTGTAAATTTGGGGTTTTGGAGATAGATTATTTGGGGCATGTAATCCGTTTAGAAGGAGTTAAGGCTGATCCATCTAAGGTGATGGCTATGCTGGATTGACCAATACTTGTTAATGTCAAGTCACTCAGGGAGTTCCTAGGCTTAACAGGTTACTATCGCAAGTTTATTAGATACTATGGTTCTATTACATCACCCCTAACACAACTGCTCAGAAAAAATGATTTTTTATGGACTGAAGAAGCTGCAAAAAGCATTTACAGAAACTGAAACTAGCTTTTACTCAGCCACCAATACTTTAACTACTTTATTTTTCCCACCCTTTCACCATAGAATGTGATGGGAGTGGAAAGGGAATAGGGGCAGTCCTAAATGACGGTAAATGAGCTGAGCTCGAGGGAGCATGGGGTGTGCGAGCTCAACTCGTTCATTACTTGAGTCGAGCTTGGGCTCGGCTCGTTTGTCAGTCGGGCCTATGAGAACGTTCGAGCTTGGCTCGTGTACAAGGGAAATGAGCTCAAGCTTGGCTTGAGCTCAGTTTTGTTAACGAGCCGAACCCAAGCTCGACTCGAGCTCGGTTTGCTAATGCAAAATTTTCGTAAAAGAAAAAGAAACAATAAAGATCAACCGGAAAGGTAAAAAGAAAAACAAAAATGATAGATACAACTGCTTGTGCAACCGGCGCTTCAACGTCACTTGTTTTATTTTTTCCTTCCTCTCCCTCTCCATTTCATTCCCCCTCTCTCCCGCTCGAAATTTTATTTCTCCCTCCCTCCATCTCCATCTCCATCGGATCACTTCCTCTCCCTTGAAGACGCCTAGTGCCCCATGCACGTCCTTCTCCTTTAGGAAACCAAATAGGTATGCCCCCCTTTCTGAGCAAAGAAACCACCACTACCACAAACCTTTAGACTTCAGTGAAGCATCTCCACCTCGTAGCTGCCGTCACTACACATGAATCCCTTCAAGCAAGGCAATTCCAACCATCTCACAAGGCAGTTCTTCACGTCGGAGACTCCATGAAAATAGCCCAGCCAACCTTTTTGTTGCCATTACTCCTCTGTTTTAATGCACCAAAACAGAACAATTTTGTGCTCTCAGCCCAGATACCTCCCACGCACGACCACCCACTTAATATCGATGCCAACTGCACCAAAGCCATCGTAAGCCTCTGCTTCCCGTTGGCTTCAAAATGTACATCTTTTTTTGCTTGATTTGGTCTTAAAGCAATGTCTTTTTTAGTCGTCTTCAAATGAAGTTAACATCTTTCGCAAAAGGACTAGATGGGATTTGAGAGCGAGAGAGGGAGAGAGAAGCCAAACCCAAGATCGTGGAAAGAGTGTGGAGCGTTGGGCTTAGAACTTACAAGGTCGCTGCCAAATGATGACAACGACGACGACACACACTCTCTCTCTAAGACGCTAAGCTACCTTTTGTCTGCTTGTGTTTTCGTGTTTTTTTATTTTTTTTTAAAATCTCAAAATCGGCACATCCCATGCATTTTCAAGTTTTAAACCTCAAGAGAAGTCTTGAACAAAATAAAGTTAGGTTTTCAATATAAACTACTAAACTGAAATGTAGTTTAGCTACAAACAAAATATAAGAGTGCGAAACTGGTGCTTCATGATCAACCACTGCCTCCATAACCAAACTCCTCATATAGCAAGCTACTTACTTCTCTGAAGAATTGGGTCCACGCTTCTTCCCAAATCCAACAACGGCGGTGACGAAGCGATGGTTGTACTGCATACACTTGTGGGTGTGGCCTCGGAGCTTGTTCTTCTTGTCCTGCTTGGCCACCTTTGGAGTCTGACCCCTCACCTTTCCGGCACGTGCCAGCGATCCTTGAACCTTATCCATGAATTAGTTTGCTTCTTACTGTGATAGAACCGCCGGCAAACACTTGATAAGAGAGAGGGTGAGTGTGTTGTAGCTTTCTTCTCGTGTTTTCCTTTTGGGTTTGCTTTATTTATTTTTTAAATAATATATATCGGCTGACGTCACGATTTCCCAATGGCTCCCCAACCCCGGTTGACTATAGCAGGGGGAAGAAAACCAACAACCGAAATAAAAGGTTTGAAAAAAATGTACATTAACTCATATCTGTAGGAAAGCATGTGTTCATTTCCCTGCAGATCCACGATGAAAGAAAAAATAAACAAAAGAGAAAAAGAACAGAGAAAAGGAGACTGAAATAAAAATAAAAAATAATGATCGATCGAAAAGAAAAAAAAAGTTGACAATGCTGACATCTAACACGATCTCTCAAAATATATGAAGATCTGTTCGGATCTAGAGGGAAAAAAAAGGGAACGGAAATAAAAGGAAAAAATTTTTGACATCTAACACCCACCCGTTTCCTAGCCGCTCCTCACGTCGAGCATGGCTTAACGCCGTCGTCACCAACTATGCAGATGAACTGTCGCACGATTTTCTCTTGGTAACCTCTCTCTCTTCTCCCTCAAGGCATGGCTCTCTGTTACAGTCGACGGTTTGAGAAGTAAGAAAGGCTGAGTCTTGGTGGATTCGGGAAGGAACAAGATGAAACGGACGAAGAATCTGGTCTGAAGTCTTTTGGTCAAAAAGGTTAAGTGAAGTGTAGTGGGATAGTAGCCATTGGATCATGCACTGAGAAAAAAGATGGAAATCACACGTGGAAGCAGCGGCACTAGTCTTACCTATGTAGTGGAAATTACTATTAAGTCCATTATCATCAGTTTACTACTTTATCAGCATTTATATTTGTAATGTCTATTATATCCTTTTAAGAGTTGTCATCATCCCATTGGTTGATAATTATATTTGTATATATTTGTAATACATAGTTATAGACTATAGTGATTAGTTATATGATTAGTATAACCATATAATAGTATTAATACTAGACTATTAGTATTAGTTATATGTTAGTATTAGTTATAGTGATTGAGTTTTACTATACAACCTCAACTGTTCACTCAACCTCCGCACTCTAGCCGAGGATTTAATTTTTTTTTTAAAGAAAACATGCGTTTTGGTAATTTGTTTCTCCAAAAGGGTGCATTTCAATCCCCCCCCTCCCCCCCGCGTGTTCTTCTTCACGTCTCCTTTAGAAATCCTTCCCCCTCCTTCCCCGCGTTCTCTCATCCCCTCCACTCCCCAGCTCGTGTCCTTTCGCTGGCCTCACCCTCTCCCCGCCTCGTGTGGCTACATCACTCTGGCACCGTGTAAGAAAGGTTCTCGGGTTCACCATTTCTGTATGGCTTCTCTAGCTTCACCATTTCACCACGGCTTCAGTCCTCCGTTGATATTGTATTTACCACTGCCGAGAGCCACCGTATGTTGTCTTACAAGGTTAAGAAATTGAAGAAAATGGTTTTTATTTTTCTCTTTTTGTTTCATTTCTCCATTTCCAGCATTACTCATTTTGTGTGTTTATGCGTTTATGGATCCGCGATTTGATGTTTGTTTGATCTGTGTTTTGTGGGATTTTTTGGTTGTTGATGTTGTATGTATGCCACTGATTTTGGTTGTTGATAACAGAGCCAATTTGATGTTTGTTTGATATGTGTTTTGTGGGGTTTTTAGGTTGTTGATGTTGCATGTATGCCACTAATTTTTGGGGTGTTGATAACATTTGAAATGAGCGAGATTTACTGGCTGGGGGTGGTTGGAAGGGGAAAACACTGAGGGAATATACCAAAAAGAGTTTCACAGCTTTGATATACAACATGGTATAAGGTTCAGAAGCATGGTCTCAAATTCTTGAAGAACTAAAATTTATACCTTTTACTAGCTCCTTTAAACAGAAGCATACTGTAACACCCAGACCCAATCAAGCTCATTTTTTTTTTATCTTATTTTTTTTACACGTTAACTTCCCCGCACGTTTTATTTTTCCGTCTTTTTTTCACCCCTAAGTTTTCCCTCTTGTCCACGGCAATGCATGATCTTGCACGTCTCTAGTGTTTTTTTTTATCCACTCCATGCACACACATGACTCTATTTTCAGCTCTCTCCACAAGCACATCTCCCTTTTATCTCTAGGGTTTCACCTCACATATATATAGACACATATATGTTATCCCATGCTATTAGAAACTACCCAAACACTTGCCGCCGCACCACCTTAGAATCGCAAGCCCCGACCTCCATCCCCTCGGTTTCATGCACTCCCATACCAAGAGTCACCCCACGAAAGCCATCCCTCCGTCGTCCATATGCCGCCACCAGTGCACCCCCTCGTAAGCCTCTGATCAACCAACCAATCTCCACCGTGCACCAACCAGAATTCACGCTGCCCCCCATACGAGATCGACGCAACCGGTGCTTACACGAAGCCCGCACCGTGCATTGCCGTGCTGCCCCCAACACCTCCACATAGTTGTCGTCCAGTTCATCCATCCGTAGTAAGCATCCGCCAAGACCAACCACCAGAACCGTGTGCCACAGCCACGAGAAACAGTAACCCACTGCTTACACTAGGTCAACATCCTCTATTTTATCTCCTAAAAACAGAGCACTTTGTTTTGGCCACCATGAGTTCATCTTTACCACCCAGCCGCCGACGTTGCCACTGTCCATCTCCCAGCTCTTTGCACAACTCCTTCCCGCACGTTCGATGCTATCGGGACAGCCATCTTCATCTCCGCACCTTACGCAGCTCCTCCTTCACAGTGAGTTTCCGTTCCCTCATTCTCTGTCTCTCCCTCACTATCCGTTTCCCTCACCGTATTGCTCTCTCTCTTAGTGCTCCACCGACTTCACCAGCTCCCATCGCACACTGCGCCGTCGCACGTTACCTTCTCGGTGAGTCCCTGCCGCCGTTGCATTTTCTAATATTCATGTGGATGTTCATCGTTAGTTTTCTTCATAAGGTGTTTATACACACATATATATATATATATATATATATATATATATAAATATGTACGTATACATATATATATAGGAAAGTAGTTTTAACCTAATGTTTTCGAGTGAGAAGTTTTTTTTTTTTGGGTTTATATTTAAATGGGATTTTGCTTTAAGTTTCAATAAATATTATATTGTATTTTGATAATATTGTTAGTTAAAGGAAGTAAACCTATTTTTCTTAAGAGATGAATTTTTCATGACTTACTTTATAGAAATTTTAGTAACCAATGTATTCTTTTTATTTATAAAATATTGTTGGTATTTTAGATATTTTGAATATTAATTTTTTATTCAGTTCTATAATTATCATAATACTTATTCGATAAATTTTCTTCTACAGTACGAATTCGATTAAGTGGATATTGATGGTCTTAGAAAATGATGGTATTTTAAGGTTATGAGGATTTTTAGGTATTGAAGGATTAAAATAGGTTATTTTAGAAGGTTAGGATTAAATATCGAAATGTGTGATTAATTGAAAATTTACGAGAATTACATGATTATTTTATAGGTGACAATTAATTATTATTCAACATTTTGAGGAAAATTTTGAAAAAAAGCTAAGAAGTCCAGGTAAGCGGGGTTCCTATGCTAGACTTTGCATTAAAATAAAATGAGTTGAGGTTGACTTTTTTTGGAAAATATACATATTTGGTTATGAAAAGAAATTTGAACTACCTCAGTTATTTGTTCTGCATTATTCATGAGATTTTGTTTAAGAAGAAAGTATTTTCTGTCATGATTGGTGTAGATATGAGCTTATTGTTGACATTCTGTTATTGAACTTAGAAAAATATGAGCGAATATGAAAATTGATAATTTTTGCATGTGAAGTGAAGATATTCTGAATCTGT
The DNA here is from genome assembly GCF_001411555.2 of Juglans regia. Taxonomy (NCBI): domain Eukaryota; kingdom Viridiplantae; phylum Streptophyta; class Magnoliopsida; order Fagales; family Juglandaceae; genus Juglans; species Juglans regia. Next base: position 23,916,692 of record NC_049910.1, on the reverse strand, counting down.
TTTGAAAAATGTGAAATGATCCGAATTTCAGTACTCTGCTTTGATATGATGTGGCACTTGAAAAGCCTCTGGCATGACTTTCTGATTATGTTTTGACTCTGATTCTAGTTTTGATATGGTAATTCTGATTCTGTTTTGCTTTGATATGTGGCCCTATCACGGGATATAATAGTGACCTTTGGCCCTGTCACGAGATACAATAGTGACCTCTAGCCTTGTTACGGGATAGAATAGTGATCTCTGGCCCTGTTATGGGATATATAATAGTGACCTCTGGCCCTGTCACAGGAGATAATAGTGACCTCTAGCCCTATAATAGTGGATTTCTGTTTTGGGTTCAATCGCCTTGATATTCTTGGTGATTTATGTTTTGCTTGGCTTTCTGCAGGATGCACAACCCTACCACGGGGGTTAAACATGGTCTCTATTATGATATGATGTTATGGTATGTTATGATAAGATGAAGAAGTTCAGTTATGTTGTGCCAAAGGAGTCTTTGAATATGAAAAATTGGTTTTTGAATATGAAATGTTTGAAAAGTCACTCTAATTTTCTGATAATATGTATTTTTTGAGATTTGCATATTGATACTGAAATGTTTTGTTTTTGCATTCTGAACTATGTGAAAATGCTCATGTTTACACACTAGTATATGTCATTTGCTTACTGAGTTGTTGATAACTCACCCCTTATCTCCATATATTTTTCAGATGATTTTGAATAGTCCAGCTAAATATTAGGATTATGGAGCATTGGTGAGACGATTATTTACGCATAATGGTTTACTCATAGAAGATTTCTGAGAAGTGACGGATTTTATTAAGAGATTTTGTAGTATTCTGATGACTTTATATTTTGGAGTTTATAAATACATTGATGAATTGTGAGTTTTAAGTTATAGGGAGTGACTCTTCGATCTCTGCGGGACCGGGGTGTTACACATACGTCCAAGATAGTAAAAAGATCTAGAAGTGGCTTGACCCTGCTTTTTTCATAACTATTTACAGGCATGGTGACATCGCAACTCTTTCCTATGTTCATAAATGGAAAACAAGTTTATAAATCAGAAAAACTATAGGCGAGTATGTAAGACAAGATGACTTAAAATCACATCATCAAAGAAATAATTCTTTAAAGGTACACAAACCAAAGTGATAATAAATCTGCATTGAAAAAATGGTGTTATTCTCACCAAACCAATTATTAGAAGCATTTCTTGGCCCTTTGATGGAAGCAGATTTCAATTTTAAACAATCACAAAACACTTTGGAGTCATTTCAGTTGCACCAGAATTTTGGCAGCATTAACTTATCTTAGAAACTTGGTTACACACCATGGTGCCATTCCATGCTTATTTTAAGTATAACTAGAAGTTTAAACGAGTAGAGTTAGAGCAAATACTACATCCTCGTCTAATTAATTTTTATTCGAACATGAATCACCAAGAGGACATTGCTAAAAGGCGACATCCACATAAACAAATGTGAGACAGTCTAGACAAACAGTTTAGCATAGGATTGATTTTAGAATACCACAGTCTCAAGTCTCTAATCTTTTCACTGTCCTCTATTCTGCTACTTCCAAGAATTATAGGAACTTCTTATAATTCTTTAATAAGTGAGAATTATAGGAACTCTAACAAAGACAGACATGTCATATACAAACTCTCAGTTTTCTTGGTAACCAAACAGGGGTTAATACTGATGCTGTATTGGTGGACTGATGCTTTATTTTCTCTTTAATTGATAATAAATTCATATATTGTGTGTAGTTCTAATGAATTCATATATTATGTGTAATCCTTTGTAAATTCTTGTAGTTGCTGCAATTTTACTGTGAAGTGCATGGTTTGAGTGTTTTCCTCTATTTTTGCTGCTGTTATTTGTGGTTCTTTGGTTCTTTCTTAACACCATACACTAGCAATGTTGTCATGACATTTTTGTGGGGAAAATAGGTGCATGAACTCATTATCTGAAAAATACTAAAATGTTATACTAGAAGTTAAGACCCCTCCTTTCTTTCAAGTTGGGGATTCAAAGCAATAAAGGAATGAAAATAATTCTGGGTGAAACTTGGTTGAACCCAATCTATACTGATCAGGTATGATACAAATGAAAATTGGAATAAAATGGAGGTTTGGCTGCAACAGGATAGTCAAGGTGACTTGGAAAAAAAAAGGGATAGTCAAGGTTGGTTATACCTTGCCAACGTTAGAAATTGCAATGGTCTTGGTGAAAGCCAAGCTCTGATTTAACCAATATTGTGAAGTTTTTCTCATGCTATTATTTATGATAATCTGTGATTTGTTGTCTTGAGGCTAAAGTTTGATGATGAGCGAGTGACAGAAGAAGATGGAAAAAGGGCATTAAAGGAGCAGCATGGGTGAGAAAGAGGTAATATCTATCTGCCTGTTAGTTCTATGTAATTTCTTAGTAATTTAATTTTTATTTATAGTTAATTGATGCCTTATTGTTATGCAATGAGAAGAACATTGCAAAACACCTCAGGGTAAGATGTTTAATATCTCATTAGTCTGATTTTCTCACACTGCACTTTGATTTGAAAGATAATCTGCTAAAAGGACTACTTCCTGAAAGCCTCAGAAATTTGAGCCACTTGAGAAGACTGTAAGACTTAGAACACTTTTTTTGTTAATTCAAATGACTGAAATAAAAGCCCATATTTGCCATTTTCATGTCAAGCTTGAATTTTTTTTGTCTGCATAGTTATGGTCCATTTACTTTTATAATCATGCTTCTTTGAGGAAAAGTATTTTCTAAGTTTCATTATCTTGCAGCCTTCTTTCTGGAAACAATTTTATAGATGCAATACCGAAAACATTTGGCAATTTAAATAATTTAGAAGATTGGTAACTTGTGTGATTCTATAAACTTTATTTGGAGATGCAGCTTTTAGAATTCAGAAATTCTTAAAACTTGAGCTACTGCTTGCAATAGGATAGATGGGAGAAAAATTTCAGGGAAAATACTCGATTATGTTGGGAATTGGATCAATCTTACAAGTCTGTGAGTCTTGTACTTCCATTCCTTTTATCTGCCATTTTTTCCTTTTTGGAGTCCTAAAAGTTTAGTTTTTTTCTGTCTTATCTGAGGATTTTTATGGATGTAGGTTCTTAACCAACAACTAATTAAGTGGGGAAGTACCTCAGTGGGTATTAGACATCAAAAAGAACTTGTGAGTCTACTTTAAGCTGACTACCTCTTCATTTCATTTGGTTGTGAAATTTTCTATACACTGGTGGATTTCTTGCTGTTGTTACTTTTTTTTTTTAAAAAATTTTATTTCCTAGGTTGTTTGATTGTGAGACTCATAAGAGCTTAAATTATGACATTTTATTCGATTTTCATTCTTTCTCAGTTGAAGTGGTACTGCATGTGTTGTTTCATCATAATGACCTTTTTGGGTGTGAGTTGGGAAGTTCAAGTAATTTATGTATTCTGTTTTTGTGCTCTTTTTTTTTTATTTCTTATTTTTATTTTGTGAAAAACCTTTTATGTCGAGTAAAATTGGCCGGAAATATTTTTTGTGTTATAAACTTATTTGCGGCGATCACATATCGCCGCAAAACTCTATTCCGGCGATAATTACCCCGTTGGGAATACACTAAGACAATGAATGATAAATAATAATTACTGGGAAAAAAAGTGGTCAATTGCAGCAATTTCAAGTGACTAGCTAGCTACCAAATAATACTAGAAAATATCATGCTGATTATAGGATTCTAGAAAGATCACTTGAAATGCCTTTGTAATTCTTATATGAAACTGATCTTTGATTGAGTTGTAAAAGTTTAGATTAGATTTTTTTGGGCTAGCTAGAAAGAGTTCTTTGAATTTGTTGCAGTTAAAAATGATTATATTATCGAATGATTTACTTAAAAAAATGAAAATGATACCTAACTTATTTCGGGAAGAATGTGATCGCACCCGTTAAATATCTGAATGAAATGAAAAGAAGATAATTTGATTTTCATATTAAAAAATTAAAACATAAGAGATAATGCGAAATTTTAAAAAACAAAAAATACGACCCCAACTTAGATTGTTCGTTGACCCATTTTCTCTTTTTCCATATATTTGAAAAGAGGAACGATAGAGTCACATACTTCTTACAATTTTGTTTTCATAACTCTACTTAAATAGAATATATGTTTATAAAATAATAATATTCTTATAACTCTATTTTATAAAAACAAGCTTCATTTAAAATGTTAAAATAAATTTATAAAATTTTGAAAAAATAGTTGTCTTAGATCACTTTTCATCTGAATGAAAAAAAATAATCAATGGAATGAGACTACTTTGAAAAAATAGTGTCTTTGATCACTTTTGTTTTGAAAAAATAACTGGCTTGCTGCTCGCATTTACAAGTGGCCTCTTTTGTCTTGAATTGAACTACTTTTAATGACTTCTTATGCAGGATTTTTTTCCAGCTCTTAGCTTCTATACGTTGTGAATGTAGGTTGCGGGATTTCTTATGTTGATATAATATACGTAACACTCAATAGTTATTGAATAAATAGCGTGATGGGCGAAGAGGAAGATGGAAGGCTTGGGTGGCCTTCTACATCGATTTCACTTACCTTGGTATGATACACATTGGTTATTTGGAAATATCAGTGTGAGATATTGTTAGCATTTAGTTAATCCATTGTTTATTTGTATATTATAGGGATATTATGGAACTCATATAACCTGCCATATATGATGCTTCCCAATACATATCCACATCCATATCCGTATGCTTGGGGTAGCCAAGTAAAGTTATTTTAGTATATTGGTTTTTTTTGGGTTTGAGTCATTCTAACAAAGTAGATTTTTTGCAACATCTGGCACTGTCACCCTTTGGACTAACCATGCCATCCCCTCTGTCGAGTAATCCAGAGGAGTTGAGATGAGATGAAGATACAACCCTGATAGTTCATTTGAGTCTCTTTTTATGATTTTTTCTTGTACCTCTGTATTTTCCTTATTGAATAACGTGCATTCTGAAAAATGCAGCATTTGGTCATGCCACCATGTGTGCAAACTATGCCCTACCCACATTGCGCAAGTGAGTCATCAACTATGTCATCCAATTCTGTAGCTGAAAAGAATTTATGAGGTACACTTTTAACCATATCAGTTAACATCCACTAAATATATTAAAATTGCAATGTTCCTAACCATGCAATCTTCCTTGTCAAAAACTTCATCCGACATAAATTTAGAGCCAGATGCTGAGGGGATGAATGAAGTATCAGATGATGATAATAGAGTTGAGCCTCCAAAATCTGGTATGCACTTTGCTACTGATAAAGAGGTTTTAGACTATTACAAACGATATGCCAAACAAGAGGGTTTTGGTGTTATCATAAAAAGAACGAAGAGAGATCTGGATGGGGGTGCGAAGTATGTGACGATTGGTTGTGCATGTGGCGGCAGGTACTATCTTAGCCACAGTAATTTATCAAAGCCACGATCAACGACAAATACTGATTATAAGGCAAAGGTAAATGCTCGCTTTGTGAATGGGGTATGGGTGTTGACCAGTGTTGACCTTGTTCACAATCATGGTACGGTTAGCCTACAAAAATCTAGATGTTTTAGATCTCACAAATGTTTAGATGAATATAGTCAGAGGATGCTCGATTTGAATGATAGAGCGGGTATTCAGATGAATAAAAATTTTCAAGCACTTGTGACTGATGCGGGGGGTTTGAGGATTTAGATTTCCAAGAGAAAGATTGTAGGAATTTTATTGACAAAGATAGATATTTAAGAATGGGTAAAGGAGGTGGTGAAGCACTAAATGACTATTTTAAGAGAATGAGGAAAATGAATGATGGCTTTGTTTCTGTCATGGATGTGGATGATGAGTTTAGAGTTAGGAATGTGTTTTGAGCTGACGCACGAAGTCAGGAGGCATATGAGTATTTTGGAGATGTTATCACGTTCGATACAACGTACCTAACAAATAGGTACGGGATGCCGTTTGCTCCCTTTGTCGGTGTCAACCATCATGGACAGTCCATACTCTTAGGGGTAGGCTTGATTTCAAGCGAGGACACAAGTACTTTCGTTTGGTTGTTTGAAGCATGGTTAGAATGCATGAATGGACGGGCACCCGAAGCTATTATAACAGAACAAGACCAGCAATGAAAAATGCGATTCAAATTGTATTCCCGAATACAAGACATAGATATTGTCTCTGGCTTATAATGCGAAAACTGCCCGAGAAATTGGGATCTCACTCGGCATATAACGCAGGGTTGAAGACTGCCATTCAGAGTGCAGTCTATGATACACAGAGTTGCGAACAATTTGAGGAGAAGTGGGGGCAGTTAATTCATAAGTATGACCTTATTAATAATGCATGGTTGCAGGGTTATACATCGAGAGGTCATTTTGGGTACCAGTTTACTTGAAAGGTGTATTTTGGGCTGGTATGAGCACGACCCAACGGTCTGAAAGCATGAACACCTTTTTCGACAAATATGTGCATTTCGGTACGACATGGAAAGAATTTGTCGATCAATTTGACAATGCTCTGAGGAAGAAAGTGGAGACGGAGACGACAACTGATTTCCAATCGTCTAACCAAACAATCCCATGTGTATCCTTATTCAAAATTGAGAGGCAGTTTCAATCATTGTACAAGAATGCAAAATTTAAAGAGGTCCAAGCAAAGGTTTGATGGATGCTTTTATCTAACCCTTCACTTGTTTGCATAGAAGGTAGTATTTCCACCTTCGATATTTTCGAAGAAATTTCCACACCTGATGGACAGTCCAAAATTGTGAAGTACATAGTTTACTTTAATGAAGACGAATGCGATGTTAAATGCACGTGTGCCCTATTTGAGTTGAGGGGGATTCTCTGTAGGCATGCATTTAAAGTGTATCAGATGAAGTACATTCATGTGTTGCCAGAGAAATATGTGTTGGATCGATGGAGGAAAGACTTAAAGAGAAGATACACACTGGTTAAGAGTAGCTATGATGATTTACGGGTCAATGTAGATGCACGCTGGTATGACCTCGTCGTTAAAAGATGTCTAAGATTTCTGACGCTTGTATCTCGAAATGATAAACATGTGAATGCATTCTTTCATCTTTTGGATGAGTGTGAGCAGAAGTAAGTAGGATTAGAGACTGAGTACGGTTCAACAAAGTTAAAAGAGAACGTGGTCGGCGAGAAGGGTAAGAAAATATTAAGCCCGCACGTTGTTCGGGGGAAAGGGAGACCGCCAACGAGAAGAAAGGTCCTGATGGTCGAAAAGGCTACAAGGAAGAGAAAGAAGAAACAGGTATTACATTTTTCATCATTACTTATGTAGATATTGGACTGCATACATATGCAACGTTTCCTAATAGTGTTTTTTTTTCCAATTCAGACTTACAGGAATCTATTTGACGACGAATCATAGAATGTTGACCTCCCAGTGTCAGAAGTTGGTGCTACTGTTGACGAGGTTGTTTTCCAAACCCAATGTAGTACTCTAACACAAGTAAGGCCTTTGGCCTATGATGAGGTGTGAGGTTATTTTCACCTTTTGGCATATATATTTTTCATTTTTTAATGTAATCTCAGAAATACTTTTGACATTTTCAATATATTTAGGCTATGCCAAGCTTGCCCCATGGAACTTAGATGGGATAAAGGCCATGAGTTGTGTATTTGTATTTTGGATATCTCAGCCTTTTGTGAACTATGGTGGAAGAACGAGATTGGGCATTTTGTCTGAAAGCAAATATAGTGGTAGCACTCTAATGCGTTTTGTTTACTATTTTCAGCTATCTTGCAGGGTACTATGATTCACAAAAGTAAGTATTACTGCTGTTGGTAAGCGTGAGAAACTAACATAATGTTGTATGAGTTTCAACTAATTCAAACTTCCTACGGATGCTATAACACATGCAATAGATCTTTTAGGATAATTTAATTGTGCACGAATGCATTACTGGGTGGGTAAGAAAGGGAGATATCTTATTGGTTGCCTTTGTCTTCAGAAATTTTCGAAAGGGAGATTTGTTATGTAGTCACAGCGAAGGTATGCCCTAAACTGATCTTCTATAGGCATGCATTTGATGTTTTGACAAATTATCTCTTTTGATATGGCTGAAGCTTGATTATGTAATAGAATAGGTACGTAATAATGATAAACTTATCGTACATTTCTGATATGTGTAGGACAAATGTTGAAAATAAACTTTCTGATATGTGCTTCTCTTATGGTAGTCTACCTCCCAATATGATTCCTAAAGGATTGGTTGTATATTATTCTGTTTCTGGTTGAGATATTTTTGTTCATTAACTTTGTTGTTGCTAATTTTGAAGCATGCATAATTAGTAGCAGTTTTTCCATGGAGAACTTTTCTTTGATTTCATAATGCTATTTAGGATTTAAATTTAGTATGAAAAGCCCAAATTTACTTTTTGCTGATTTTTTTTTTTTTTTTTTTTGCAATATCTATCAAATGCTGCAATGGTAGATGGGATAAAGGGCTTTATTGATGCTAGCTGGTTGATGGACAATAAACTGTTAGAATTGAGATTATGGTATAATATGTTGTCAAAATAAATGCAAAGATGTCAAGGCCTATTGTTAGTCTAGGGAAGCTGCATGTTTTGCTGGTGGGTAAAGCTTTCTCATTCTTTGCTTGCGTGTTGGGGTGGGTGGTAGGGGTTAAAGAGTAAGCTTGGCCAAGTTCCAAAATACAGCTTTGCTTCTTGTTGTTTGTCGAAAGATAGGTTCTACCCCTTTAGTATGATATGAAATTCAATGGGTAAAGGCTTGATTTCTATAGCTCCCTTTTGTTCGTGCAAAAGAGGTTTGGTGGAGGTCAGTAGGAGTGCTACTTAAAAAATTTGCTGCTGAAGTTTTTGTTTTGATCCATGGTGTAACACCCGTTCTTGTGGTGGGACTTTTTACAAAATATTTTTATAAAGGACGACGGGAATTACCGTCCTATTTAAAACTTTTCAAAACTTTTCACTTGCATACCCAGGGTGCGAGACTCTACGTTTATAAATTAAAATATGCTTTGACAATAAAAAAGGTTTACAGCGAAAAACATTAATTTTTACAATAAAAAGGCCTCTCGTACATTTAAAACTCGTGCCTAGACTTCCGTGCTCTTCCCCATGGGCCGTGTCCGTCCTGATCATGTCGTTCCTGTGGGGGGAGGGACATATAAAAACTAAAATGAGTCGAATACTCGTAAGCATTACTTCATACAGTTAAAATATAACAACATAGGTTTTCATTCATGCATTCATCATCCGTACATACTATTACGTGCATGCATATGTGCTACGTTCATTTGAAAACGTCATTGGACGGAGTTTTCCTTTCAAAAGACTTTCCTTTCCTTAAAACGTGTCCCCCGACAGTGCCTTCATTTCTTAAAGGTTCGTGCATTCGTGCATGCGTTCGTACATGCATGCATACATCCATTCGTTCTTATCACTTTCATAGGCCAGTACTCACTATTACGCCAAGTGTGTTGGGGTTAGCGGTCTTCCTTTGGACCCGGAATCCGCTCGTGGCCACGGGTTGGGAATCCCTTTCATAGGGGGCAGCACTGGGTGCACTTCTAGTACTACTTACCCGGCATTGCAATCTGCCCATTCATTGGTACCCTTTTCATTCATTCATGTGGCCGTTACGTATCTTCATACATTTCATGCTTTCATGTCTTTCTTGCTTTTCATTCGTTCGTTCATGTCAGCTCGAAACAGCTGGAGCTTTCATTCAGTTCATTCTTTCATTTAACAGTCCTTTTATGAGAAAACATTCCTTTTCATGAGAAATCATTTCTTTTCATGAGATAAACATCGTTTGGGGCGTAAGCCCGAAAATGGTCTTTTCCTTTTTCAGTCCATTTTAGTTATATCCTTTCTTTAACAGTTCGTTCGTGAAACGTCATTCAAGAACATACATGGGCTTAAACGTCAGCTTTCGTGGCATCCATAAACATCACCTTGAACGTCGTCTCTCATTGCGTCCACAAGCATCACCTCGTGGATTACATAAAAGCGTCGGTTCGTAGGATCCATAAAAGCATCCGTTTCTATGCCTTTCATGCATTTTCATCAGTTTATGGATTTTATTAGAAAATACATACAATAGATGCAGCGTATAGTCATCCATTCACATGTGTACAATTAATACTTTGGGTGTAAAAATGGGCTACCAAGGAGGGGCCGTACATACTTATACATTTGAAAACTTAGCATTTTCTTTCGTAAAGCGTCTTTCGTTTCTTTTTGTAAGCATCTTAAAGGAAAAGTGTTTCTTGTATCTTGAAAAACTCTAGAAGAGTATGAACGTAACACTTACTTGGACTTTATGCTATTTGCATGTCATGCAATCCATTCATGTGCTTGTCAGATGGCAACCTACATGCATACACATACCTTAGCGTCATTCTCTATTTAATGCATAAGCAACTTAAATTAGAAATAGAGCTACACATCACTTAGAACACTCTCATTCTATCCCGTGCACTTACGTGCCCTTTACTATGCTAAACCCTTCGGGGACCACTTATGGTCACCACATCTTCCAACTCAAAGTCTTGCCTCAAGTGCTCATCCACTAAAGTGAACCCATGATTCACCTTAGGATTAAGACACTAAGACATTCATCTTACTCTTCTAACTGACCACATTCCAATGCATGATTCCGACCGATGGACTCACGCATACCAATCCTAACAATACGCCCTTCACTACCTTCATGCATCTTAGCCCACACTAAATCCTCATTCCCATCCATACAAGCCACACGGCTCTAAGCCAACTCTGAGGCTTAAGCACCGTGTAACTATACTAATGACAGATTACCCATTACGTAAGGTGAATCCGTCCGACACATATGTCTACCCAGATAACACATGTACCTTACCCCTTCATCACCTAAGATCAACATATAACACGTTGATCACCTGCTTGTATAAACAAGCACCATACTCTGATATCAACCTTCTCTTAACCCGGCTAGCATGACTCTTCATGCTACCCTTCCCTTTTGATAGTTCATCCCAACACTTAACACGACAAGACTCCATTCACAACTACGCCTTATGTCATGTCATATAGCTCGAGACTACACCCAAGCTACACCGTAACCTTATCGCATTACCCAACATTCTGCTACATCAACTCCTAACTCATCACGAGTGCGGTTCCTTACGTACTCCCGTCACATCTTGACATCTCGTCACATTCCCGTTACGCCATTCCTACACTCTTAACATTTCACCCATCATAAGCATGACTGCCAATAACCACGTCACTTCATGATGTTGCCCAGTCATGCTTCCTCTGCGCACTCTCACACTTGTCCTGCTACTTCACCCATCACAAACACGACTGTCAATAGTCATGTCACTTCGTGACATTCCTCAATCATGCTTCTGCTGCGCACTCTTATACTTGTTCTGCTACTTCACGCATACTCCTAGCCATAAGTCCATCACGGTGACACTTGCCACCTCAGATTACAGCTATGCCATAACTACTTCGGGACACTGTTCCACAGTTCCCGACACTACTCATCACATTCCACGCCCATCAGTCACACAACCATCCTTATCTCTGCGACACGCCACACGAAGTGTCACTACCACGTAGAGTACACTCCACGTATACTCCCTTTATACATACTAGGCCACATCACCATTGTGGCATACCCGCCATATGGTACATCACTCCATCACATGGAGTACACCCCACATGTACTCCCTTTACATACGCTACATCACCATTATGGCATATCTGCCACATGGTGTATCACTCCGCCATACGGAGTACATTCCACATGTACTCCATTCATACACATCACGCCACATCACCATTATGGCTTACCCGCCATATGATGCATCACTATATCACATGGAGTACACTCCTCGTATACTCCCTTCATATGCATTACGCCACATCACTACTATAGCATACTCGCTATATAGTACATCACTCCACCACATAGAGTACACTCCACGTGTACTCCCTTCACACGCACTACGCCACATCACCACTATGGCATATCTGCCATATGGTGCATCGCTATACCACATGGAGTACACTCCTCGTGTACTCCCTTTATACACACTACGCCGCATCACCATTATGGCATACTCGCCATATGGTGCATCAGTCTACCGCATAGAGTACACTCCACATGTACTCCCTTTACATACGCCACATCACCATTATGGCATATTCGCCACATGGTGTATCACTCCGCCATACAGAGTACATTCCACATGTACTCCCTTCATACACATCACACCACAACACCATTATGGCGTACCCGCCATATGGTGCATCACTCCACCACATGGAGTGCACTCCACATGTACTCCATTCACATGCATTACGCTACATCACCATTATGGCATATCCACCACATGGTGCTTCACCCCTTCATACGGAGTAAATTCCACATGTACTCCCTTCATATACCACACCACATCACCATTATGGCATATCCGCCATATGGTGCATCACTCCACCACATGGAGTACACTCCACGTGTACTCCTTTTAAACGCACTACGCCACTGAGTACACTCCACTCATACTCATCCCGTTCCACAATACGCCAGGAGGGTATATTTTACATATACTCTCCTTGTCTCACATTATGCCACACACAAAGTACACCCAGCGTGTACTATTCCCATTCCATCTGTCACGTCACCAATACAACACGTACTCCACAACCACACTATATGGCACAATCCACAACACTTTACAGCACACTTCCCAATTACGCCCAACACTTCACAGTACACTACACGGCACAACACATCTCCACCCAACACATATATGCCCAACACTTCACTACACAGAATGCCCAACACTTCATCACACAGCACCACATCACAATACCACAACTCCACAAATACCAACAACACAGTCCACAACATAGTCAACTAATCAATATCTGACATAATTAACGAGGAATAGAGGGTTATACCATTGACGGGATAACCCGTGCGTTGCTCGTTGATCGTCATAGCCGATGATATTGGAAGTGTCCTGCGTGGTGGCTAACCCACGTACGTTAACTGTTTAGGCATTTGGATAGCTAGGTGTGGTCTTGGAAGGGCTCATGGTGGCCTTGTGATGGTGGCAATGAGCATAACACGGCGAATCTAGCCATGTACAGTGGCTGTCCATCACATGCAGTGACTAACCACCACTCAAAGTGGTGGTTTGGACCTAGGGTTGGGCTGAGGGGTTGCTGGTGGAGCTCATGGTGGCACTGGGGTGGCACCACGGTGGCTCACGGCGGAGGAGGGAGGAATGGCCGTGTAAGGGGGAGGGAAACCTGTGAGAGAGTGAGGGAGAGTGTGCATGCATGGGTGGCAGATCGGGGCCGTGGATGGTCGAGATGGCTTGGTGGTGGCTTGAGGAGGCTGAAGGTAGCGGTCATCTGCCATGGGTGGCGGCTCGTGCGTGTGAGAAGGGGAAGCTTGTGCGTGGAGGAGGGGCTTCTGGCCATGGGTCACGTGGAGGAGGAAGGGGGAGGAAAGGGGAGGTCTATGGCAGTGCTTGGTGGCCGTGGGTATCGCGTACATCGGTGCTAGAGGTAGCGCACGGTGAAGCCGTGCGTGGGTCTCTTGTGCGTGCGACGGGGAAGGTGGCTACATGGGAGGCTTGAGCTCGCTGGAGGGTGATGGCCGGTGGAAGAGGAAGCTGCCGTGGAGGTGGTGGCGCCATTAGGTGGCGCACGGCGGCGCAGTAAGCACTAAGCCCGTTCGGGCTGTGCATGGCCAGTGGAGAGAGAGAGAGGGAGCGTGGGAGAGAGAGACTGGCATGGGAGGACTCACCGACGTGAGGTGCAGCTGGTGGTGCAGACGGTGAGTGCTGCCGACACACGGCGGCGTCGGGTTGAGGTGTGGAGCAGTTCGGCATGGAGATGAGGCCACGTACTACGTACGCTTAAGGGAGAGGGAGGAGAGAGAGGGCTACGGGGAAAATGAGGGAGAAAGAGAGGGGGGTCTGGGTATTTAACCTAGTCCTTTCGTCTGGGGATCCACGTAACGATCTAACAATTGATCTCAAACACTGATTTGAAAATGCGTAAAACATTAACTTAATTAAAAGCACTTAGAGGAATTAAGGTAGAATATTTTTTTTAAACTAACTTTAGTTTATAAAATAATATTCTTCATCATTAATAAAATGATGAAGTCTCACTTAACATATTAAAGAGAATAAAACCATTTAATTAATAAAAGCTTTCAATATAATTTAAATCTCATAATATCTTAAATAATTGAAATCATTTTAATAATAATATTAACTTAATAATATTAACATGATTTCTGACAATTATATATTTTTGGAGCTCTTCAAGAATATTATGATTGTCGTATTTAAGATCAAATATTAATTCAATAACACTGAAAATACTCCTTATAAATATTTCCAGCATATTTAAAACACTGGTCGTGCCCTAGAAGTCACAAGATATCTTTCGAAACACGCCATCATGGTTCGACATGCATGACGAGTCTCGCAGTCACTAGATAGAAGGGGCAGACAATTTACAAAATCTCTGCCCTCGGGATTTGCTTATGTCATAAAGACGAAGCATACGTAAGAAAGAAGAAGCGTACGTAAGAAGGAATGAGCAGGGTATCACACGTGGCTAGTATTGCAATCCTCTCATGTTTTACTTCAAAATGTTACAGAGGATTTCTTCCTAACAAGGAGAGGCACAATAATGGATAGAAGTGAAGTAGAAGCAGATGAGAATCTTACGCCACTACCTTCCTCATCTTCAGTTGTTGCAGTAGCTGTTGACGGAAAAAGAATTTCTGAGTAAGGTCCAGAGATTATTATCATGAGTGAGGTCCAGAAATCCACTAGTTATGTCGAGTAAAATTGTCTCATATAATTTCTGGCACCTTGAAGATTATTAGCATGAGTGAGGTCTAGAGATATCCATTTGAACCTTTGGATACTTGAGGAAAAAGAAAGAGAAATTGTTAACGTGCTTATGAGAGATTTGATGGATTTTTTCTCCTTCTACTCTACTTTTTCAAGATGCAAACTGACTCATCCAATGTTTAACTTTCTCCAGGGCAAAACTCTAGACAGATTACATTTTCCATTTTGTTATTGTAAGTTACAGAAAAGTATAAATCCAGGCTTAACTTGCTATGCTTTGGTTTCAGGTAGAAGTAGATGTTATAATGATTGAATCTGATGATGTGGCAAAGGCAATAACAGGGGAGGTTGCTAAGCAAGGTATCAACAAGCTTTTTATAGGATCTTCATCTTGTGGCTTGTTTACAAGGTATTTACTTGGTGTTGTTTACATCCTCTCAAGTATCAGATTTTCATTTTATAAGAATAGGTTGGAAATATCCCTCTAATTTCTTGTTTGTATATTTTGAAGCTCATTATTCATCTGCATCATGATTGCTCTTGTTAACAAGATGTTTTTTAATATTTATAGGAAACTTAAAGGTGTATCTTCGAGAATCGCAGTATCTTATACTTTTGGTCTTGATGCTTTTAGGATGCCAATGATGACCCAACTCTTTTGAGGTGTTGTGGAGCCAATTCCTTGCCTTGCAAGGAGAACCTAGTTGGTGAAGCTACATTTGAAATGATTATTCAATGGATTTAACTTAGGCTCTACCTAAATGGAATTTTAAAAGATTTAGGGAACTTTTGTTCATTTGAAATTTTGTTAATTCTGCTTTAAGCGAGCTTGTTTTTGGCTTTATTTTCTCTCTTCAGTTATGATGAAATGCTTTATGATTTGGTGTTCGATGGATGGCCAATGATGTTACTTACAATCCAACTTGTATTTGGTATGCAGATTCACCAACTTACTTGGTGAATCTGCATTTCCAATGACGTAAAATACAGAAACTGAGGTTCCTGATTTATATCTTCTATGTTGCCTTTGTCAGCTTTGAATGTAGAATTGCTTTTGCGGTAACTATACGTGTATTGCTTCATAGTTCTCTGCTAACTCTACTTTCAGCTCGAGTTTTAACTATACTCTAGCCCCCTATAATGCCTACGATTGTTTCTTTGTATATTCCTTATTGAAAAATCAATTGTATTTATAACCAAAAGCAATGAAAGATGAAAATCAAAACCAAGATGTTAGTGTTGTAACTTGTAGATGCTACTTTTGCATTTGGTGACTGTTTTTATTCAGATATCGTCTCAGATGTGAAAGATGTTAATGAAAAGAAGCATGGTTGAATATAATTTGGCATGTTACAACTTTAATTTATTGATGTGAATAGTATAGATATAATGATAATGATATTCTACAGTGCATGTTTGAAAAGGAACTATCCTCTCTTTACCAGAGAAAGAGAAGAAAGCAAAAGGAGAAGAAAGGAAAAAGAAAAGTAGCACAATTAGATACTTAGCCAATTAATAGTCCTCATTTGTGCCCCTCCATGGGATTCTCATGGATAAAACGATCAACACAAAAAAATTGCCAACTCCAAAAATATTGCAGTGGTTTCCTCATGGCTCATGCTTTAATCAAGCTTGATTGTTACAATTTCAGCTAGAAATTTGAAACTAACATCCACTTTCAATGGAACTAGCTAGTTATTGCAGATGAAAATTGTATAGTTGTTAGGAATGAAAAATAAAAACAATAACTTCTACATTTGTGCAATCAATTTGGAAATGCATGACAACCTGCTCACATAACAACCATAAATATAATTAGCCATCCACAATCACATAACAGTGCAACCCCCCTAATTTCCTGATGTCAAGAATGTGCAAGCATTGACACAATAAAATGGGCCAACTTATATCATCAACAAAATGTACAAAAATTACAGTACAACATCCCCACAAAGAAACAAGTGTTTGCAGACCAACATCCAAACTCCTAGCCTAGAATCTACACAAGCAACACCAACTGCCTCTCCACATGTCTTTACTATCTCCATGACTTTGCAAAATCTCCATCGAGTTACATAACATGAATATGGGCACATATCTAAGACAACACAAATAAAATTTAAATAACACTTGTATTTTTCATTTCAAAGAAGATAAAAATGGACAAGAAACAGTTAATCAAAAAACTTGATGAAACTTGCGAAAACATGAGCATGAAAGCACTAAGTTTTACTTTTATCCATATAAGCTATCATAATTAGACTTCATAGATAATATATCATACATGTTAGGATCCGATCATTCTATTTACATTTAAAACTAACATGATACGTCCACATTCAGAACAAATCAAAAACTATTACAAAAGATACAACTGAATATAGACACAACAATATACGTACAACCCTATTCTCTCATATCTTTCTTCGAAGTTCGTCCTCTTGCTTCTTCAGCATTCTCTCTCTCTCTCTCTCTCTCTCTCTATAAGTTTGTCCTTTTCTTTTTGAGCTTCATACTCATACAATAATAAAACATCCTCCCTCTTCCGAATTTCATTCTCACGTGGCGTCAGGCTTTTCTCAAATACTACTGATTAAAGTATATCTACCCAAATGAAGAATTGACATCTTGTTTCTCCCTATGTACAATTCAAGAATTTCAAATTTCATGCCATATAAATAATTTTGTATGTGCATTCAAAAGCAATACAAAAAATTGGCAAATTACTTACCGTTCCATAATTCGAACAAGCATAAAATTTCCTTCCAAGATTTTTATGGGTGTGGGAGATCTTTAATGGCGCTTTCAAACCACACCAACAAATCGGTGATTCCATTTCAAGATCATTAACTACACATGATGATGATTGACTCGATGCCATAGTTGATCTACGTGATAATTGACAGATGACTACTTTAAGTGCAACACTGAATTATTACCCACACGCGTCATTATCAAAATTATTACAATGTAGGAGCAGAATATTCTACTTTATATAAACCACGATCAATATTATGCTAACAATTTGCAGACAGAATAGGGGTATACTAACACTATGACATCTGGGTGCTAAAGTGGTTTGACATTATTATTTTTTTCAAACCAAGTGTAAATCTATCTAAAAACAGTTAAGATGCAGCTTAAAATGCTGACAAGCAAAATAGCATTTAAAAATATATGTAAAAGTAGTTAACATGCATGTTAAAATGCTACGCAAGCAAAATACCATTAAAAATCTATCTAAAAGCAATTAACATGCATGTTAATATGCTAAGAAGCAAAATAGCATTAAAATGCTAGCAACAAATATGGATGCATCTATTGTTCACATCAATTTGACATTATTATTTTTTCAAACCAAGTATAAATCTATCTAAAAACAATTAAGATGCAGTTTAAATGCTAACAACAAATATGGGTGCATCTATTGTTCACCTCAATTTGACATGATTTTTTTTCCAAACTAAGTAAAAATCTATCTAAAAGCAGTTAAGATGTATGTTAAAATGCTAACCACAAATTCCTTGTATTGCATTCTGGGAATCAAATCATGACACCAAAAACTATCTAGAGTCTCAATTCCTAATAAAAGTTTCTGTATTTCAAAACAGAGGAAGGCATGCTACTTGAGTCAATTCCCAAAATGATAATATGAACTTGCCCATCACCTCATTCTTTAGAAAAACCTAATTCAACTTAAAAATTTTCAAAATTTAAAGATCTAACCCCAAATTTCTAATTTCAACAGGCTCTGGTTTGGTATCTCATCTAAAATCCGCAACTGACGAAATAAATAAGTACTGATCCAACCTTACTTCTATTCCTGCTTTAGCATACCAAAAAAAAATTAAATAAGCCAAAAAAACTAAGTGATATAGGACTGAACAACAAAAATATCAGGAAAATTCAGGTAAAATCTGGACGAAGTTTCCTACTTTAGCAATATGAAGATTAAGCAATATAGAATAGCATACCAAAAAATAAAACTAAATAAGCCAACAAAATTTAAGTGATATAAAACTGAACAGCAAAAATATCAGGAAAATTCAGGTAAAATATGGACGAATTTTCCTGCTTTAGCAATATAAAGATTAAGCAATATACAATAGCATACCAAAAAAAAACTATATAAGCCAACAAAATTTAAGTGATGTAAAACTGAACATAAAAAATATCAAGAAAATTCAGGTAAAATATGGAAAAACTTTCCTGCTTTAGCAATATAAAGGTTAAGCAATATAGAATGCTACAGGAAAGTAATATTTCAAAGATGTCCATGTATCTTTAGATTAATTTAGTGGAACATGGATTTGAAATGTAAAAAATGAAAAAATGTAATGATTTTCTTCTAGAACACTCAATTATTACATTACATAAGATGTGGACATGAATTTTGATGAATTCTTTCTAAACAAAATAATAACATGAGAAAATAAAAGAGAAAAATGCTTTCCATTTTTAGTAAGTATATAAACAACACTGTGATATTGACATGCAGTATTAATTATCCTTGTTTTGTTGGCAAGAGAACACATTTATTAGTAATTACCACCACAGAAAAATGTTTTCCATTTTTAGTAAGTGTATAAACAGCACTGTGACATTGACATGTAGTATTAATTATCCCGGTTTTGTGGGCAAGAGGACACATTTATTAGTAATTACCACCATATTCATGGTTTAGTTGAAAGCTATGGAAATTTTGACAACAAACAGGGATAAGAACAGTTTCAAGAGGATCTAATGTAGCTAGAGCAAATAGCAATGCACAACAAGAAAGGAAGATTGCAAACAATCTTAATGATCAGTTTGTTTTTTCCCTGAGAATGGATGATCAAGTAAATATATTAACAGCTATGTTATGAACAGCAGAATTTCAACAAAATAGACCAAGTTATTGTATATTCTGTACTAGAAAACTGCTGAGAGTGAAAAGAAGGCAAGGAGTGTTTCAAAACCCTTGTGTTTGAGTTGTTTGGATCTTGCATGAACTATATGATTGCGGGCGAGCCAGATTTCTTAGGTTATTAATTTGTTTAAGACATGCTTGGTCTGCCTTACTGATAGGAAAATTATAGACTATCACAATACATTTTGGTTTGATTTATAAGCTTTTTTTGTTTTCAATCTTTGTATTAAGATATTACTTTTGCATGTTCAATCTCATGAAACTACTACTGGTCTTTTGCCCTTAGAAATCTATATTATATTTCACAAAATTATGAATGGAATGCACTAGCAAGAACTTTTGCAAATATGAAATGTCCTTGCCTTAATTTTCTTTTGGGAATAGTGGAATCATTGAAATAATTATTAGTAACTTTAACTAAAAAGAAAATTGTGTCACATATGCAGCCGACCTCAACTACAGACTAGCATAAGTACAATGAGATCATGAGAGAATTGTTTTAAATAGCCAATAAGAGGCATATAATTTACTAAAATACTAATTAATACAGACATAAGATTTAGCTACAACTAACAAAACTATCTGGCATAAAATATTTTGGCAAATTGCTAATTGTTTACTTGGCAATTATTTTACATTCAACACTTAACATAGTTCATAACAGAGAGCTTTTACAAAAACAAAATGTAATTTACAAGGGATGTAACCTAATTTCTAAAGGGTTTTTTATTTGGAGTACAAAAAATACTAGGGTTTTTAGTCGTCTTTTGCTTTTGTGCATTGTACCATAGAAATGATACATGGCCATTAACATTGGAATTCAGACGCAGAGCATAAAAAAAATCCAGAATTTAAGGTGTAAGCATGTGAGACTGAGAAGTGAGTCCCATTAAAGTGTGTCTCCAAAACAAATGCAGAAACTCTGAGAGAGAGAGAGAGAGAGACGCAGTATTGACACAAAGGTAGACATTTCAAACGAATTGGAAAAAAAAAATTACCTTTCATGGATATTTCTTCAAACTGAAGGGGGTGAGGGAGATGGGTCTTCAAAAGGTTGTGGTGAATTGGTCCCTGTGTCTCAAATAATGCAGAAACTCTAAGAGAGACAGACGTAGCATTGACACAAAGGTAGACATTTAAAACGAATTGAAAAAAAAAATACCTTTGACGAAGATTTCTTCTATTGAAGGGGGTGAGGGAGATGGGTCTTCAAAGGTTATGGTGAATCGGTCTAGCGGCTTGGGGCTGAAGGGGGAGAGAGAAGGGGTGAAAGAGAGAGAAGGGCTTCGAGTTAGATGTGCCGATGAGATGTTGCTGAAATTTTCTAGGGTTCGGGTGATTTTGGGGTTAGGGCGTCGGGGTGAGAAAAAAGGCGTGAAAGACAAGAGTATGAGGTTCAAGAGGGAGAAGAGGGAGAAGAGGGAGACTTTAGAGGCCTGAGGCTCGAAGAGGGAGATGCGGCTCGAAGAAAAGATGCGTTGCGTCGAGTCGAGTGAGATGTCTGAGGAAGAAGAGGGAGAGTGAAGCAGCTCGGGATTCAGTAGAGCAAGAACCGTGACGTGGGCAAGAACCGGGTTCGGCCACGTCAGGAGTGTGGTATGCGGTTAGAGAAGCGGAGGTTGAGTAGAATTTTTGTATAGTGATTTAGTATAACTATATTAGTATAAGTATAACTATAGTCTATATCAGTATAACTACTAATGTCTTATGTACTTATCAAAATTTAGTAATAATATTTGAGTATTTTCTTTCTTTTTATATATTATATATAAAACTTATATATATAAAATATTTTGTATAATATTATTTTTGTATAAAACTTATGTATTCATCATAACTTGTAAACTTATAATATTATATATTTATTGGACTCATGAATTCAACATAACTTCTAGTTCTATAAGACTAGAAGTTAATACTATAAATTTATATATAGTATATGTAGTGAACTATAAGTTAGACTAAGTCTCTATAAATTTAGTAATAATATTTGAGTATTTTCTTTCTTTTTATATATTATATATAAAACTTATATATAAAAAATATTTTGTATAATATTATTTTTGTATAAAACTTATGTATTCATCATAACTTGTAAACTTATAATGTTATATATTTATTGGACTCATGAATTCAACATAACAGTTAATATTATAAATTTATATATAGTATATGCAGTGAACTATAAGTAAGACTAAGTCTCTATATACATAATTGTGAATATTATAAATTATATATATATATCTAACTTTTGGATATTATATATATTGTAGTATATATGTATAAATATATACGAGTTGAGCTCATGAGTTGAGGCGAGCTTCATACAAGTTTCTTCATGAACATTAATCGAGTTGGTCGAGCTTTATACGAGTTTGTATCGTTTAATAATCGAACCTAATTCTATGTTTACAAACGGCCCATTTAATATTCAATTCGAGTCGATTTCAAGTTTAATGGAGTCAAATTCGAGCTGCCTGTTCATTTTATAGCCCTAGTCCTAATGCAGTTTAACCAACCTATTGCTTACACGAGTAAGGCCTTTAAGGGCAGAGCCTTACTGCTATCGACCTACGAAAAATAGCTACTAGCTTTAGGAACAACAACACAGAAATGAGCCAGCAAGTTATTAGGCTATGATTTTATAATTAACTATAAAAAGGGCAATGAGAACAAGGTAGCGGATGTCCTATCTCGTAAATTAGAGGAGAAAGGCACACATGAAAGATTATTAGCTATGATATCCTTCCTTAGTCAAGATTGGGTTGAAGAACTAAAAACAAGTTAGTTAAAGTAATTCAGTTGAGGTGAATGAAATTATTGCTTGCTTATTTGATAATTCAGATCCACCCAAGGGGTACCAATTACAACAAGGCTTGCTTCTAATAAAAGGAAGAATGGTAGTTGTGGCTGGCTCACCCTTCAAGGCCAAAATACTACACTATATACATGAGGATATATTGACAGGCCACTCGAGTACTTGAAAACTTACCAGCGGACAAAAGGGACTTTATTTGGAAAGGAATGAAGAAGAACATTAAGAAGATGGTATGTGAGTGTAGTACATGTCAATTTGTCAAAAATGAAACAACCCATCCTGCAAGTTTGCTACAACCTTTGCCTATTCCACAACAAGTTTGGACAAACATTTCTATAGATTTTATAGAAGGGTTACCTAAGTCACAAGGGTATGATGTGATAATGGTAGTGGTGGATCGCTTCACCAAATTGGTCACTTTTTGCCCCTCTCACACCCTACACTGCCTCAACAGTGGCTTAGTTGTTCATGAACCATATCTTCAAGTTGCATAGGTTACCTAAATCTATAGTGTCCGACAGGGATCTCGTGTTATTAAGTTCTTTTTGGAAGGCTTTTTTTTACCCTTCAAGGCTCAACACTCAATTATAGTTCTGCCTATCACCCTCAAAGTGATGGCCAAACAGAGGCACTAAACAAATGCCTCAAGGGGTACCTCAGATGATATGCATGGAGTAAGCCTAGTAAATGGGTGCAGTGGCTAGCCCTAGTCAAATGGTGGTATAATACATCTTATCATGCCTCCACAAAATTGATACCATTTGAAGCAATTTACAAGTATTTTTCACCACAACTCCTATCCTATGTTCCAGGGACTTCAGGCAACGAGTTAGTGGACAGATTGCTAAGTACCAGAGAACAAACTCTAAGCCTATTGAAGGAGAATTTAAAGGCTTCATAGAATCGCATGAAAGTGTATGGAGATAAAAAAAATGAGTGGAAAGAGAACTTAATTTGGGTGATTGGGTATACCTTTGTTTGCAGCCTTACAAACAATGGTCCTTGGTGGTCCGCCATAGTTTGAAGTTGTCACCCCGATTCTACGAGCATTTTCAAGTGCTACATAGGGTTGGAAGTGTGGCCTACTGCCTGGATCTACCAAGCACAACCAAGCTTCATCCCACTTTTCATGTATCGTGCCTCAAGAAAAAAATTGGAGCACAGATTCAACCTCTTTCGACACTCCCTTCTATCGATTCACATAGAGAAATACTTCCAGAACCAAAGGCCATAGTAGATCGACACCTCAAACGACAAGGACACCGTGCACTCACTGAAGTCTTAGTGAAATGGAATGGAGTTTTGCCGAATGATAATATTTGAAAAATGCTATGGAGGTTGAAACACTTTACCCACACCTTGTTGGCAAGGTGCTTTAATGGGAGGGTGGATTGTTAGGAATCTTAGCTGGGAAAAGTGAAGAGAGAAGTTAGTCGTGTCTTTTGTGTGTGTTGGGTGCAATAACTCAAAATTGTGTCGTTCTGTTAAGGGATAAACGTTGTGTTTCTTACTTAGTTGGAACACTGTGTTTGGTTTGGACACAGGCAAAACGCTGCATTTCCCTTACCGGGAAATGTCTGCATTTGTTGGCTATGACAGTGGGTCTACTGCTAGCTATTATTTTAACTTTTCTTTTGTTTTTGTTATGGTCAATCACAGAGTATCAAAACATGTATAAGGATGGGAAAAACACGAGAATTCATCAGACTAGAGAATTGTAATTTGTGAATATTCCTTGGAGGTTGGATTGCATCGAACAATCCTTTAGCTACGTATGAATGAATGAATGAGATTTCCATCCATTTTCCATGTTATATTTGTTCTATAATTGCCACTAGTTATTTCACCATCGCCATTTATGCATGGAGCTTCATCTTCAAGAGCCTAACTCATAAGCCCATCTCGTTCCATCATCCTCACTAAACGACCCAGCCACCATTGTTGGTCAACGTTACTTCCGTCCAAATGCATAAATTTCTATATCTCAAATTGAATAAATTTGGGAAGAAATCCTCACTGAACAATCCAAGCCACCACTGATAATATTTAAATATTTTTGAAATTTTTGAATTGAATAAATTTGGGAAGAAAAAATGTGGGAAATTAATTTTTAATGAATTGGGGGAATTTCCTCATAATATTTGTGTTTTATTAATAAAACATATAAATAAAATAATTATTCCATCATTACAACAACAAACCAATCATTGATGGGACTCATTACTTTTTTAACTTCCTATAAAAAATTTAAGCATATATCAACTTACTTCATACATCTAAACACATCTCAATGGGACCTACAAAACCTACTCAAACATCTGAACTCATTGCTATTCACAAATAAACTAAAATCATCTGATATCAACTCGGTATCCAACCGCAGCTTACTCCTTATATTTCCAAATTTGATCATTTTGGCCCTTTAATAACTAAAATGTTAGTCATATGTAGGGGTGTAAAAAAAACTAGTGAACCGGTAAATCAGACCTGACCGAACCGGTGGGTTCGGTCCGGTACCGAGTTTGGTTGGGTCCAGTACCAGTTTTATTTTTCTTAAAACCGGTCAACATCGGTCCGGTTCCGATTTTTTTTTTCTAAAACCGGATCAGACCACACCGAACCGGACCGATTCATATATATATATTATAATTTTTAATATTGTATATAATTTTTATATATAATATATAATTATATCTAAAATAGTTTTGTATTATATGATAAAATACTAATTAACATAATATTAAATTTTAAAGTCTTATATTACTATAGTCTATTGTATTAATAGTTATACTAATACCATATCACTATATATTATAATACACTATAATATATCACTATAATCTATAATATAATATACTACAATATATTATCACTATAGTATTATATATTATTATATATATTATATGATATATATAATATAGTATATTAAAACTGGACTGAATTAGTGAAACCAGAAGTACCAGTTTAGGAGGTATCCGGTGCGGAATCGATTTTTGAAAATGCAAAACTGGTGCATACCGGTTCGGTCCCAAATTTTATCCAAAATCAGATTAAACTGGACTGGTTACACCCCAAATAATATGTCATGAGTAGTTTTGTTTAAAAGTCTTTACACTACATACTATTCATATGACATAATTTAATTTGTAAGATTCAAATTTTAAAATTTATCTTCAAATCAAATTATGTTACATGACTAATGTAAAAACTTTCAAATATAATTACTTACATATCATATGTGTCCCCTAAACACCATTAATTGACCATGAAGTGTAGACAAATTAAAAAATGACTCAAATTTTTAAAAGGGGATTCTATTTTTTTTCAAAACGATTGCGCGGCACTTGTGTAGTCATAACGTAATATTACTCCACTGAGAAAGGTGACACTTGTATTGTACCGATAGTGCAAAATGCACTTTTATGTTTTCAAACATTTTTTAAACCCCTTTCAAATTAAACATTTTGAAAAAAAAAATACAAACTCATTAAAAAATATTTCTTTAATTTTTAAGTAAAAAATAATAATAAAAAAATAAAAAGATAAAAAGACAAAATCGGTCACTTTGAGGGATCACGTTTCTCGGTGACCTAAACATTTTCCTTTAAAAACACTAAAAACAAATTAAAAAAACTGAAAAATAAAAAGGTTGGTTGGGTGAGTTGGCCCAGTAGCTGCCTCGACACACGACCCAAGTGCTTGTATCACGAAACCCAAGCATCTGCCTGGGCCGGCAGCTAGCTTGCGTAACCAAGGCTACTACTTGGGCACCAACCTAGGCTATTGTGCAATCACCTGCATGGGTGTTGAACCAGGCCAAACTTGGGTTGCCTGTTGCCACAACTGACGCCCATCTGACCCAAGCGTTCGACTTTGGTTGCATCATGCCTGGGTTGGGCAACCTTAGGTTGCTTGGGAGTCGACCCTAGCACCAACTTGCGTCGCCTGACTAAGGCTCGGTTTGAGTTGGCGCCCAGGTACTTACCTTGCTACCTGACTTATTTAAATAGTAAAATGAAATAAAATGATTTTAATTGAAAGTTAAATAAAATATTATTTTTAATATTATTATTATTTTAAAATTTCAAAAAATTAAATTATTTCTTATATTTTGGATAGAAATTTGAAAAATATCTGGGATGAGATTTTTTCAATGCCGGGCTTAGTTGCCAAATCATGGAGACTTAAATTTAAAATTTGAGAAGAGAGGAGTAAGAAAATAAAGATGTTTCATTGGGCACAATCCTAGTCATGCAAAACAAGGTTGGCCTTTCATGGCCATGGCCAATGGAGGATGCGATGCATACATTCAATTAACAAATGGACCTGCCATGTTCGCATGTTTCAATGAACTCGTAATAGCTAAGAGGCACATAACCTGACCTACTTATCCATATGCTTTGAGGTGAGACACCTTCACCAACAAAATTCCAGTTACATGACAAGCACATTTAAGTTCATTTCATTATTTTATGAAAGAATGGCAATAACATCTGAAGCCCTCAAAGCAATGTATTCCAATCCGTCTTTACCCTTAAAGTCATTTCCAGCATACTTGGAGTACATAACCGTGCTCCCTGGGGTGAGGGATAACGGTTTCCTCTTGCCCTCCTCGTCGACAGTACCGGGCCCGACTGCAATTACCTGTCAAATTTAACGCAGAATACACACCAGATACCAATCTCATCATAATTCATTCCTTTTATGAGTACTCAGTTATTGCCTCTGCAAAGGAAAGAAAAAAGAGCAGAAGATGCTATAATCCCCTTACCGTGCCAATGGAAGGTTTTTCTTTAGTTGCCTCTGTCAGCAACAGACCTCCAGCTGTTTTTTCTTCAGCCTCGGCAACCTGCACTCAAAATTCAAACATAGCATGTAAAATACCAGGGTTACCTTTATGTTATAAGAGAACCACACGACAAACAAGAAAAAGAAGTAAAGCATAACATAATGAGAGATAACAGACACGACATCTCATGTGCAAGTACCTATTCCTACTTCCTACTTACAGCGAAAACACACACAAATACAAGAACCCGATTACACCCATTTCCATCTTTATTTCTCCAGTGTGTGCCAAAGACAGCTTACTGATAACAACAATGGACTAAAACGATAACATGGACATTATGATTTATGCTTTCTGTAATAGACAATATGCAATTAATGAAAATATGTGTAATAGACGTGAAAGGTATGACCCACCTTGATTAAAACTCTATCATTCAGGGGTTTAAGATCTTTCACATCATCCGTTTCCAGAATACCAACTATGTCATCATCCTTCAGAATAAGATGCTTTGAACCATTGAACTCCAGCTCAGTCCCAGCATATTTGGAATACACAACTTGGTTGCCAGTCTGTACAAAAAAAAAATAAAAAAATCAATTGCGGAAAGTAATAAACCATGGGAACAGATAGAGACAAAGATACATAATATATATATATATATATATGTAAAAGTTACCTTGACACTGAGGTCCACTTTGGTATTCCCAGCCGTCTTACCCTCTCCAATTGCAACCACCTCACCTCCTTGAGGCTTTGTTTGAGCAGTTGTAGGAAGTAAAATTCCGCCACCAGTCTTTTCTTCAGCAATTTGGATCTTCACCAACACTCTATCACCCAAAGGCTTAATAGCTGTATACTGTAGATATGGGAACAGAACACCATCACTTTAGATAAGCCAGACACCAGAAAGGACTTGAACTTATCAGATTTTATACAAAATGTAGATAAATGGCAGTTCGAGCATGATGCAAGAGTTTACCAAGCAGAAAAAATACAATACTGCCAAGCACAGAGTTATCAATTGAAGTGCCTACATGGCATATAAGATAAAGCCATGAAAAAAGTACACACAAAGCAATTCTAATCTCCCCACTTTGGACCCAAATTGCAGTTTTTATGGTTTCATTAGCAGACAGCCTTAACAACTAGAGATATTTAACCGTCTAAAATTTGCAGGTACAATTAAAGATGGATTGCTTATTAGATACTAGATTTTTTTGATACATTTGGGGAGGGGGGGTTTCAAACCCAAGACCTCCATTTTGGAGACTGGGGGTTTATGCCAGTCAGGCCACAGGCCTTTGGCTATATTAGATACTAGATTTGATCAATGCAGATGTTTGAAAAAATCACATTTAGTTAAAGCAAGCACTTAAAACCAATGCCTTCACCCAAATTACGAGAATATCATCCCATAAATCAAAACCAAACCAACTGCCGTCAAAACTTTTTTTTTTTTATTGGCAAGTGCCCTGAATAACATTCGGTCAAAACTTCTGGGGGGGAAGAAACTAATCTACACTTTTTATTTTTTGAGAGGGGTCTAAATAAATAGAGGAAGCAGAAACTAGTTTTTATAAAATTTATCTTATAAAAAGACCATAAAAAATTAAAATTTGGATTTTTTTCAAAACTTTTGAGCAACGAAATTGATACTCAAAACCCTACATAGTGAAAAACAACAACCCTCATATTCACCATACAAAATCTACATAGCAAAACTAAATCACTGGAAAAAATAAAGGTAATCAACAAGAAAGCAGAAATGGGCCTCAAAATTTACTACCTTGGGTGTGACAATGGTTGCTGCTTTGACAACCAGACCCTTAAAGGACCTCTGAGAGAGACCAGTCCCTACAGTCAAATGCCCTACTGAAGGACCAAACTTCACAGCTTCAGAAGCCCGAAGCCCCTGAAACGACACCAAATTCCTCGTGGAGATCGACAATGTTGTCAACTGAGCTGTAGCCATTTCCGAGTCTACTCTCAATCACCACAAAAACAAAACCAAAAAATAAAAAAACAAACATGAGAATTCAACAGAACCAAATTGGGGATTAGAATGATTTTCTCAATTACGAGAAACACAGCGACACAAAGGATACAAGAAGATTCATTTTCTAGGATGTAATAAAAGAGAATGAGACACTAGTTGTTTATGTCTATCTCTAGCAGAGTGGAGAAGATAACACCCTAAGAAAAGTTAGCAATCAGGTTTTATGAGGCATCAAAGAGACTCTTCGAGACCGTGAGGTTTGCCCAGAGACGCTCCAGACTAGAGTGATAAAACCACCAAAGCCCGTTACTCCACCCACAGGCCCCATAATCTCCGACCCGAATGGGTAATGGATGGATTTCTCGTCCCTAATTCTATGAGGACGGATTTCACTGGACCTTCACATCACTACTAGTATGTTTTGGTGTCCCCAGTGTATCTTGGTGGGTCAAAATATGAGCTTATATATAATTTTTGTTTTCTTTTTGATAATTTTTTGATAATTTTTGTTTTCTTTTAAAACAAAATATGGCCATACGAATATTTTAATAAGGATGAAATTCATATCCTCTGTTTTTTCATTTCTTTTTTCCTCTTTTTTTCTCATTTCTTTCTCTTTTCTTCATTTCTTCTTTCCCTCTTATTTTCTTCTCTAGAATCCGCTAAGTTTTCGACTCCGTGAAACATAGCAGATGTTGGGTTTGGACCTTGAATAAGAGAATTAGAGTGGGATGTATCGTGAGCATTTAAAAGAGAATGAGAGTGGGACTTAGTGTAAAGTTGCAGTTTATTGGAAACAATAAGAGATGAGGGAACGAAAATAGCTTAGAAAAAAATGATTACAAATAAAATCCGAGCTCGTTTTGAAGGCATTAGCGATCATTTGCTAATCAACTGAGACAAATGGATGCGTATAATAACAAGGGAAACGCATTTTTCTCTCATTTCAGACCAACCAAACACGGGAAATATGATAGTGCAAGAAATATCAACTAAATTAGTTGTAGACAGAGAGAATGAGCTAGAGAGATGGACCTCGAGTCGAGTCCTTGAAGCAGACACGGATGGTAGCAGTCGGTTTCGGGCTTCAAGACTGGGAGCGGCGGACGATAAAAGAGAGACACAACAGGGTTTCGAAGTTTCTGGATTAGGGAATGGATTGCGTTGCGTGAAGCGGCGAAGTAAGGCAATGAAGGAAGGCCTTTTACTTTTTAATCCTTGAACTTGTTGGGGGTTCTTCAGCTTTTTAGGTCTAGTTTTACTCCTTGTTTTATGAACATGGTAAAAGCCGTTTACCATTTTGGTCTTTGTGGGATCTTTATCTTTACATAACGGCACCGTTTAGTCATTAGCCATTTACCATCAAGTATGATATGCATCTTGATCATTTAAATTTAACCTACGCTCATGAAATTATGAAAAAGTAAGTAATATAAATTAATTATAGTATAGTAATAGAAATTAATATATATACTTAATTGAAAATTCTGATAATGTATATTGTATAGAAAAATGTTAGAGGCAACCACCAGAGCACAACCGGCGTGCAAACGCTGACTTGGTGGGTCACATCATTTAATAAAACGATTGTGTTTCAGCTGCCAATGATGGTGAAAGAGTAAAAGGTGTTCAAGAAATTTCAACTTATGACAATATTGAGGAAGTTTCTAGCAGTGAAACTAGTCTTTTAAGGACCGAAGAAATAGGTGCCATTCATCCATCATTCTGATGAAGAATATATAGAATTAGCACATCATCTAGAAAATTTAAACAGCTTGGAAGAGAGACCTTTTTTTTGGGAGAGAGTCTGGAAAGGTTGAGAACAAAAATGAAGAGGAAGGTTTAGTCTAGGAGGAGCCAGAATTCGAAACTATTTTGGAAAAATCTAAAGGAACTGAATTACAGGAGTAACAATCCGAATCAAGTTGTGATTACCAGAGTGACTCAGATTTCCAATGGGAGGAGGACGAGGATGTATTAGAACAACTGAAGATGGAACTGAGGAATCAAATAACTGGGGGACTTCCTATGAAAGAAGAAGAAGAAGACCCATATTCTGCTTGGGATTATACGGATATTTGAAGATTCGAGATATGCAACACAAAGTTACCTGTCCCCGTTTATGACATATAATCTTCGAGTATAGTTTCCATTGGTGTATTGTTTATAATGTTTTATATATTTTTTATTAGTGAAAAGTATGTTTAAGCTTGGAAAGGTCTTATTGGGCGACAGTCTGGATATTGTGTGAAATTTTGATTTATTTGATTAAGTTTTTAGCAAGATCTTGGTCCTATCTTTTTATAGTTTAGAGTTAACATGTTAAAATGCATATTCTGATCTAAGGACTTTTATCTATATTTTAGGAGTTAGTTTTGAAGAATAATAGTCTTTATCTTGATTAAATGAATTTTATGCATGCTAAGGTCTAGTTAGGACATAAACTTGAGGCTCACGGTTTGCTTTGTATTTTAATGCAATATTTGTCATGAGATCTTAGTTTTAATACTTTGATCATGTTTAGAACATGAAGATGTATATGATTTTATTTCTTGAAAGTTTGTTTCATGAGAAACTCGGATCTAGTGGTTTGAACTAAAATCAAAACATGCGGTACTCAGTTTTGAAGTTAGTATGCAAGCCGATTATGTTGGATGATGTTTTGTGATTTTTGTGGTCTTTGATTTGTTTGTTCAAGCATGTTATTTCTTAGGGCTGACTTATGAACATCCTAAGAGTATATTTATGGACTTTCGGGGTCCTTGGAGTTTATTAGAAATGAAATAGTCCAATTTCATCAAAGAGTTGTTTGAGATTTGGTGTTTTAATATTTTCTTGTCATAGGGAGTTTGTGATTTTTTTTTTTTTGAAGTGTATGTTTTATGATCTTAGCTTAATTTTAAAACATAGGTTATGATTTTTATGTGTTGCATAAATCAATTTTAGCATGAAAGTTGGAGTGTGAAATAATTGCAACAAAAATCAAGGATTTTTGCCCTAGCATGTTTCAGCCTAAACATAATTCATATATTCGTGTTATGTTTTAATTTTTTCTAATTAAATATTTGGAATTAAGACAAAATTTAAGGAATATAAATTTTGGTGAGTTTTGGAGTAAGGATGAAAATTCCTTAATTTAGGGGTAAAATTATCATTTTTTTTCACAGGTAAATGGGCAAAATGGTTATTTTGTCACAAGTCATTGATTTTATGTTTCTAAGAATGTTAATGTGGAGGTATAACTTTTTATGTTTCTAAGAATGTTAATGAGGAGGTATAACTCGTAGAAATATTTCCTTTCAGTTCATGTTATTTCGCATTAATTTACGTCACACTACAATCATTGTTAGTTTGCCTTTAACTTACTTTTAGGATACTTGTGTATGTATAGTGGTAAGAAACCATCATTCATGTTTGTTATGTTTATATATATATATATATGTTAAGTTATGTCATGTCATGTTTTCTTTTCAAGTACATAACTATCTATTATATGTTATGTCATGTCATATCATGTTTAACTGTTACACACCATATTATGCAATGTCATTAGTCATACTTACATGTCACATCATGTTATGCCAAGTCATTTTTCATGTCATTTCACGCCACATCATGTCACGAGTATGAAGTTCATTACGAAAAACAGTATTTTTAAGTCAATTGAGTCTTTTATATTTATTACGACCCTAAGTGCTATGATAGGGCAATATCGTAATGGAACTCCATAGTTCACGTTAGAATATTTAAACTAGTGTGAAATTTTATGAGTTGACAAAGTATTGTCAACAAGTTTTGGATGGGGGCTTAGTTACTGGTCTCCAGAGCGAAGTCAGTTGCCAATGCCGATGGTGCCAAGCACAAATCATGTTAATGTTATACATACTTAAGCAAGTGTAGATACCTGTGGTGTGATGCGTATGTTAACGTACTTACAGCTAACGCAAATACCTGTGTTATGATGTGATATCAGCAGGGGCACACGCCTCAAATGGACCTGTATAGCGTCCATAATTCATGTTTAATTCACCAATTTATTTACGGAACAAGATTCTAAGTTCATATTCAGTTCACGTCATGTTTATTTCACGTTCAGTTCAGTTCACGTCAGTTACAACTCAGTCCATGTTAGTTCAGGTTATGTTAGCACATGTCACGCTATTTTCTAAGTCATGTCACACTCATTCGTGTTCACGTCAGATTCATGTCCTTTTACTGTCATGCATACATCTGTAAACTGTTAGTTTAAATTTATTATTAACTTGCTGAGACTTGTAATCAAATCTTACTTGGTAGGCCCAGTTACCATTTCCTCGAATGGTAGACCATGTGTCATGATCAGAAGGACCCCCGGAGGATCATCTGGACAAGGTCGATTAGACCGCAACGCAACTACGAGGAGCTCACCACGTCAATTCTCCAATTTTTTGATAGGATTATGGCTATTCTGGCCAAGTTGCGTGAACTACTCCATAGGCTAGCCTAGTTGTTATTATGATCATTTTATTATGTACATGAGGAGCTATGTCTCTAGTACTAGTGATGTTACAGACATTTTGGGCAAGTATTCTTAACTTTTGAACATCAATTATTATATCTTTATATATATAAAATGGCTATCAAACTACAAATCTTATTTTAACGGTTTTTATTATTTTTCGGTTAAAATTAACGCGGTTCGTTTGGCTGGCAGCCGCTGCATCATGCATGTACTTCAACTCATTATTAAGGAAATCGATATCTGTGTGCGCTTGATTCTAGGATTCGATGTTTAAATATACAGCTAGCTGCTTCTGCATATGCGTGCGTGCGTGCATTCACGTATATATCCAAAAAAACCCAAAACAAAAGGAGTGCATGAATTTGTACGTACGTAGAGAATGAATTGGGTAATCAGAATGGATGCCATCCAGATTCAACAGATCTTTTGTTCTCATTTAATAATTAGAAACCATTGGAATCATGCTCACTACTTGATTAATTATATATATCGTTCGTTCATGAACTGGCAGCTGGCTTGCAAGGTATATCCTTAAGGGATCGCCAATGAAGGGACTCCGCCATGGAGGAACTCGGTCACGCACAACGACCCACACACCACATCCATGCAGAATTGGACCCTCTGTCAAGCTTATGGACAGCTGAAATCTAGGGTTCTCTACCCAACCTGAAATCTTGATTTTTCAGGCCTATCTCTCTTTGGTTTCTCTGATTCTTGTTATCCTATTTTTGGTTTCCCGGAAAGTGGAGGGCTTTAAAAGTTAAGAAGGAATCTTCATTGAGGTGGGAGTTGGTCTTCCTTCTGAGAATTGGATATTTTGGATTCTTTTGTTTTGCTCTGTTTTATTAGCAACCGGGCAGAGGGGGTTTGGGTAGTCTTGTTCGAATATCTGAATTGTAATTGAATTATTTGAATGCCATTATTTTGGAGCTGAATTGATGTTTTCTTTTTGTCGCTCGTTGTTGCGCTTTTGATTGGATTTTGTGTCAATATCTTGCTTTCGGGAGAAACAAAAGTTTTTTTGGCTTCTTTTTATTTCACGCAAATGGCAAATTACGCTAGCCTACCCTGGTTTTCTAGCATTTCTCGTTTAACTCAATGTCCATGAAAGCTACTTGATTACATGTTTCTCTTTTCTTGTTTTTGTGGCATTTTGAAGCTGTGCACTTTGCACCACCCATTTACAAATATATGGTTCATTACCATTCATTTTCAGCCAGTAGCTTCTGCTTATGCATTAACCAAAGATTTGTATCCTTGGATTTCTAATGCTGTTAGGAGAACTTATATGTAGTAACTTGAGGTAATGCATTATCAATCTCACGCTAGACGATTGAGATTAAAAATGGCTCTTTGCTATAAGTGGTCACTGATGGTCTCCTGATTTGATGTATCTTATTTTACTTCTCTTCTTTCTGTGGAGACTTGAGAGTAATGCTCCTAATTGGTTTCACTAGCATGTTCAGATGTTAAATAATTTTTCTTGTCCCTATTGAAATCGTGTACTCAAGTTGTTAGAGTACATGATTGAGTGCAAGACAAAAATGTTTTCATTCATCTTTTCTTGTACTACATAAGGTCCTTGATTTTTTTGAATGATCTTTGTCAAGGTGAGTGATCTTTTGTGGTCTGCTGTTGATCTATGCTAACCAGCCAATGACTTACTTAAATTTTCCTTGCAGGGCACTTACTTGTGGTGTGCATTAATTCCAGTTTCTCTTTCTTCTTCTACTTAAACCATGTCGAGTTTGGAGGAACCACTTAATCTTGCCAAGTATGAGTACTATTGATATGATTCAGAGGTTCTCTTCGGGTGCTGCTTTATTGAAGGAAGGAGTTGCAGCTCATCCAACTGTTGCAAGTAAGTAACATTTCATACATTTGTATTGTCTTTGCAATCCTTAGATTGTCTTCATTGCTTGAGTAACATCCAACAAAGTGCCCTGTTCTTATTCACTTCTTTTCTTTTGTATGTGTGTGTGTGTAAAATAAATAAATTAATGATTATGGAGTTCATGTCGTCTCTGTCTGATGAAGTTTTGGGGTCCGAATTGGAGTCCCCCATGTCGGTTATCTCCACTACCTCTCCGACGCCGTTTTATTCAAAACAAGTTAGTACGTTTTTTTTTCCATAATTTTCATTAGTCCTTAATGGTTCCTTAATTAAACAAACAATTAGGTTGATTATTAATCATAATCAAATAATTTATTTATTCAACTATAAATTAAGACCAGTTTTGATGCTGCAGGGATAGATATTTTGGTATGCAATGATCTATTTTGCTTGCAATGTTTATTTATAAGACCTTGTTATAGTTTCTATTAATGCTCTTCTTTTATAATATATCATAGCGTGTAATTATTTATAAATTACATAAACATTATATTGTTATTTAATTAACCAAAAATATTACGTCCTTATTAATTAAAAATTAGTTCTTAACAAAAAAAAATTAAATATAAACTATGCAAATGTGCATTGAACGTTGCTTTAACCTAGTGTTTACGAAGTATACTTATATAAATCTGAGATATGTTATATCTAGTTCATAATATTGTTAAGAAAAAAGATTATCCATTGCGAATATTACATATTATTAGATATATGCTAAGTGTATTATATTTTTATCTATCATAAATAAGAACATGTAATCTTATATCGCATGTTTCGACGCTTCTCTCAAGTGAAAATCTGGGGATGTTACATAAACTAAACCCATCCTATCCTATTCTGATCCACATGAACCTGTTATACCGACCCAATTGAACTACCAACGGAAGGGTAAACCATGAATTTGAACCCAAAAGGATTGGACTTGGAAGATATAAATATGCAATGGCCCATAGTTTAGGTTCGGCTTGAAACAGTGCTACCGCATAGTTCTGTAAGTTGTATTTATTTTGGGCCCGAATCCAGTCATAATTTGGTTTTATTATTATATTTAACAAATATATTCATGCACAAAATATATGGGCGGCACAATTTTCCTATAGTGCATAAATTAAATTAATTTCTAATGGATTTGTTGAAAGGGAAATGATTTGTACAAAAGGTCTGTATGATGCTTATTTATTTGAGACTTGTACGAAAGAAAACTTGAAACTATCATTGATGTGAACATGCGAATGAACATATGAACATGTTACATGGGTATATATGACACATGTTAATGAGAGAAGGCTTCTTGGTTATAAAAAGATAGCTAGGATCCACCTTAGATTGTTTCTAATTAAGACATATAAAAGGAAAAGGGAAATACTCTAACTACAAAGTGATTATATAAAAATAATTTCACAAATTAACGTAATTTGATATAATTTATCAGATTGTAAAATTATTTTTATTATAAAATAAATCTAACGGATTAGATAAACCCATATCAATTTGTGAAGATTGTTTTTATAGAATTGTTTTATAAATGTAGCAATCCTCGAAAAGATAAATACTTTAGAATATATTGTAAGAAATGGATATTCTGAAATATTTATGGAGATAATATTTCAGGATTAATGGATAACTGTTACGCTAGAAAGGAATGGGCGATTAAAATGAAAAGTTAAAACTTTGTAAAGAAGGGCATATAAGTCATTAATTAGACGAGTAAAGGATATTTTAGTGGGAGGCTACCACTATCTTTGGAGGGGAATTTCTTGGAAGAATAATTTTAGATTGATAGATTGTGTAAATATTATGTTTTTAAAAAATAATTAATTAATTAATTAATTTTTAAAAATTTAATTTTGTTTTATATATATTTTATATTTATTTATTTATTTTAAATAAATATACTAAATATTATGTTTTTAAAAAAACTAAATTAATTAATTAATTTTTAAAAATTTAATTTTTTTATACATATTTTATATTTATTTAAATATTTACGTATGATTACAAATATCGAATATTTTTTTTTTTCTTTCAACTTTATGTATCGAATGTCTTTTTTTTCTTCCAGCTTTGTGTATCGATACCCATTACCCGAGTACAATGCACTTCGCTAATTAATATCGTCAACAGCTGCCTTTTTTTTTTTTTTTTTTTCGGAATAGAGGACGAAAATGACGATTATGGTGGATCTTTGATTGATTAGAATAGAATCTTCGTAGTTTCACTCAGATTTTTTATTAGCGAAATAAAGGGAAAAAAAAAAAAAAAAGGTTGTATAGCAATGCTCACTTGGTTTTCTCCAATCCCCTTAAAACTAAAATCATATAAATCTTCAAAACACTATAGATATTTGAATATCTTTACATTACATATTATTCACATAATTTATAAAATTTAAAATTTATTTTTTAAATTAAATTATATCACATAAATAATATATGGTATAAAAACCTTCAAATAGAATTATTCATTTTAATTTTTTTTTTTAAATTATTCATCCAAAAAATATACAATTTCTCGTCTAAAGCTCAATCTCTTATAGCTCAATCCCTCTACCGTCGCGACGCGCGGCGCCGCTGGAGTCTGTGAGCCCGAAACTTCCAGGATCGGTCGACGGTTTTCTCCCAGGGTGGCGCGTGGTCTGCACGCGCCTCCGCAGCCGTTCGGAGCTTTTGTCTGCTGTTGGTTGTAGTTGTGTTCCAATGTATTTTCTTGTGTTCTGTTTTATAAAAAAAAAAATCAAAAATAAAAAATTTAGTCCCCGCGGACCGTGGTCCGAACTGGTGGTATGTCCCCATCTCCGCTTTGGCGGTGTATGGGATTGGTGTACCCTACCTCGCGTAGTCGGGGTATGGGGTTTGTTTACTCTGTCGGGGACAGAGATGTGTACGACGAATCTCTTAGACTTCGGTCTTTAGAGTTCTGTCGCCTGGGCTAGACCATGTCAGCCTCGAAAGTGTGCTGAGGTGCTATTAACGTTTGTAACTGACTTTTTAAGTCAAAGTTGTATGTCTTTTTTTATAAATGGAATGTGATCCTTTATTATCAAAAAAAAAAAAAATGATTATATTTGGATGTTGAGATGATTTCAGATATTTTATAAATAATAATAATAAAATTTTCTCTCAACAACCCAAACTAGTCCTGAACGTATAACAAGCAGACAGGCAATACTCTGCAGTCTATATAGTGAAATAAAGTCATTGTGAGTCCTGAGCTTTGAGAGTAGGAAATTTAAATAGGGTGAATAGTGATAAATGATAATACCTAACAATTGTGTACCTTCAGCCATAAATATCCAAGTAATTAAACCGTAAATGGAGTATATGGGTTCGTGGTGGGTTTGGGACTCTTCCATCTCTATTTATAATAGTCTTTAGTACCCCTCGATCAAGAAATGCAACACTTTGTGCATCATCAAGTAATACAACATAGCATAAGTAATATCACCCCTAATTTAATTTAAATAAGCATTTTCTTAGGACCCGTTTGGATACCTAGAATATCTGAATATATCTATTAATAATAGTGAAATAGTTTGAATTAAAATGTTTTATTGGATTTTGAGAAATATGGGAGAAAATTTTGAATAAAATTGCTATAAAGTTAAAAAAAATTATTTAAATATAATTTTTTAATATAATTTTATTTTAAAATTTGAAAAAATACTCGTGTTTTTTTAGAAGTTTAAGAAAGTTATAATGATTAGGTAATGATTAGATGAAAAAGTTAAAAATTAAAAAATGAAGATATTTTGTGTATAAGTGATGCTTGAGAAGGAAATATATAAAAATATCTTAGAATATTTAAGAACAATTGTGTTGTCAAACAGATCCATATTCGTGGATCACCGTATATTTCTTGATATAAGATATTTGCTTACATTGAGGATAATGAAATTAGCCATAAAAATTATATTCAACTCACCCATCAATGGCAATTGCATCACCGTTAGAACCCACAATGGGATGAGTACAAAGATTGGGGGATGAAATAAGAACAAACACAAAGAGCAAAGGAATATTTCCTTTAAGTACACATTGTGAATTGATTTTATTTATTTGTTTATTCCAAATTTTGCTAATTTTTTGGCTTTTTTTTACATGTATTTTTTTTTAATATTTTTAAATATTCTTTTTCAAAAAAATCACAATATCGTTAAAAAAATATTTTCTTAATCACAAAGTGAAAAAAAATTTTAAAAAATAAAAATTCTAGCTGAAGCTGAGAGCGGTGGGACTAGCATTATTTTTCTTTCATCCAAGAGTGTCCATTACCTTCTTGCCAAGTGGGACCTAATGGTGTTTGGTAGCTGATCATAAATTATTTGGATGTTAATAATTTCCAATATTCCAAATGAATAATACTTCATATCAAATGGCCCATTAATTATATTGCCCCTGAATTATTTTAAGTACATAATCTTCAACGAGGTGGTTGATCATAACATCACACAATTAAATTAAGCATCATGATTTGTTTTATATATTTACAAAGTAAAACTAAAGGATAGAGAAAGAAAATGATTGTGTCACTGTTTTCATTGATCTCAACAGATTTGATTGCTTAAAATAATCCATCACTAAAGAAGAAAATGTCAATAGCCTGGCCAAAGCAAACATAGCAAAGTTGTTTAATTCAAGTACTCGTCCCCACAAAATAAATATTTTCTGGAGTCTATAAGTAATCTGCTATATGGATTTCGCTAAATCATAATTATTGCTTTAATGATGTGACACTATGTTCATATTTAATACTAAGTCACTTTAATATAGTCTATAATTCTTTTTTTCCTGACCCAAACTTTAACCCAACTTTAATAACCTATTATTTAATATAAAAAATGTTATGAATATTAAATTCTAATTTAGTTAATTTTTTGTGGTTTGTTTGGTAACAGAGACAGTCTTTATTTAAACTTTAAAGTTAAATGCCATTTTTCAGTTAAGGATGGTTTCATTTTCAAACAAAATTAAATTTCCATAAAAGTTTAAACACCCAATACTTAAAAGAAAAAAAAAATTATTAAAAAAATTAAAAAATTACACAACAACCACCCTGTGATAGCTACCACCACGAGGTGGCCACCTAGCTTACAATTGGTGGCCCCATTTTGGTCATATGGTGGCCACTCTAGTTGTGACGCCTCCAAATTTCGCTTGAAATTTGACAAAATCAGATACGACGGGACATTCAATACAAGATTACGTATCCTTGTTGATGACAGATAAAGATGCAATGCACCTAGCATGCAACTAACATTATGCTATGTACCAACAAATAATTTTTTTTTCTTCGACCAAAATATTATATACTAGAAGTAATATATCCCAAAACATAAACATGCTTCATAAAATTCACGTGATAACTGGTATTCAAAAGGTTACAAAAGGTTATCCAGCAAGTCTGTAACATAAAGAGTATTGGAGATAGCACTCCATAACTATAGTCTGGATATAAAAACTATTGTACTAACTCGCTGAGTCATTCACATAACTCAACTATGATATCCAAATTGATGTCCAGAAAATTGGGATTGGCCCCATCAACTCTTTTTTTATACTCCACATTTTATTTGACCTCGTCCAATCTTCTATGCGTGGGTTCTATAGATCTTGACACATCGTCTACCATTCCAGGGAGAATGCTAGTTGAGACTACCACAGTGCATGGCATGAACTGACATGACTTAAACTAAACGTGGATTGAACTTGAAATTTGACATGACATGAACTTGAACATGAATTGAAATTGAACTAGAACATGAACTAGACGTGAAATGAAACATGAACTGAAAATGCTAGCTCCTATAACTAAAATTATGCATTCTAATTAAGAAAATGGGAGTACTCAAGTAGCTCCTAGACCTTCACCATGAGTATCCTTTTTGTATTATGGTAAATTATACTCCTTTACTGTAGTACCAAGCAACGCATATACCTTGACTGTAGTACCAAACAGATTGTATACTCCTTGACCATAGTATAAATTAACTGATAACATTAATTTGAATTGAACATGAAATAACATGACATGAAACTAAACATGGAACTGAAACTTGAAATTGACTTGACTGATGTGAAAATATTATTTTCGAGACATACTCTGTACTCAAGACATGACGTGATATGAAGCGAAATGACAGATGACCTAACGTAATGTAACGTGGCATGTATGTGAAATGAATCACATGGCATAACATGAAATAGATAGATATTTCGTGACATGATGTAACATGTAACAGATAATATTTCGTGATATGATATATCAGGTAACAGATGAACATTTCGTGATATGACATAATATTTAATAAATAAATGTTTCGTGATATGACATAACATAACATGAAACATATAATATATATATATATATATATCTAGTTTCAACTAAAGCAGATCCTAATAAAAAAAAACCCCAAAATTCAATATCTAGTATATAATTTCTTTAGAATAGTTGTTAGATACACAAATATGGAGGTGGTACTCAATCAATTATAGATTCTTTTTTTTTTTTTAAATTACCAACTGATCATGTTATAAGGACTAAAACAGTTATGCAGGATTATGATCATGATCATGCTCAAGTACTACCCATAGTAAGGACAAAGTCACACTCATTTCAACAAGGGATACATATTAATGAAGAAATTATATATTGTGTTTAGTCAAATTTTATCTGATTTATATGATCATCATGTTCCATTCAATTTGCGACTGATGATTAGGATTAGGTGAAGAATATGAGGGGGAACACAAAATCAGCTAGGGGGAATGTAACGCCCGTCCTTGTGGTGAGACTTTTTACAAAATATTTTTATTAAGGACGATGGGAATTACCGTCCTATTTAAAACTTTTCACTTGCATACGCAGGGTGCGAGACTCCACGTTTATAAATTCAAATGTGCTTTGACAATAAAAGAGGTTTACAGCGGAAAACATAATTCTTATATTTAAAAGGCCTCTCATAGGTTTAAAACTCGTGCCTAGACTTCTGTGCTCTTCCCCATGGGCCTTGTCTATCCTAATCATACAGTTCCTGTAGGGGGAGGGACATGCATAAAAATTAAAATGAGTCGAAAACTCGTAAGCATTACTTCATACAGTTAAAATATAACAATATAGGTTTTCATTCAGGCATTCATCACTTGTACATACTATTACGTGCGTGCATACGTGTCATACGTGCGTTCGTTTAAAAACTTCACTGGACGGGATTTTTCTCTTTTAAACATGGGCATCCTTTTCGTAAAACGTTTCTCCCGTCAGTGCCTTCATTTCTTCAAGATTTCGTGCATGTTTACGTGCATACATGCATTCTTTTGAAAACGTCACTGGACGGGGTTTTTCTCTTTTAAACGTGGACTTCCTTTTTGTAAAACGTTTCTCCCGTCAGTGCCTTCATTTCTTAAAGGTTCGTGCATTCGTGCGTTCGTACATGCATACATCCATTCATTCTTATCACTTTCATAGGCCAGTACACACTGTTACGTCCCGTGTGTTTTGGGGTTAGCGATCTTCCTTTGGACCCTGATTTCACCCGTGGCCACGGGATGGGAATCCCTTTTACAGGGGGCAGCACTGGGTGCACTTCCAGTACTACTTACCCGACATTGCAATCTGCCCATTCATTGGTACTCTTTTCATTCATTCATGTGGCCATTACGTATCTTCATACATTTCATGCTTTCATTTATTTCTTGCTTTTCATTCGTTCGTTCTTTTCATTCATTCATTCATGTCAACTCGAAAGAGCTGGAGCTTTCATTTAGTTCATTCTTTCATTTAACAGTCCTTTCTTTTCATGAGAAAACATTTCTTTTCATGAGAAAATATCGTTTGGGGCGTAAGTCCGAAAATGGTCTTTTCATTTTTCAGTTTATTTCAGTCCTATCTTTTCTTTAACAGTTCATTCGTGAAAACGTCATTTAAGAACATACACGGGCTTAAAAGTCAGCTTTCATGACATCCCATAAGCGTCACCTTGAAAGTCGTCAATCATGGCATCCACGAGCATCACCCTGTGGCGCACATGAGAGCGTCGGTTCGTAGGATTCATAAAAGCATACGTTGTCTTGCCTTTCATACTTTTTCATCAATTTATGGATTTTCTTAGAAAATACATATAATAGATACAGCGTATAGTCATCCATTCACATGCATACAATTAATACTTTGGTTGCGTAAACAAGGGCTGCCAAGGAGGGGCCGTACATACTTATACCTTTGAACAATTAGCATTTTCTTTCTTAAAACGTCTTTCATTTCTTTTCGTGAGCATCTTAAAGGGAAAGCATTTCTTGTATCTTGGAAAACTCTAGAAGAGTATGAACGTAACACTTACCTGGACTCCATGCTATTTGCATGTCATGTAGTCCATTCATGTACTTGTCAGATGGCAATCTACATGCATACACATACCTTAACGTCATTCTCTATGTAATGCATAAGCAACTTGAACTAGAAATAGAGCTACACATCACTTAGAACACTCTCCTTCTATCCCGTGCACTTACGTGTCCTTTACTATGTTAAACCCTTCGGGGACCACTTACGGTCACCACATCTTCCAACTCAAAGTCTTGCCTCCAGTGCTCATCCACTAAAGTGAACCCTTGATTCACCTTAGGATTAAGACACTAAGACATTCGTCTTATTCTTCTTACAACCACATTCCGACGCATGATTCTGACCGATGGAATCACGCATCCCAATCCTAGATAATACTCCTGTCACTACCTTCATGCATCTTAGCCCACACTAAATCCTCATTCTCATCCATACAAGCCACACGGCTCTAAGCCAACTCTGAGGCTTAAGCACCGTGCAACTATGCTCATGACAGATTACCCATTACATATGGTGAATCCGTCCGACACATATGTCTCACTATGTTACACATGTA
Source organism: Juglans regia (assembly GCF_001411555.2). Classification (NCBI taxonomy): domain Eukaryota; kingdom Viridiplantae; phylum Streptophyta; class Magnoliopsida; order Fagales; family Juglandaceae; genus Juglans; species Juglans regia. The sequence continues at coordinate 23,871,978 of NC_049910.1, read as the reverse complement.
CCTTACCCATTTATCACCTAAGATCAACATATAACATATTGATCACCTGCTCGTAAGGACAAGAGCCATACTCCGATACCAACATTCTCTTAACCCGGCTAGCATAACCCTTCATGCTACCCTTCCCTTTTGACAGTTCATCCCAACACTTGACATGACAGGACTCCATTCACAACTACGCCTTATGTGACGTCATATAGCTTGAGATTGCTCCCAAACTACACCATGACCTTGTCACATCACCTGACATCCCGTTACATCATTTCTACGCCAACTCCTAACTCATCACGAGTACGGTTCCTCACGTACTCCTGTCACACCGTGATACCTCATCACGTTCTCGTTACGCCATTCTTACACTCTAACACTTCACCCATCATAAGCATGACTGCCAATAACCATGTCACTTCATGACGTTGCCCAATCATGCTTCTGCTGCGTACTCTCACACTTGTCCCGCTACTTCACCCATCACAAACACGACTGTCAATAGTCATGTCATTTCGTGACATTCCTTAGTCATGCTTCCACTGCACACTCTTGTACTTGTTCCGCTACTTCGCGCATACTCCTAGCCATAAGTCCATCACGGTGACACTTGTCACCTCAGACTACAGGCTATGCCATAGCTACTTCGGGACACTGTTCCACAGTTCTCGACACTACCCATCATGTTCCACGCCCATCGACACGCCACACGGAATGTCGCTGCCACGTGAAGTACACTCCATGTATACTCCCTTCACATACGTCATATCTATAGCATACCCACCATATGGTGCATCACTATATCACATGGAGTACACTCCTCGTATACTCCCCTCATACACACTACGACACATCACCATTATGACATACCCGCCATATGGTGCATCACTCCACCACATAGAGTACATTCCACATGTACTCCTCATATACACAACACGCCACATCACCATTATGGCTAAATCTCCATATGGTACATCAATATACCACATGGAGTACACTCCTCGTATACTCCCTTCATATATACTATGGCACATTACCATTATGGCATATCCGCCATATGGTGCATCACTCCACCACATGGAGTACACTCCACGTGTACTCCTTTTACACGCACTACGCCACTGAGTACACTCCACTCGTACTTGTCTCGTTTCACAATACGCCAGGAGGGTATATTTTACATATACTCTCATTATCTCACATTACACCATACATAAAGTACACCCAGTGTGTTCTATTCCCATTCCATCTGCCACGTCGCCAATACATCACATATTCCCCAATCACACTACATGGCACAGTCCACAACACTTCTCATCTACACCCAACACATCACAGAGTACTTTGGCATAACATAACCTGAGCATCATCATTACATCAAAACAGAGCATCTCAAATAGTAGAGACCATGTTTCACCCCGTGGTAGGGTTGTGCTATCCCCGATGACCAAACTGGGCAGAGAAAAAGGTGAAATATTTCCTTTATTACTCTCGGAGCCTCGAGTGTGCATACAGGAAAGACCACATAAAACCACTTTATTTCCAAAGTGGGTGCACTCAAAGACAGAGAAGTTGATACCATCCCAAACAGAGCATAGCATAGACATAATCAGATACAATATTAGTACACCATGCCAAAAAGGGTTTCAGATGTCATATCAAAACAAAACAAAGTACCAAAACATATTTAGGTCTTTCTCACATACTGAAAAAAAAAGTTGGAGCATATTTCTAAATCAATGCACAATTTTTCAGATTTTCAATATCGCTCTTTTTCAGATTTCAGGGACAACATGACAAAATATAGTTCATGTCTACACAATGCATGTCAAAAAACATTTTCTCTCTTTCATATAGATTTCATGAGTAATGCAAATAAACGATCGATGTTGTTTTTCCTAAGTTTTCATTTCATAACAAAAATATGCAAAATTTTCAGAAAGTCAACCTTAGTCTAAAACAATTCGTGTAAAGCCTAGCATAAGAACCCCACTTACCTGGAGTTCTTAGTTTTTCAGAAATTCTCTTCAACAATGCCGTCCAAATATAAAACGTCACCTATAAAATAATCATATAATTTCTGTAAATTTTCGGCCAAACACATATCTCGATATTTAAACCTGAAATACTAAAACTTAATCTATTTAATTTCATAATACCTAAAATTCCCATAAGCATAAGTTACTATCAATATCTGCTTAATTTACTTAACATAATTTCAACTCAATCACCAGTTTATTTAAGAAAATCAAACCCAACCCAATTAAATAATGAAACAGTCGCTGTAATAAAAAAAATTACCCGGCCCAAAATAATTTAGATCCCGAGTCAAATCCAATAACATGCAAGTTTAATTTCGTAATAATTTAGCATAACCCACTCTAAAAAGAAACCAGTATGTAAAAAACCCATGATCTAAGATAAACTCAGCCCAAATAATTTTTACAATACAATATACGTTTCTGGAGAAAGAAGAAAACTAGAGAAGAGCTTGATGTCGAGGGGACAAAATATTTTTACCTAGAGAGAGCGAGAGGCAACAACGCAACGGCGACATGGTGGCTGGGAGCAGTAGCAGGGCCCCTTGGGAGGGAGAGAAAAATTGATGAGAGAGAGAGAGAGAGAGAGAGAGAGAGAAGGAGAGCACGGGGATGGAGAGAGACATAACGTGAGAGAGCAAGCTTGACGTCGACACGTCCATGTGGCTACCGAGTGTGAAGCGTGGAGGTGAGGGGCTACGGTGATTCGTCTGTGTGTATCCTTGAAACACTTAGCAACGTGGGAACCTTCCTATGGTGGTGCTGTGGCAATGCACGGGGTGGTGAGCTGAGCAAGAAAACTTGCTCTGTTTTTGTTGTATAAAAATATGGGGCCTTCGCATGGGTTGCGTCGATTTTGAATGGTGATTCTCGGTTTCGCGTGGGGTAAGAACATAGGTTGCATTGGGTGAAGGTGGTTGGGCATGGTGGCTAGGAAACAATGTTCGTGTGTGGGTTTATAATGGTTGGGTGGTGACGTCCGATGGGTTGCCTTGCGAGGAACTCAAGTGGGTCATGCATACGTGATGAGCTCAGTTTGATATTGGTGTGGTGTAACTCAGCTTGCTGTAAGGGATGACCAAGACTTACGGAGGTCTCCATGGTGGTGTAACCGGCACTATGGTAGTGCAATATCTTAGACCTAGGTGATAGAAGGGCTAAGGGGTGGTTGTTCGAGATGAAGGTTTGTTGCTCTGTTTTGGGGCTGCTGAAGGTGAAGGAGCAGTTGTGGAGACTAGTTAACAGTGGTGGAGGCTGGTGTAAAATGGGGAGATGGTAGGTGAGATCTTTACCAGTGTGAATGGAGAATGGCATCAAACTGAACGGTGATGAGAGGAGAGGGAGTACGTATGGGGAAGGTGAAACCCACAGATGAAGAGGTCAATTATGGAATGGTGTTCGAGTGGGGTGTTTGAATGAAGCTGGGGTGAAGGTTACAACAACTAGGGGTGTAAACTCAAACCGGAAAACCGGACCGAACCGGACCAGTTTTGAACCGGTCCGGTCCGGAACAGGTTTTTAAAACATAAAAATCGGCCGGTTCCGGTCCGGTTCCGGTTCCGGGATTTTTTGGACCGGACCGGACCGGTTGATTAAAAAAAATAAAAAAAATATTTTTATATATAAGTTTTATACAAAATATTTTATATATATTAAATATTAATATATATAAGTTTTATATATAATGTATAATTATAAATTTTTATGTGAAATTTTATATATAACATATATATTCATATATAAAATAATTTTTTATTATAATTTATAAATTATTACATAAAATGTTAATACTAAATCAGTAAAAGTTTATAACTAATACTAATATATAACTTATAACTATACCAATAGTCTAATATTAATACTATTATATAGTCTAATATATTAATAAAAGTATAAAACATTTTTTTTTTAAATCAAATTTTTTTTTATAAACAAATTTTTAATGACAAATTGTGAAATTTACATTTAAAAAAAATCAGAAAACCGGACCGGACCGGATCGGAAACCGGTAAAACCGGAAGTACCGGTTTAGGAGGGTAACCAGTGCGTAATCGGTTTTGAAAAATACCAAACCGGTACATACCGGTTCGGTCTTAGATTTTATCCAAAACCGGACCGGACCGGACCAGTTACACCCGTAACAACAACGTGTGAGAGGAATTTGGATGCAGAGAAAACTGAAAATCAAGGGGGAAATGGGAAGGGAAAACCATCGGGGGTGGGGAAAAAAGAACCAGAGAAAAAAATAATCTTACCTGTCTAAACGACGCCGTTTGGCACCTCTGCGGGTCTAGGTATTACAGTCACATACTTACTTTCTTCAATTAGTTAAAATTTTAAAATTTTAACAATATTAACAATATAAAATTTTAAATATGTTATTAACACTTGTTAATATTCTATGAATTAACTAATATATAATATTAATTAGTTAATTATATAGTAATTATATAAATTAATAATATAATTTTCATTTAATTTATTATCATTGATTATATAAAATATTTTTTTATTGAGTTTGTTACATAATCCACGTTAATAAGTTACTTAATTTAATTTAGTATTTTAAATAAATTTTTTTTATTAATTGCTTTAAAAAAAAAATATGCCGGATCGAATGGACTGATCGGACCGATAACTACCGGTCCGGTCTAGTCCCTATGGGGTGTTCGATTCGATATAGACCGGGACCTACCGGTTTACATCCCTAATTATTACTCTTATAAGATACGTAGTACACGTTAGTTTTAACAAAATAAGCCATTAAGAAATGAACACATATTATATAAACGCATGCCGATGGGATGCTCACTTTTTTTTTTTCTTTTTTTTGAATATTGGGATGCTCACTTTTGGTAACATTTGATCGATCGATTGATAAACCGGGGCTACCCCTGTTTTTTGAAGGTCGTTTTCGTAAAAGCGACCATTCTGTGGGCTACGGGCTACCGCTTGTTTTGTGGCTCAAATGACTCAAATACCCATACATTATTATATTATAAAGCTTATTAACACAATTAATAATGATAGGATTACTATCCTACTATTACCTATTTACTATCCAATTTGTATTTGATTTATTTTTTAATTTTTAATTTTATTTAATGATTAAGAAAATAAATATTAATAAAGTTATATATTTTTTTAATTTTTTTTAATGATTAAGGATATAAAAAAAATACTTAAAAAAAATGATAAAAAAAATAAAAAAATTTGAAATGTGCTTGGGTAGTAGATGGGTAGTACCCCTATCACTACCCTTTTAACTTAAATTATTTATTTTTAAGTTAGTGCGTAGAACACACTATCTACATAATTTAAATAGTAAAATTTGATTTGCAAGATTCAAAATCTAAAATGTATCTTTTAAATCAGATTATAATAGGTATGTACTTTACTAAATATGCTCTACACACCGACTTGAGAATAAGATTTTTCTTTTTAAATTTTAATTAATATAATTAGTTTTAAGAGAAATTAGAGATTCTTCTCCGAAAAAAATAGTAAAAATATAAATAAAAAATTGAATATATGTATATTGAAAGAAATTATTAATGGCTAGGGAACAATATAGGAATTAATTACAAACCGTTAAAGTGATTAATATAATATTTAGAGATTAATTGAAAACTGTTAGAGTGACAAGAAAAAGGGAATTAGAATAAAGTGATTAGAGTACTGTTATATTTACAAAATAATTACATAAAATAAGATTATAAATTAAAATAGTTTCATTTGATCTGTTAGATCTATTTTATAATAAAAATAAATTTATAATATAACAAATTATATCAAATCATATCAGTTTGTAAAATTATTTTTATATTATTATAAAGGGATTAGAGTGCTTGTCAGGTGGTTAGAGTATTGTTATTGGCTTCATCAAAGCCATCTTCAAAATTTGATGAAAAATATATATTTTTTTCATAATTTCAAAATCTCTATATCCATAATCAAAATAATAATATAATATTATTAAATTTTTTTTTTTCATATTTTACAATTACACTACCAAAAAAAAGTCTAATGATTAATAATCAAAAATTAAACGGAAGACATCCCAGATAATATCGGTAACTTTTTGACTGGCCTAGAATTAGATAGGAGTATTGGATTTTTTAGTTAATAATATTATATTATACTATTATACAAATAAAAATTACTATAATTTTAATCTTATAGTATTAACCCAATATGAATTTAATTGGATTATTATTTAAAGAATAAATTATTATATTACTAGACACTGTTTACGCAAGAAATAAGTTAATTTTAGTTTTTATAATAAAATATTAATTTTGTTGATGAACAATATATCTTTAAATTAGTTAAAAAAATTACTGGAACTTAAAAGTTTAAACTTTTATATTTTAATGACGTCAACGTAAATAATTTTGTATATATTTTTTTAAATTTTAAAGATGCATTTGGTTTTGATGAAACCAATTCAAATGTTCTAAATTTCATACAGTGCTGCTACATACAATCGGCGTGTGTAATCGCAGTGTAACCGACTAATGTCATCTGATAGAAAATTAAAAATAGACAAATAAAAAGAGAAGCCATCGATTGAAACTAGGAGTTTGATATTTTGCATTTCATATTTGAAAAGCTCGGAAGAAAACGGAGAAGAGGCAGAAGAAAGCTGAAGGAACCTTTGGCATTTGAGAAGCCATTGCATTTCACATTTTGCATTAAAAGGAAGAAGCAGAAGAAACATAACATTAGCGGAAAGGAAGAAGAAACATTTTTTGTTGGGCATTTCAAGAAGAAACTTTGCAACCTGGTTCCGTGAGGGCTTTTCGACGGAAAGGGAGAAGCCATTTGAGAAGCAAAATGCCCAAATCCATTTCGACGGAAAGGAAGAAGATAAACCTGCTCGCGCTATGGTTTCTGCTTTATACTTCTTGTAGCCAAGAGCATAACAACTAGCTTGGCTTCTGCATAATTTGTGATCTAGAACATATGTGCAATTACCTATTTTTTAGTTGCAAAAACCCAAGGGCCAAGGCTGTGAAAAATAATGCTTTTTTAATGTCTAAATGAAGCGACCAAACATTTGTTAAAGAGAGATGATTGCACTATGGCCAGAGCTGGAATTCCAACAAATTAGGAATTCCAACAAGTCCGATACACCACTTCGACGAATTCTTTTGCAATAGCTTCAATGAAACCAACTCTAAATCTATGAATTTTAAAGCTTATAAAAGAAAGAAGAAAAATTAAAAAATTAGAATTTGCGTAAAGCTTACGGGAAGGAAGTTAATGAAAAGATTTAAAAAAATGCTTACGGAAGGAAGTAACCTAGAATTTGCTTACGGGAAGGAAACTTAAGGAAAAAATTTAGAAAAAATTTGGAAGAAAGCTTATGGAAGGAAGAACAAAGCAAATTTGCTTTCATCTCCCCATTGTGCAGAAAATTGAGAATGAAACATACCGTTTTATTTATCTGATGTGGCGATTACAGACCGGTTATACTGGCCGGTTGCATATTAAGCATTTTTGAATTTCATAAGAGAGAGAGTACAGAAGGGTATAAAAGTCATTAGAATAAAGGAACCTTTAGTGGGAGGCTAAAATTAGTGGGCTCAACTGCACAAGGAATGAATGATTGCGTGAAGACATAATTTCAGATGCATGACACGTGCTTATAATCCGACGGTGCTATTAAACCCGGAATCTTTTTTTGTCCAGGAACAAAGTGGACAACCTTTGTGGGGCAGGCCTAGATTGGGTCACAATCAGGCAGAAATGGACGTTTTCTGAAAAAAATGTTGGAAAGGGTCCCACTGAAAGTGAGCTTTAAAGAAAGAGAAAATCAACTAATGGAGATCCCATCTACCTTCTTTTTATATGATTTTTTTTTCACATTACGTTATATAATTTTTTTTTACAATATATTATATAGAGTTATGCTACATATAAATTTTATATTCTATACACCATTTAAAAAATATATAATTTTACTTTTTTATCTTTATATTTTATATTTTATATTTTATAAAACATAAAAATAAAAAAATAAATTCACATATTTTTAAATAGTATACAAAAATTTGAGACTTATATATATAATTTTTTTATTATACAATTGAAGAATTGTTTAATAAAATATTTTATAAAAATATTCTCATTTTTAAATATATTATGAAATATATTATAAAATATATTGTATATACATCATTACACTTTTTATATTACAATATTAATAAATTAATTGAGAGACATGTTGGCTTTTTTATTAAGCAATTATTACCCATATAATTCCAAAACCAAACCATGGGCTTTTGTCCAACCACTCCATCATCCTCATCTTATATTATATTATTGGACAACCTGATCAGTTAGCTTTGTGGTCAATTTATATGCAGACCCTCCTTCTCCATTTCTTCCCAATACTAGTTCTTGTAATCCATATTCTCTCTGTATTTTCTCTCCTTTCATAGAGATCTGTAAATCATGTTAGGAAATAGGCCCCGTCCGATGATCGGAAAGCTATCGAAACTATTAGTTTCCGGTCACCGAGCCGAGTTTTTGGAGGTGGTGAAGAGTCCAAAGAGTCCATTGGACGGCCTCAAGATGCAGTCCCCAAGAGGAATAAAGAACTATGATCTTGGTGGGGTTGGCTTGGGTATTGTTGCTGCTCTTGAGAAAACTAATGATAGTGGAGGGCCGGGACACGAAGTTTTAGCAAAGTATGCTGTCTGTAGTTGCAATCTGAATCGATCCAATCCCATATCTGTAAATTCAAACAAATTTTGTGATAGATTAAAAGGAGGCTATGAAGATTTTGAAGGAGCCAATTCAGAGAACTATACATATGTGACTTGTCATGGGCCAAGCAAGTCCTTCACCAGGGTGTATTATGATGGAGGTCATGAATATGGATTAAACAGTGGGCATGAAAGAAATGATCACCTTGAATTTGATAGATGTAGCAAGAAATTGGGCAATATCAAGGACTCAGAGACAAGATCTGAGGAAACTTTTTCTGGGTATCCAACATCAGATTTTCTCAGTTCATGTCATTTGTGCAGTAAAAACCTCCACGGCAAAGACATATATATGTACAGGTAAAAAAATGATATGTGTTTCTCTTTTCTTTCCACGTCTGATCTCTCCCATGTTTCAACAGAAGAAGTTAATTTGTGGTTTAGATTCTCAAAGGGTCTAAGTTATGTGATTAATAATTCATGTTTGTGTTGGTTTTACAGAGGAGAGAAAGCATTTTGTAGCACAGAGTGTCGGTCAAGGCAGATAATGATGGATGAGCGGAAAGAACAGTGTAGATCGGAGGCATCAAGGTCTGTAGATGTTTCAAGCTCACCATACACGAGAGGCCAGATCTTCTCACCTGGGATTCTTGCAGCTTAGGCAAAAAACAGAAGGTGACGACCACAAAAGGTTGTCATCATGTCGCGGCTATTCTCTTCTACTCTTCTCTATACACACGAGAATTAATAGAAAATTAAACCAATCCAGGAAATTTTATTGTAAAAGTAGAGCATATCATGTAGTATATATATAAACTTCGATGAGAAATATATGAACTGTAGAAGAGTGAACTATATATGAGATCCACTGAGTCTTGAGCTTCAATGGCGATAATGAAGCTCACAAACATATGTAAAGAAATGGCAGAAGATGAAGGGTTCAGTTCTGAACCGGATTTCAAGAACATTTGAAACTTTCGAAGGACCAACAGATATATGCCTTAGAGATAAATGTTATCCATCAACAGCCCATTAGAGATATATGCATACTGCTTAAGACTGATGATATTGTTTTAAGCAATGTGCATGTGTATTGAGAAATTACAAAGAGTCCGTTTGGATTGAAATATGAGTTGAGATTCTTGTTTGGATTGAGAGATGAGATGAGTTGAAATAATTTGTGAATAATAGTGAGGTTTGTGAATTAAAATATGTGAATAGTAATAAATAATATTGAGATGATCTCAACTCATCTTTTAATCCAAACCGGCATCGAGCCTTGTAATTTCTCAATGCACATGCACACTGCTTAATGTTTTGGTAATCTGATCAAGATCAGTTAAGAAAACCAACGTGCAAGAAATCAAAAGAAAGTTCCCATGGACCGAACTCTTGGATTTGCTCTGAGGGTAATTACAACCAACAAAGAAAATAAAGCAAACCAACCAAACTACCTATTTAGAGAGAGAAGCATACATAAGAAGAAAATCTTGCAAGTTCAACCATTAAAGTTTATAAAAACAGTTCCAAGTAAAAAGGATATTGATAAAAAAAGAAAAAGTTCGAAGCTTATCCATCGTAGATATCCTGACTAGCTGCAGCAGAACATGGCTGCCTGCTTAAGGGAATATTGGCCATGCTGATGCATAAGGGCTTGTACAGCCCCCATTCTGCTTAATGCCATTTGTCGTTCATAGGCTGCACTGTGAGCGGCTCAAAGACCTGGCATATGTGCAGCAGTAGGTAGGGGAAGAGTTGAAAAAATCAAAAGAGATGTGAAAATACTAATGAATACAGTACTTTCAAGAAAAAATCGAAGTTAATGAAAAGTACGTAAACCATTTTAAAAATACAATAAAAGACCCGCATTTGTCAATTATTTATTTAGTAAATAGAGTTAAGTAGGGCTGGCGGCCGCGGCCAGTCGGTCTTCCCCCACCCTTCTTGTGATATCCTATATGATAAGAATAATAATAAGAGGTGTATGAGATTTCGTATTACTTGAAAATAAAATTTTTTTACTCTTTATAAAGTTTTAAGAGCATTCTTAATGGGTTATAAACCCATATTTCTATATAATTTAAAGAAAATAATCTAAAAGTGGCTCCCAATGGATTATCTATTTCATCTGTATTTTCCAATTGACTACAATGTTACCGCTACATCTAGTGGTAACTGTTCACAGTTCTAAATAATTCTTTAATCATTTCTCTCTCATCTACTCATCTCCCAAACTGTAACGTCCCAAACCTGGGTGGCTTGGAGAATTACTACCTGTCACTTATAAACATATTTCCCAACACAACTAAAATAAATCTAAAAAAAAAAACTTTATTAGCAAAACTCAATCTCATGTCTTCTAAATAAACACCCTGAAAACTCCACAAAGCCATTACTGCAATACAACAAAAATAAACTAAGGAGTCCACAATCTCCCGGTAGTCATAACAAACCAAACTGAAAACTTAACAAGTCTTACTAGATCCAAGATAAAATTAAATCGAAGAGACATTAAATCTGAAGGACATCAGAATTCCTTCTTTTAACATCCCCTCCTCAGCTTAATCATGCTCACCAAACAAATCCCGGTCCTCAGTTAGACTATCCACATCATCTGAAAATATTATGAAGAAAGGGGGTGAGTTATCAACAACTCAGTACGCAGATGACATATGCTAGTGTGCAAATATGAGCATTTATAAAGTACAATATGTAGAACAAAATGTTTTCCAGAGTTATCATGCAGAACAAAATATGTTTTCAAAAGTAACAGAGCGATGATTTTAAGACAAGTAAAAACTCATAATACTTTGGCATAACATAAACTGAGCATCATCATCACATCAAAACAGAGCATCTTACAGAGCAGAGACCATGTTTCACTCCTGTGGTAGGGTTGTGCTAATCCCGATGGCCAAACCGGGTAGAGACAAAGGTTAAATCTTTCTCTTATTCTTCTCGGAGCCCCGAGTGTGCACACAGGAAAGACCACAATAAAACCACTTTGTTTCCAAAGTGGGTGCACTCAGAGACAGAGAAGTTGCTACCAACCCAAATAGAGCAGAGCATAACAGAGTAGAACAAAGACAGTCAGATACAAAATCAGTACACCATGCCAAAGGTTTTCATATGCCATATCAAAACAGAACATAATACCAGAACATAACCAGGTCATTCTCACATACTGAAAACAAAAGTTGGAGCATCTTTCTAAATAAATGCACATTTTTTTGAAATTCTCAAATATCGCTTTGTTTCAGATTTCAGAGACATCATAACAAAATTTAGCTCATGTCTATACAATGCATGTCAGAAAATATTTTTCCTTTTTCCACACAGATTTCATGAATATGCAAATAAATGACCGATGTTGGTTTTTGTTTTCCCAAGTTCTTAATACATCACAAAATATGCAAGTTTTCAAAAAGTCAACCTCAGTCTTATAAGCTCGTATAAAACCTAGCATAGGAACCCCCCGCTTACCTGACTCCTGCAGCGTATTATCTATGTCTTGAATTCAACCTCTAAAAATCTAGTCACCTATTGATAGAAAAAAAAAGAAAATACACTGAGTATTAAACGACAATTGGCATAACTTCCATATAATAATTAAAACCCATAATCCCAAACCATATTATAGAAAAAACAACTCACTAACACAACCATATAGAAATCTGGACAGGCCGCATTTCAATCCAAAAAACCATATACTAATCTTAATATTGACCTATACATCCACCAAAGTCAACATCAAACACAAATAATCAAGATATCAACCCCATTTCAATGGCTCCTAACTTCAAGCAATCATCACAACTCAACCAAAACAACAACAATATAACTTCAAATAATTTAACCTCCACTCCAACGGTGGTATAAAAATCCAAACAGTACAAAAACAACACCTACTCAACTCTGAGTATCCATTTGGTTTACTGCACATCCAACTCAAATAATTCAAAACTCCAAGACCATTCCAACACAAGGTGTTTGCTTGCACACCAACAAAGCCTGAGAACTCACGAACTACATATTTCAAATATTTCATTAAAGTGAAAAACAAAAAAAAGAAACTGACTTGAAGTGAAAGTGTGTGTGCGTGCGAAAGAGACCGAGAACGAGAATGGCTTACCAGCGAAAGTTAAATTCTCTCGTAATGGCTTCACTGGTTACACAAAAAAACCAAATCCGAAGACCCACGAAAATGCAATACCCAAGAACCACAAGGCAACAACCAAAACTGCAAGTGATGAGAAAGAGAGGGTCGGCTGAGAGAGTTGTAGTTCAGGGTCTTAATTGCAGAATAAAAGAGAGGGAGAAGGAGATACCTGTAGGTAGAAAAAAAAAATCACCAAGTGGAAGAGCAAGAGCCGCGTCTGAAGAGGGAAAATCCAACTGTAGAAAACAAAGGTACACGAGAGGGAGAGAGACGCACAAACTCTGCAAAAATGGAGGGACGCGTGAGGGAAAAACACCCAATCTGCAGAAAGATGGAGGGGGCGAGAGAGAGAGAGAAACTGATTAAGAGGGAAAAATCGAATGGGAGGAGAATGAAATGGAGAAAATGCTAGGCATTTACCTTTGGATTCAAGCACTAACCCAACGACAAATAAGAGATGGAAACTGGAAGGGAAGTGGGTAACATGAGAGAGAGAGAAAGAGAGACACGGGGGAAACCAGAAAAAAAAAAAAAGAAACCGAAAGAGAGAGAGAGGGAGAAGGAATCGGGGGGAAAAGAAAAGTTGAGGAAGAAGGTACTTACCCCCAAAACGGCGCCGTTCGCACTCCTCCAAGGAAATGGGCTGGGCCCTCGAGCACAATCCGGGCCTCACAAATAAAAAGAAAAAAAACTGGGCCTTACACAAACACTCTGCATCTCCAATGTTAATTTTAATATCACGTTAATTTTAATATCAAATATATATATATATTTTAGAATTGCTACATATTATACAAAAATATCAAATATATATATATATATATATGTGTATATATATATATATATATATACTCTCAACTAGAAAGAAAGGATCATCTAATTTGGATTAATTTCATTATATAATCTTTTTTTTTGAATTAATTTATATTTTGGTTTAGTTTATAAATTTGAATTAATTTAAAATAGAACATAATTATATGACATTGTATATGGGGAGATATTACAAATATCAAAATATATGAGGATATCATTGATAGTATAGAAAAAATATTTGAAATGAATAAAAAAGATTAAAAAATATAATATTTAAATGATATGAATAAAAAATAAATAAGCTGTTGTATGGTATATTATAAAAGTCATTATGTAAAATAGAAAAAGTGAGTTTTGATGATGTATTTTAAATGATAGGATGAAGAATCCATTGTGAGTTCTCTAATGAGGCTCGAATTGTATCATTAACTAATCTTTTTGGAGTATAAATAATGTAATTTGAGCCTTCTATTGGAGCGTTACAAATGGTATCAGAGCCAACTTAAGGGGGGTAGATTGTGATACCCCATTTAATCAGGATAATGGTAGGTGGTGTATGAGATCACACATTGCTTGGAAATGAGAAGTTCTTACTCTTTATAATGTTCAAATGTGACTCAAATTATATTATTGATTAGTCATTTGGGAGTATAAGTCATGTAGTTTGGGTCTTTCATTGGGGTGTTACATACACTCTGACCCTAGACCCTTCCCATGTGAGGGCGGGCCCCGGCTGGGCCCAAGCCAGCTCGGGGTTCACCCCGTCTGGCCCCCCGTGCGTGCGTGCGCACACACACACATATAAATATCAAATCAAAATAAAAGTCAAACTTAAATTTTAAAAAATATATTATTTTCATCCGTAGTTGTAAACAAATTGTTAACAAGTACTATATCTATAATTTTTGTTTAGGGATACCCAAAGCGACATCATTTCTTTACATGATTACAAAACCTTACCTCTACAGATATAAATATGACACATCCTCTCTCTCTCTCTCTCTCTCTCTCTCTCTCTCTCTCTCTCCTCTCATTTCTCTCATTTGACTCCCAGCCACCTCCTTTCCCCCTTCAGGCCCTCCCTCTTCTTCGCTCATCTTCTGCAAGTTCCAGTGGCCACGGCCCACAGCTCACTGCCACCATACTCGACGTCCATTTCTCTCTCATTTCTCTTCTTCTCCCTCTTCCATTTTTCTTCTCCTCCTCCTCTAAGCCGACAGAGATGAGAGAACTTCTCTTCATGAATTGTAACTTTGTTGTCGTGGGTAACGGCTGGATGCTGTGATCGTAGGTGACACCAGATTCCATGACGCCGTGACAGGTCTTCCATTTTGTCGACCCATGGTCATGACCATGGCAACCATTGGCCATACAAATTTGCCCATATATCTATATGACCCATGATTGCGATCGTGGCACGTGGGTTTGTTGTTTGATTTGTTTGATTAGGATTTTTGTTGGATTTGTTGATTTTTTCTGATCTGTAAGACTAAGTTTGTTTGGTTTTAAGTTTATTTTTTAGTTTCTGTTTGAATTTGTAAGATGTATGATGTTTTGTGCAATTTTGTTGGATTTGTAAGTTTGTATGGAATTTCTAATCTGTAAGCTAGGGTGGCGGATGGACTGGCGGGGGCAATCCACCCTCGACATTCTGACGGGGCCACCCACCCACGGGGGTGGTGCAAGGGTTCGGTGGCCTAAACTGTCTCCCTTGAGGCAGAATAGGGGCACCCCTCGTTTGAGGGTTGCAGGTAGCACCCCTACAACTAACTAATTGAATTTCCAAGTTCTATTTACAGAATTCCAGCAACCCATATAAAATATATAACCTGAACCAATTACTTCAGCTTAGAAAGAATTTGAACAAAAGAGATTTACTTCTTCAAAACCTATATATAGATAAAAAAAAAAAAATACATGCTGATTCCAAAAACATTGTTGCAAAACATTATCTGCTAATACCTATATATTCACAATTCAATATATAAAAAAAAAGATATTGAAGTCAACAAGGCTTAATTGTTACTAATATTGGAACCTCATCCAACATGCAAACAAAATTTTCAACAAAGAGTACACCAATTTTTACACCCAAAATTTATAACCCTTTTAATTTAGTATAGGAGTACCGCTTACTTGAACTTTTTAACTTTTCTAAATTTTCTCACAACAATGTCACGCGAATATCAATCGTTACCTAAAAATAGGCATGTAACTTTCGTCACTTTTCAATCGTACGCAAATTTCTACTTTACCATGTATTTGCAATTAAAGCTTGAAATACTAATTTTTTGTTTTTCATAAAGCCTAAAACCATCACAGCTCTAAAATCACATTGTTACCCAATCATTAATATAATCCCCATAATTTCTTTAAATAATTACGCAATTAAACCTAAAAATATTTTCCCATCTAAACATCGATTTTGTCTCGATTTTATTGTAAAATATCATCAATCCTAAACCATTCATCTAAACTTGTATGACATGTGTAGCTAAAACCCGTGCCAATAATATTCAATGAACCGGTAACACTCAAACCACCTTTAACCCATGATGTACAATCACCAAATATAAGCTTATAGTCTAGGTCTACACCAAGCAAGATTTTCTATAAATTATATATATATATATATATATATATATATATTTATATATATAGGAAATGTCCCCAAAAAACTTGTAGTTCTCATATGCTCTCCAAGATTTTCTAAAATTTCTATATAAATATAAATGTCTTTCTAATTTTTCTCCTATAGCCCCAAAATTTTGTATAACTTATATATATTATCTATTTTCTATGATGTGATCCCTCCAAAATTAAATTAAAGTTAGGTTTATGAGAAATAATAAACTTATTGATTTGTACCCCAAAGTCTTTTATTACACATTATTAGGTTTCTTAATGTGGAACCCAAAGTGAAATAAATTCAAGAAAATTATTTATGTTTGATGATCTATAGAAAAAACAATTGAGAAGTTTTATCTCCTAGAATTCGTCGAGCAATAAAATATTTATTTAAGATCTCACTTGTAGTATTATATACTTAATTTGACACCAAACTATCTAGATTTTACATTAAACTTGATAAACTAGCTTACATACTAGAATGAAAGATATGCTTCTAACAGATCAGTTAATGGTTTTTATAAAGAAAACAAATTCTAAATATTTCATTTCAAACGTAAGAATGGATAAATATATATAAATATATATATATATATATATATATATCCATGAAACATTGTTGTCAGAAATTTGAAACACATGTTAAGTTGTATTTTTAGAAATTTATCTCTGCATGTATATAGCAAATTATCGAGATATGATTTTATACATAGATATGTTTATATATATAAATATGTTTCTATGATTTTTCGTGAAATTAAGATTAAGATTTATCTGTTTTTATTTTACTTAAATGTGTCATATGTTAGAAAAGTTTTCCCCCCCTCAGGAAAGTTTCTGGTTCCACCACTAGTAGGAGTGTAACCGATCTAGTTCGGTCCAATTTTGGATAAATTTTGGAATTGAATCGGTATACACCGGTTTTAGAAATATAAGAATCGATACGGACAAAATCATCACCGAAACGAAAACTTTTGGATTTTTCGATTTCGATCCGGTCCGATTTTTCTGGTTTTGAAAATTTAGTATTTATTATTAACAATTACTAATTCATTAGTGTCTAATTATATTAGTATAGTATAAGTAATTTCTAACATATTAGTTATTAATGAGATTAATTAGTATTATTGTGACACCCCCAGACCCTGCTTAGGATTTGATAAATTAATTAGTATAGTATTGTACAAGGTCACATACACTTCGTTCATGACAGTTAACTTTAATTGCACCTAGTATGTTTCTAGTTGTATGCAATAATCACAACGTGATAACTAAAAACTAATACAATTTTAAGCAATTTAATATGGTACCAAAATAAAGTATTATTAATCCCAAAAGTAATTGTTTGAACCATCTATACAAAATAGGGGTCTGAAAACCTTGCCCTTTCATTACAATCCTTAAAGCACCATGTCTTCCATCAATCGTGAACTCTAGGTGTGATCCTTTTCTAAAATCTCCTGAATGGCTTTGATATGTATTATTATCATTGCTAAGATCATTGTGGCATTATCAAGGACACTATCACCCATAGGGCTTAGACTAGGCTTAAGGCTTTCCTTGACTATCAGGGGCTCGTAGCACTTTCGCTTCCCCATCTATATCCTCAGTTTCTTTCACAACTTTTACCATTCCGAGAGAAATGGTAGTGGAAACTATTACAATGAAATTTCATGAAATCTCAGTAAGTTAAACAAAAAATAAACTTAGAGATAACATAATCATATATAAGGTGAACAATGAGTATGAATGCATGAGCACGAACATGCACTTTGACAAAACATATTTTCCTCCCAACTAGATTCCTTTTTCAAAAACACCGATCTTGTAACCATGTAACAAAGTAACAATTTAACCATGTATCAATGTGCCACTTCTTTTTAATCACTTGGACACTTATTTCATAAAACAATGTATGGACACCTCAAGGCTATCCCTATGAACCATGGGCTCTCTGCTAGTTACAGCATCACATTACTAGCCCTTTGATGTATATAAAAAGGTGCTCAGGTATATCGTAATACATTCACCAGGAGCTTACAATATGATACGACAGTTCACAATTTTCTTTCACCATATTTACAATGTGTTGTACTCACTAGCATTAGGCTCTGCTACTTCACTCCAGAATTCTTTAAAAAGAAACTATTCGAAATTCGTTGACTATACTTCGTCAACCCAGGGGTTACCAGTCTAATTTAAGCACTCTACAATGGACAGAGGAGTTCTATTCAGATATTCTCTCATCCTAACATTGGAGTCATGAAAAAAAATATATTTTCTTTTAATACACAACTCGAAAACCTGTGACATGTAACTTATGATGAAACCATGCAACTTTTTATGTAACCATGTCACATTGTACTCAATATACAGAGAATGCATTATATGAACGACTTGAAATAATTAGAATATTCGGATACATATACATGGACATGATGATTCAACATGGCATATATCAATACTTAAAAGCTCCAAACATGTCATTTAAACCAAAATTCTGGCAAGCATCATTTGAGCATATCATGAAGATTCAATCATATAATACTAGAAACTAATCATATCATGTGACATTTGGGAGTAGATGGTTCATTAAGCAAAACAAACAATGATGCAAAGTGTACATAAAGAAAACTATATTATCCAAGAGTAAGTTAGAGGCTAATTACAAAACTTCCAACGTATTTAAGTATACCAACGATCAAGCAAACTGAAAGTGTATGTGTTAAATATTAGGCTAGATTTTGTAATTGAAATGCTAAAAACCAAGCATGTGATTCGTGCACTAGGGGTTTAAATATTCCAACCCTAATCGGTTTTAAGGCCTTCCCATCTATCCACGACTTCTCTCTTGTTCTAGCCCATTTCTTGTGATTCTCATGAACACAAACACATGACATGAGAATCCCTAGCCCTTTTTTTGAATTAATTTATATTTTGGTTTAGCTTATAAATTTAAATTAATTTAAAATAGAACATAATTATATGACATTGTATATGGGGAGATATTACAAATATCAAAAGATATGAGAATATCATTAATAGTTTAGAGAAAATATTTGAAATGAATAAAAAATATTAAAAAATATAATATTTAAATGATATGAATAAAAAATAAATAAACTAATGTATGGTATATTATAAAATTCATTATGTAAAATCCCTAGGGCTGATTGGCATCAACCCTCCTTTCACTTGTGCGAAACCCTAGTGGCCGAGTATGTTAGATGTGTGTGTGACAAGTTTGATTTTATAAAAACAAACCCTAATAGCTGAAAGGTGAATGGGACTCAAGATTGTGTTTCTTAAAATGGTGACTAGATAAGCAACACCTCATGAAGGCCTAGTAGTGGGCGAATACTTCTTGAACATTTAAGAGGTTTCTTCTCACTCATTAGCCATCAAGGACTCGGGTTCTAGAGAAGAATCCTAAAGGCAAACAATACTCAAATCTTCATTTCAAGCTTGGTCCATCCCCTACTGGCTGAACCTACAATTCAACCTTCTCCTTTGTGCTTTTTACAAAATGCAACATAACCCTTGTTTCTCACAAACTGAAACCTCCAAATAAACTCCCTTTGCATTTGTGTGTGTGAAAAGAGAATGAGGCTAGGGTTTAAACTCCTTACTGTGCTATGTTCCACCAAATATTTATTGAATCTTTCTTCCTTTGTTGCACGAAAATAATGTTTGGATTGAGAGGAAAATATAAAACTAGGCTTCTAGGGTTGGGCGATAAAGAGAAGAGAGGAATGAGAGAAATGCTGAAAATGACCTTTAATCTTCTTCATCCCTCTTGTATGGGTGCCGACCATTAATGACCACATTTATATATCCCTTTTGTCTCACTTTTCTCTCTCCCATCATTGCCTTCTACTGGAAACAAAAAAGTCACAAAAATCCTCTATCATGGGCTATAGGTGGCCCCTTCTTCCTTACCCTAGCCAAACACTCCATCTTCCCTCTCACGGATTAATGCTCTTGGGAACCTAAGGGACTATTTTGCATGAGGGACACATGGTGCCTCTTGCTTGTGGTCGAAACCCTCACTTTCTGTCCATCATTAGATCCTTCTACAAATCCTAATGGTCCTATACATGCTTGCCAAGTGGCGTGCCTCTTGCCAAAACCGACCACCCTTCTTCTCTTCCTCAATATTGGTTTTCTTGAAACTCTAATAAATACTTGTATGGATGCCAAATTCCATCCCATTGCCTTTGTCGAGATTCACTCCCTTTCCCCTTCATTATTGATCTTTTCGGAAATCCAAGGGTCCCATGCGCATGAGTGCCAAATGGCACCTTCCTCTATAGCTAAAAATTGCCTATTCCTCTTCCTCGTCATTATTCTTCTAGAAACCCTAGGAGCCATCTTGCATGCTTGACAAGTAGTGTGTTCCTTGGAAAAACATAAACCCTCTCTTCCAATACATCTCATGATTGCTTCTCTCTTGAAAAACTAAAGGTCACCCTTGCATGGCACCAAGTGGTGCCTCCCCCATGTTATCTGAAACCTTAATGGGCTTTCACTAAACTTAAGCCCTTCTTCCTCTCTTGGTCAAAAATGAGTGGGCCTAGGGCTTTCCCTTGGCCTTGGGTGCCTACTTTCTATCCAAACAAGGAAAAAAAAATTGATCCTATTTTATACAAGGCTCTAATTTCTAAGGACCTTGGGTCTATAATCATAACCTCAAGATCCTAGCTTAAGCTCGGGTGTCACAAGTATAATTAGTAAGATTAATTTTATATTATATTAACTGTTATATTGATTTTATGTTATAAGATTAATAGACATAAATAATATTAAAAGTTCATATTATATTAATTAGTAATTTAACATATAATATAAATAATTATATAAATAGTATTATATATATATAATATTAAAAAATTAAATATATATCGGTCCAGTTCAGTCGTTCAAACTAGTTTTCAAAATATAAAAACTTGTACTGAACTGGTTTAATATTGGTTTCGATTTTTAAAAATAGATTCCAAACCAAACCGATTTACGAACACACTGGTTTAGGTTTATCGGTCTTTTTCACACTCATAACCACTTAGGAGAGAGGGAGAGAGAGTCTCACGCAAGGAGAGAGAGCTACACAACCTATACCGCACGGAGGGGTGAGAGTTCAAGCTGTGTGTTTTCGTGAGGGTGGGCTACTATATTTATCATCCATGTCTAGACTAACTAAAAAAAATACAGTTTGAGATGTTTAACCTCATATGCCATAATCTGGCATTTTTCTGAAGCTAACAAATTAGCCATCATGTTCTAAAGCAACAAAGAGTTGGCAAATGCAAATTTACGGGAAAAATGCAAGACCTTTAACTTACAAATGACGTTTATTAGTGTTATGGACGTGTTTCATCGCCACCACCTCACGATCACCTGCAACCAAAGAGTAGAGAGTTTGGGAGTTCGAGGGAATGCCTTCGATACCTAAGTCAGTGATTATGCCCAAAGAATAATGTGGTAATTGTAGCACAGCTTTGTGGTATCGATTTCATAGAGAGACAAATTCAAAGAATAGTAGAAAGAATAAATAAACTAAAGAAAGATATTAAATGATTAATAGAGAATAAAGATTAATTTTAAATGTAAATTTAAGTGAAGCAAAGTGACTAACGGAAAAAGTTCTCAAATTTGACAAACAGTAAAGCATCGAGAATTCCTTGCACAAATCCGATATTTTAATTATTCTTAATTCATTGAATAACTCAATTGGGAACTCAATTCCCAAAATTTCCAATCGGAAGGTATAGATTTATAAATCAAGATTAAACCAAATGTAACCCTTTGAAAAATCATTCACCACTTTTAAAATATGTAAATTATTATCACTATTGAGAAAATCCAACGACGACAATATACTCTGGAAGCGATATTGCAACAAAGAATTAAATCAATATAGATAAATAATTGATCCAAACATAATCAACGAACCAATCCATTCAATAGAAAAAGTATGACTGAATCCATAAACATAATAAATTCTATGATTATTGGAGAAGAAAACATAAACAATGAATTGAGAATGATAAAATAAAAGAGTTTTACTGATTGAAAATCAAATACATAAATTAAAAATGCCATCTAATGTGCAAGTTCATCCCAAGCCCTACTTGAGAATTTAGTTATCCATAAATATAATGGATAACAAAAATCTCAAGAGAAATATAGAGCAAACAACAGCCATGGCAATTGATTTCCTCTCTTCCTCCTTCAGAGCTGAGCTGTCTACCCTTTTTCCACCCCCCCAATTCCGTGCTAATGAAATACTTATATAGGGTAGGAAAGAAACCCTAATGTCTTTCATATTCCCGCATACAAAATCGTCTAAATTTTAGGACTCAACTTGGCTACCACGTACGTACTTCAGGATTTTGAATTTGGAAATCCTTATTACTGACAACTTTGTAGCCCTTTAAGATAGCTTTCCAACGCATCAAAAATTGCATTAATCCGATATTTGAGCAGAAAGCTATGATCCAAATAGTAAAGTATGTACAGGCTGTGTCTTCTAGCGAATTTCGAACTGACTTTTTCTCTTGATTCGAATTACTCTCAAACCCCATCATTATTATTATTTGAAGAGTCCTACACTCATTGAAAGTTCTTTGGTTGTTCAAACGTCTTGCCCACTTGAAAGTTTTTTGAATTTGACTAGGTTTGGACTTGCTCTTTTATAGACTGAAATTAAATAAAAAAATCTGCTTCGGAGTATTCCAAAGTAAATAGAAACTCAATTCAAGAATACACATTAATTCATATTATTTATATTCACATTTTAGCATTTTAGTCCAATAATAGGGTATTTAGAGTGCACTTTCATACACTCATCACACCCCCCAACTTACTCATTGCTAGTCTCTAGCAATTTTCATGCCAAAGCAACGAAAGAGAACAAAGAAAATCACACACAAAGGCCGCCAAGTCACACTTTCCAGATTTACATATCAAAGCAATCTTAGGAATTCAATAACCCTATCACAAGCAATCCACCAATAGCAATCCACAGAGTGTGTGTGTGTTTCAAACTATATCCATCTAACCAGAAGCCTTGACACATGCAACATCAAGAACATCTCAAGAGAAATGTTCAACTCCATAACTCACGGGTATAAATGTGTTTCGTGTGAGGATTTTCTCTGTGGAGTTGACAATGAGTGTACACACTCTCTCATGGAGATTTAGGCAATTATGTACAAACAACAAGCAAACATTGATCTTATGATAAGAACACTAACAAATGAGACTTCCACCACTCTTTCCAAAAACTTACTTAGGATCAGAATGGTCAACACAAAATGTTGTAACGTGGCTTAAGTTCGGGACTATATAAAAAGAAATGATGAAAAGGATTCAAAAACTTCCAAGTACATACAAATGGAATCTTATTAAACCTCGCAATAAACCACATTTCTCACTTGATGTACTCACTCTTCAACCTTTCAAATCATCGAATAACGCCTCTTTTTCTTTTTCTTTTTTTCTTTTTTTTTTCTTTTTTTTTAATAATTTGGTGAACAATTATGTCACCCAAGTATTTTGCTATTTCTACCCAGCCTTGGTATTTTTTCCTTTGAAGCTCACTCACTTGAACACCTTATAACTCATGTTTTTCCATTTTCTCTCTCTTTTTCTTTTCGTGCAAAAATGAAGAATTCCACATCTAGTACACACTTGGAAGCAACAAGGATAGAGACAATCAGTGTATAGGTTATATTCCAATGTGGAGAGGTATGGATAATGTAGGCGCATATGAAAAGAAAAAGCTACATGTGTTTATTGGCTCAAAGTTGGCAACTAGGAGTTTATGATGGAAAAGGTTAGCTTGAAAGGCTCAAATGTTGATCCTAAGTTGACATTCGTCATATCTCAAGTATATTCACATTCTTACCACAAACCATGTATTGATATTCTCACAAGAAGTGCCCAATTCAACAGATCAATGAATGCTTATCACAATTTGCTGCATTTGTAGGTTCTTAATCTTCTCCAAAACTCACATGAATACTTAAGCAAAAGAGTTCTCTAACTACACGTGTCAAACCACCATCTTACCACAAAGCTTGGATGAGTGCATTAGGGGTTCTGTGAATGCTTCAGCAAAAAAAATGATTATGGTGGGTTTGATGAATTCACGAAGATGACTATAAATGAGAATGAGTACACATGTGAAAAGGATTCAAGTGTGATGCAAATTAAAAAAAATCGACACATGAAAATATGCCACAGAGTTCCAACAAGCATTTTAAATACTGAATTTGCACCACCACCCCCCAACTTAAATGAAACATTGTCATCAATGTTTAAGAATCAAATTTGAATGGGGAGTAGCTAAAAATGATAGAATATACCTGATAAGTGACGTGGGTAGCTCGCTAAGCACCAAAGATGGTAATTTGAAATGACAAAATGAAACTAATCTGCAAACAAAAACAAAGAAAACAAAAAGGAAAAGAAAGAAAATAAGAGAAAACAAAACAAATAAAGAAAAACATACCTGCGTGGTGTGGTCAAGGTTGATAGACCAAATCCACAAGTGGAATGTCTTCCACTTCTGGAACTTGTCTATCAATTAATACTTTAAGGCGTTGACCATTTATTTTAAAGATCCGACCATCCGTTGGATCCTCTATTTCTACCATCCCATTTACAAAAACATTCTTCACTACAAAAGGGCCAGTCCACCTAGACCTAAGTTTTCCTGTGTGCTTATGGAGTCTAGAATCATATAAGTATACTCGGTCATTAGGCTTAAACATCTTCCTAAGAATATTTTTATCATGAAATGCTTTCATTTTAGCCTTATAGATTTTAGAGTTCTCATAAGCATCATTTCTCAACTCCTTTAACTCACCCAACTAAAATTTTTTAAGCTTACTGACATTCAATTTCGAAGAAATACTAATAGGAAAAGTGTCACCTACGTTGAGAAATGCATGCTATAAACTTGAGGGCAGTAGTTTCAATTCCAATTTGGACTCTCCATGCTTGAAGAAATTTTTTTTTCACCTTTCTTAGACAGCTCCTCAAATTTTGGTTGCCAAATGTGTGGGCCATAATCCTGAGGTTTATCAAAAATAGCACAAACATCAACAACATCAGATGAATCATTCATAGTATCAAATTCAAAATTAACAAGAAAATATTCAAGGGAATCAGAAGCATGAGTTGTGTGAACTCCCTTGTCTATGAGTGTGTCAATCATGTACGTTTGTTAGCACTCATCATCCTCCATGGGCTGCTTATTGATGTGGAATATGTTGACCTCCATGATCATGTTTCCAAAAAATAGTTTCATTAGCCCATTCCTGCAGTTTATAAGTGCATTAGCAGTAGCAAGGAAATGTCTACCTAATATGAGAGGAATCTTAGAGTTAGACTCAACAACCGACTGAGTATCCAAAACTAAAAAATCAACAGGGCAGTAAAACTTGTCAATTTGGATCGAAACATCCTCAACTATCCCTCTTAGTTTCTTAACTGAACGGTCAACCAATTAAAGTACATCAGAAATTGGCTTAATTTCACCCTAACCAAGCTGCAAATAAATGGAATAAGACATCAAATTCACACTAGCTCCTAAATCTAGCAACGCATGCCCAAACTCATGATTCCCAATATTACATGTAATGGTTGGACAACCAAGATCCTTGTACTTTGGAGGAATTTGCTGCTCAATTAGAGCACTAACTTGCTCTGTCAGGAATGCTGTCTTCTTAACATGGTGCTTTCTCTTAACTGTACACAAATCTTTGAGAACTTTTGCATAAGTAGAAACTTGTTTAATAACATGCAAAGGAGGAAGATTGATCCTTACCTGCTTGAGGTTCTCCAAGATTTCATTGTTAGAATCTAAAGTTCGCATACCAGATTTTAAAGCTTGAGGAAATGGTACCTTAACTGGGCTCTTGATTACCTCGGCTTCCTTGGGCAACTCAACACTATCCTTGCTTTGTTCCTTTTCAACATCATCTGGCTTATCAGTTGTTGGGATGCGTAAGGACTTACCAGTTCGTGTCACAATGGCATTAACCTCCTTCAAATTTCCTTGAGCCATATGTTGACCTTGGGGTATGGATTGAGCTTGAGAAGGGAACTTGCCATGTTTATTCACACTCAAGGAGCTCATCAGCTTGGATACTTGGCTCTTTATCTCCTTGTTTTTTCAATAGCCTGCATAATCAAAGATTCAAACTTTTGATTAGTTTTACCTTGTGCCTCAATAAAAGTATGCAAAGTGTATTCTAAAGGATTCCTAGAAGATGAAGGTGAATGATATGGTGTAGGATATGATCTAGAGGGTTGTGCAGGCTTTTGGTTTTCAGACTTCTAGCTAAAATTGGGGTGATTATGCCATCCTAGATTATAGGTATCAGAGAAAGGTGTAAAAGACTTATTGTACATACCTAAGGTATTACATTGTTCCTCATACATCCCTCTCATCTCTTCAAATGTGGGACACTCTTGGGAGAAGTGATCTACCTCGCCACACACAAAACATGGTCCAAAAGACTCTGCATGATTAGCCACCTGTGTTGGCTTTAAGTCCTTAGTCTTTAACATATCTAGCTCCCTAGTGAGCATCTCAACCTTAGCCTTTAGGCTATCCTCTTTCTTGAGATGGTAAATTTCACCACCATTTGGGTTTCCTGCAGGTCGTGACCTCTTTGTGCTCTCAGTAGCATTAGGTCCAGTCTAAGTGTGAGCTTTTTCAACAAACTCATTGAGGTATTCTATGGCCTCATCAGGATCTTTATGTAAGAACTCACCATTACACATCATCTCCACAAATTGGCGATCTCTAGGTGTAAGTCCCTCATAAAAATAGCTCACTAAGCACAAATTCTCATACCCATGGTGAGGACACATACTCAACAACTCCTTAAATCTTTTCCAAGACTGATACAAAGTTTCACTGTCCTTTTGTGCAAAGGTGGAGATTTGCCTTTTTAAAACATTGGTCTTATGTTGAGGAAAATATTTATTAAAGAAGACCTGAGTCATCTCATTCCATGACCCAATAGATCGTGGTCTCAGCGAGTATAGCCAACTCTTAGCTCTATCCTTCAAAGAGAAAGGAAAGAACTTAAGTCTCACAACGTCATCAGTTGCATTTTGACTATAAAAAGTCGCAACTACTTCCTCAAACTTCCTAATATGCACATATGGATTTTTATTTTTCAAGCCATGAAAAGTAGGGAGTAACTGTATCATCCCTGTTTTAAAATCCAGTTGGCGAGTATTAGCTGAAAACATGATGCATGATGGTGTGGCTGTGCATCTAGGGTGAAGGTAATCATGAAGAGTTCTAATGGGTTGATTTTCGTGTTCACTCATTCCCTCGGGACTAAATGGATTGTCAAATAAAGGATTTAAATAATTTGATTCCGATTCTACCACATGCCTACAAGCAAATCTACCCAATGTGTCTCTATATCTGTGCATGCAAGGTAACAAAATACAAAAAACTAAAAATACTATGAAAAGAAAGAAAAAAAATGCAGCAAGCTAAAAGAGGGAACGAAGTTACCGCCTTTACAAACTGCTGAAATAAAAATCCATTTAGCAATTCTTCTACAATCTCTCCGGCAACGGTGCCAAAATTTCATGCTAATGAAATACTTATTTAGGGTAGGAAAGAAACTCTAATGTCTTTTATATTCTCGAATATAAAATCATCTAAATTTTAGGACTCAACTTGGCTACCACGTACATGCTTCAGGATTTCAAATTTAGAAATCTTTATTAGAGACAACTTTGTAGCCCTTTAAGATAGCTTTCCAATGCATCAAAAATCGCAATAATCCGATATTTGAGCAGAAAGCTATGATCAAAATAGTAAAGTATGTACAAGCTGTGTCTTCTAGCAAATTTCGAGCTAACTTTTTCTCTTGATCCGAATTACTCTCAAACCCCATCATTATCCTTATTTGAAGAGTCCTACACTCATTAAAAATTCTTTGGTTGTTCAAACGTCTTGCCCACTTGAAAGTCCTTTGAATTTGACTGGATTTGGACTTGCTCTTTTATAGACTTTGAAATTAAATATAAAAATGTGCTCATGAGTATTCCAAAGTAAATAGAAACTCAATTCAAGAATACACATTAATTTCAATTATTTCTATTCACATTTTAACATTTTAGTCCAATAATAGGGTATTTAGAGTGCACTTTCATACACTCATCAGTCAATGACTGGAGATAATGATAATAATGCCAATGAATTTGATCCCTTTTACGTACCTGGGTTCTCCTCTTATATAGAGCCTCTAAATCATTCTATTGCTTAAGTGATAATAGATATATCTATTATTCAAATTCAAACTTGGGGATGATGGCTCTTACTATAATGGATTGTTATAATAACTGCCCTTCCTTTATCGCCGCTAGGTGGTTATTTAGTCGGCAATGGGAAGTAGGTTGGGCCCTTCTTGGTTTTAATAGGCCCCTTCAGTATTGGGACTCAAATTATGAGTAGGTGAAGGCCCATGCCCGTAATGTATGGGCGAGAGGAATGTCCTCTCTAGTTACCCTGCAAAGTCTCATTACATCTAGTGTGATGGGTCTTGAATCTAAGCGTCGTTTCAGTTTTTGAGGTGTGTTAGAGTGCCGTTTCACCTTCATTTCTCGGGCATGTCAACCATCACCTCACGTTCATTCCTATTTAATGTCCCATTGCTATTCATTTTCCCTCCTCTTTCGAACTTCTGCCTCTTTCCAATTTCTTGCGCTCTTTCTGAGTTCTTATTCTCATTTCGAGTTCTTACTCTCTTTCCGAGCTCTCATTCTCTTTCCGAGTTCTTATTCTCTTTTCTTTCTCCATGGCTTCCTCGTCATCTAAAGGTAAGGGCATGGTTTCTGCCTCTGAACCTTCACCACCCTGCGACTCCTCTTCCCGGATTGTTGTTCCTCTTCCGGTGTCCATTTTTGCAGGCTCTCACTGGTCTTCAACCATTAATTCCCACGAACTGGAAAATGCGTGAAAAAACTTCAATATTCCCGACTCTATCAATTTGAGGGCCCCTACTTCAAACTAGAAGGGTATTGACGCCAAAGGTATGGCTGTTTCTTTTGCCCTTTACTTTGCTATGTTTACCATGGGGCTTCGATTACCCTTCGTGCGACCAGTCCTTGACGTGATTAACGTCCTAGGGCTCACCCTGGCTCAATTAGTGCCCAATGGTTGGAAATTTTGATGGCTTGTTGCGTTTTGTGGCGAAAGGTATTGGAACCCATGGGCGATCAATATCTAGATTTAACAGCCATTGAGTTTTTCTCCCTTCATGGGTTTAGGCGTTTGGATGGGAATCTTTGCAGTTTTAGGGCCTAGAGGGCATTGGTTGAATTGGAGGGTAAGTATTTGCATGTGAAAGATTGGACCAATAAATTTTTTCTGCCTACTAGCGAGGGTTGGGAATTTCCTGCTAATGAAGCTCTTATTCGAAGTTTCCTGTTAATGTGTGCTAGTCTCCTGTTCTCGGTGGGGATGACTTTGAGGTTATTCTTTCCCCTCATGAGGAGGCTCATGTGAGGTTAGTTGATTCCTGGGCTCAGGTTCACCCTAATTTATGTTTTTCGGATGTGCTTTTGACCCATGGCAATATTGAGAAGTTCCTAGTGGTTCCCAGTTGGGCCCATATATTAGGATGTGAGTTTTTGGGTGTCCCCCACCAGCAGGTGACTTGAGGAAAAAGAAGCGCCCTGGTGTCAATGGATCAAAGACGAGAAAACTCAAAAGGGCTCGTGTCTTGCCTCGTTTTGATGAGTCCATCTCTTCAAAGCGTGACTTCTTGCTCCCCCTTATGCGGAGTGGAGGCAGTAAGTTGGCTCCTCTTAGGGAGCAACTGAGCCAATCGACGCCAAAGGTGAGTGAAGGTGATATGAAATTGGCCCCCTCGGTCTAAACAGGGTGGAAAGACTTCCAGGGCGAGTGGGAGCACTGAGGAGGCACCTCAGGAGAAATTGAGCAAACTATCTACCTTTGTGGTGCCATCAACTCTTTCCTTGGATGATGTGATGTCTCTGGCTGACGAGGATCTTGAGGCCATTATTACGGCGGAAGCTGCTGCTGTGACGCCCGCAAATTCCGCTTGGGATCGGACGGACATTTGAAGCGTCGAGACATGCAACACAAGGTTACCTGCCCCCGTTCATGACATATAAGATGCAATATTCCTAACATGCATCTAGCATTATGCAATATTCGCAACGGATAATTTTTCTTTTTAGCAATACTATGCACCAAACCAAAATATCCCAAATACTTAAAACATACTTCATACATAATGACATACTAAACAACTGAGATCACAATATTAATCCATATGGTTGTGATCAAAAGAGTGATGGAGATTGAACTCTACAAATACAAGTAGTAATCTGAGGTAACTACTGTATTAACACCTACATCGCATCATCGCTTAGTCGACCATTTCCAGTTGGTCGATTCCCGATTCTCCTTCAGATCCTGTAACAAAATCTACCATTCGGGGGGAATGGTAGTTGGGACTACCACAGTGAGATTTGATTACAAATCTCAGCAAGTTAACAGGAAACTTCCACACATGTTAATGATGCATGCATGGCAGTAAAAGCATGAATGCATAATCAAATCGTAAGTAATCATAGCATAATTTGACATACAACATAACATAACTGGCATAACTTAAACTGAAACTGAAGCTTAGCATGAACGTGACTTGAAACATAACATGGACTTGAAACATAACATGAACGTGAACATGCATAATTTGAACTTGAACTTGAGCATGACATAACATAAATGTGAACTTGAAACATAACGTAAACGTGAACATAACATAACATGAACTTGGAACATATTCTTGTCTTATGGGATTACCATAATTGCGTGAACGTAAACTTGAACATAACATAACGTGAAACATGACTTGAACTTGGAATCTTATTCAATAGACTTAATCATTAACGTGACCATATGGGTGCTACACAGGTCCCCTTGAGCCGTGTGTCCCTGCCGATTATCGCATCACATCACAGGTTTCTATACCAGCTGTGAGTGCGTTAATACGTACTCCACAGTTGTTGTGGCCCCACGTATTCTACATGTCACAATTGCTGTGTCTCACGTAGTGTATGCTCCACAGTTGTTGTGGCCCCATACTTCATGCTCCACAGTTGTTGTGGCCCCATGACTTATCTGTTTGTGCCACACTTGTTGTGGACACACATAACATAATGTGTGGCACCATCGGCGTTAGTGCCTGGCGCGCTCCGGTGACCAGCCAATTAGGCCCCATTCGCAACCTGTTGACTGTACTTCGTCAACCCAGGGAATTTCACACCTATTTAGACACTCCAGCGTGAACAAAGGAGTTCCACTAGGATATTACCCCGTCCTAGCGCTTAGGGTCGTGATTGACATGAATGACTTAACTGGCAGACATGACATTTCGTAACGTGACGTAACATGAACGTGACATAAAAGACAGAAATCTTGACGTAGCATAACGTGACATGAACATAAGATGACAGACATGACATACTTCAAGACATAAATGTAACAGAATACATTTCATAACATGGCATACATGTAATATGCAACATTTCGTAACATGGCATACCATATAACAGACAACATTTCATAACATGGTGTAACATGTGACAGTGAATCTTTCATGACATGAAATACATGTAACAGATGGCATACTTAACTTAACATGACATACTTGCAATGTATAGCAATACGTGACAGAATATCTTGTGTAACAGATGAATAATTCATGACAGAATAAATTCTGTGTAACAGATAAATATGTAATGACTTGGCATGGCACATATGATAACATGCATACATACAATTTAGTTCCCTTATTTATCACACATACACATTAAATTGATAGTAAGTTAAAAGCTAACTTACCTCGATCTTCGTGCTTCGAGACAAAACTCAAGTGCGATAACGGGAAACTGAAAGTAGTGATTTCTAAAAATTAGAACTTAATCACTAACAATTAGGAATATGGAAAAATATCAACTTAGAGTAAAATTACCATTTTACCCTCTACATGTGGAAAAATGACCATTTTACCCCTAACTTAAGGATTTTGCATCCTAACTCCAAAAATCACCAAAATTTACATACCTTATGTAAATTTTGTCCTAAGCTCAAATATCAATTCAGAAAAATTTAAAACTAAACACAACCATCAAAACTCTATATGGCCGAAACTTACAAGGCTATTTCCTTTGCTTTTTGTTGTAATTCTTTCAAATCTCCAAACTCATGATTAAACCAAAAATTTTCTTCTACTACACTCATAACATATTCTTAAGAATAATCATGTTTCGAATCATGAACAAAAGTCATCAAAATCACTAAAACCATACTTGAACTTTTTGGTTTCTCTTCTAAGTTCAAAACAGAATTTTGTTTCTAACTTGTTTTGATCAACCTCTTGATCCATGACTTATAAAGAAGTGATCTTCAAACCAAAACATCACATGGTTCAAAAAGATGTCCTAAAACAGATCCAAGCTTCAAACTCAAGATCACATGGGTAAACATCAACCAAAATATAAATTTAGCCAAGAACATCATCACTTTGGCCTAACCGAATATCTCCTTCCATAAAATTTCATATGTTCGAAACTAACATCAAATATCTTCAAAATAACATTCTAACATGTATATAAGATGCTTAGGATCTTCCAATAAAAATATCAAAGCCATTGGAATAAGATTAAACCATAAAGATTTAAACTTTCTCAAAACAGAAACTGTTTTTCTTCTTCCAGTTTCTAAGTTTCTAGACCTAAGAAAATATTTCACCAAAACTTTTAATCATGCAACAAATCCTCAACCAATAATCATATACACATGTTAACAGTACTCCATAAAAATTTCGGACCAAGATCTATTCATTAGCTTGGTCAAAAACTCCAAAATATAACACACCCTCCAGTTTATCGCCCAGAATGACCTTTCTGGGGTCTAAACAACTTTTTACCAATCAAATGATCTCCAAATGGAACAAATAAGATATCCACGTAAACTAGACTCCAAAATAAACAACTTTAATGAAGGAAACGTTGCGAGGAAACACTTACAAAAGCTTCGAAACAGGCATTCAAAAGAGGTACGAAAAACTGTCCGAGAGTGTCTTTTGTGTTCTATGAAGGAAAAGTGTAAAGGAGAGTTGCTTTTTCGTGGGAAGTGGACTGAAGAGCCTCTTACACAAGTTATGGGAAGTGATATGACTGAAGGAATGGTTGAGTGTTGGCCTTTTCTTCTCATAAAAATCAGACCAAGATCTTTTCTTAAGGTGGAGTGTGAGAGTGAAAGAGTGAGGTGGCCCTTTAGCTTTGTCTTTCAAGAACCTTCTAGGCTCTTCTTGTACAGATCTGGCCAGCCAAGTGGGGGTACAAAACTTAGCCATGAAGCAATCCTATGGTGACCAAATTCGTGGGCCTTAAAGGGCCTAAACCGAATGGGCCTAAAATTTGGGGTTTAAAGAGGGTTTGGGTTGCTATCAAGCCCAAATCCAATATCACTTGGCCCAATCAATTTTTCAAGGTTAACAAGGTTGGATAATGATGTTCTAACACAAATTTGAAGGATTAATAGCATGTGGAAGTGATTTAATCAAGTGATTAAACACAATGCTAGAAATCGGATTAGAAAATATTTAGAGGCCAACTTTAGGGTTTTGGGGAAACCGTTTAGGGTTTCTATTTCAACCAAGCTTTTGGGCTTTCGATTGGATTCCCACCATTTAGAATTTCAGTAGGATTGAAAATCTCTTTGATCTGGCACAATTTGGTTAAGCAGATGAAACAAAGTTTTGCTTAAGCGACATGATCTCACACCTTCATTCCTTCAAATCCAACAAACGTTCCTTATGGTGCCAAGTGTCTAAAATTATTCACTAAGTGTGGCTAAGATCTTGCCAAGTGTCCAAATAAAACTTCTCTAATCCAATTTGGACATTCCACACTGTGATTTCGAAACACTGCAATTGGTGCTCTTACCGAGGTTACTATTCACTTCAAAAAAGTGAATCATAAACTTAGTACTAAAAATTCCCAAATATTCATATTAACTTATAGTGAAAATATTTTACCGAAATTTAACCTCGAAGTGCCCCTAAAAATAATTTCACAATTTCCAACAGACGTTTCGTCCGGAATTATGAAAATAGGATATTGTGCCATAAAATCCTAAATAATCCACTGAGTGTAATGGCGTAGACCATAATGCATTCTGACACTTCTAACCACCTCAAATAAATAAAACTCATATTTCTAGCAGTATAGTGAGTGATAACACTGACTATGTTGACAGACTAAAACCTATGCAATAGGTCGATTCGTAAAAACTTATGGGATTTTCACGAGATTCCTAAAGTCAATAGAAATTCCGCCAATGAATTTCTAGCGGGCTGTTACAGCTGCTGCGGCCGCTGTACAGCCCTTAAACACGTTGGGAGATGTTTCTACAAAGAAGGGCGATGATAATCCTCCGGGAGAGGATGATATGATCCTTCTGAATCTTGACTTGTTGGTGCCTCCATCTACTCAAACGGACTTCCAATCTTTCGAGGCTCCTCTGCCTGCATTGCCTTTGTCCTTGCCTTCTGCTGCTCGGTCCCTTGACGTTCCTGTGGAACCTCCTCCAATGGAAAATGTTGAAGGGAAAAATGTTGAGGTGGAAAATGTTGAAGAATATGTTGAGGAAGCAGTAGCAGGTTCTGGCTTGCCACTTGCTTCGACGATATCTAGTCGGGTTACTCCTGATTTACCTTTTGTTTTCCTGGCCCTTTCTCTCGCCAGTGGGAGCAAGGTTTCAATTCCTTCTCCCCCCTTAGTGTTTCTCCTATAAGGGAGGGCGAACCACCCCTGATTTTTCCTGAGGAAGATTTTCAAGTTACTTGGGGCCCATCTCATCGGGATGAGGCTAAAACGTGTTCCGACCCATATGTTGATGCACCCGCAAGTCTGCCGCTTGGTCAAGCCGACAAAGCTTCTCCTCGGGGGCTTTTTTCTACTACTCCTATTCAGGCCTGTAACCCAAGGGGACCTCCTAGCCCTCATTTGTCGGGTTCCTCGCCTTCCTCACATGCTCATTGTGAAGAGGCTTTCAATGCTGCCGTTCAACATCTTTAGAGTATTTTTACATCGTAATCTTTTTGTATCCACTTCCACTTTTCCTCGTGTTTTCCTCACTTTTTTTTTTTGAAAAGATAATAACATTCAACACATTATGTCTTTTTTTTTTAATGATTTTAGGGGGTCGATCGCCTTGCTGCTGACTTGGTGGAAGAACGATTACGTCTGGAAGGGGAAAAAGATCGAACGGCTCATGAGTTGGCCCTACGAGAAGCTCGTTCCCACACGGCTGACGACAAATTCGTTGCTCTCCGGATTCCGATTGAGTCACTTCAGGGAAATTTGGCGAGTTCTGTTGTGGATGTCGACTACTACCGACAGGAAGTGGTTGTACTTGGGAAAGAGCGAGATGATCTTGCTACTTGCGTAAACCAAACGAAGATCATTGAGCAGGAGCGAGATGGTCTTGCTGCTTGTCTCTGCTAGGCTGAGATGGTTGTGCAGGATAGGGATGAGATGGCCGCCCAAGTGGAAGCCTTCAACAAAGAGAGGGATGAGTTGGTCACTCGGGCGGAGCTTGCTTTAAAGGCGCTAGATGATCTAGTTGCCAGCCATGACCGAATAAAGGTAGAGCTTGAAGAGGCGATGGTGGCCAAATCTGACTACGCCTCTCGCCTAGCTTCCCTAGAGGACAAGTGGCGAGAGCTGCTTATAAACTTTGGTGTGGTGGAGGGCGTGAAAGCAGAGGCGGAAAAGGCATTAACTTATGTGAAGAAAAGTCTTAAAATAGCGACAACGAGTATCTTCAACTTAGCTTGGTTGTCGATTCTACCAAAAAGAAGATCTCTATTTTTGAAAAAAAGATATCCGAGCTGACTCTCGCCTTGGAGGAATCGTAGCAAGACCTCAACTAGGTTCTTCCCCAACTAGCCGCCGCTCCCGAAGTTTGGGCGCGAGCCTGGGGTATTGGTTTCAAACTTGGTGTGAAACAACTCCGAGAGCTTCTTCTTGCTAACCCAGAGACGAACCTACAAACTTTGGATTGGAGGTCTATTCATGCCAGTGAGGTTGCTCTGCATCTTTGTGACTCCTTAGGTCGGGCTGAGGGCTGAGATGCCAAAAATTAGGCTTGTTTATTTTTGAAAGCTTTGTACCCCGTAAGGGATTTGTTTAACTTTTGTGAAGCTTTGTATGCGATGAGACTTCCTGCTTTTATTAATGATACTTTGCAACCATCTTTATTGATACCTTGTTTTCTTTTCAACTTTATTTATCGGATAATAAACACTCTTTGTTGTTTCTTGGTAATCTGCCATAGATATAGACATGATGTTGTTCACACTTTATGTTCCAAGCAAAGTTGTTCATACCTTAAGTGTTAGGCTTGCAGGTGAGTTCCTCGACCACGTCGCATTTTTGGCGAGAAGGTGTTAAGGGGAGATCCCTCGACCATTTTAACCTTTAAGTTTTTAGGTTAGTGGAAGATCCCTCGACCACTTCACCATTTGGTGAGAAGGTGTTAACTGGAGATCTTTCGACCGTTTTAACCTTTAAGTTTTTAGGCTAGCGGGAGATCTCTCGGCCACGTCACCATTCGGCAAGAAGGTGTTAATGGGAGATCCCTCGACCATTTTAACCTTTCAGTTTTTGGCTAGTGGGACATCCCTCGACCACGTCACATTTTGGCGAGAAGGTGTTAATAGGAGATCCCTCCACCGTTTTAACCTTTAAGAATTAGGCTAGTGGGAATCCCTCGACCACGCTACCTTTTGGCGACAAGGTGTTAACTAGAGATCCCTCGACTATTTTAACCTTTAAGTATTATTAGGCTAGTGGGAGATCCCTTGACCACGTCACCATTTGGTGAGAAGGTGTTAACGGGAGATCTCTCGATTGTTTTAACCTTTAAGTATTTAGGCTAGTGGGAGATTCCTTGACCACGTCACCTTTTGGGGAGAATGTGTTAATGTAATAGCCCGCTAGAAATTCATTGGTAGAATTTCTATTGACTTTAGAAACCTCATAAAAACCCGTAAGTTTTACGAATCGACTAATTGCGCAGGTTTTAGTTTGTCAACATTGTCAATGTTATCACTCACTATGATGCTAGAAATATGAGTTTAATTATTTGAGGTAGTTAGAAATGTCAGAATGTGTTTTGGTCTACGCCATTAGAATCAGTTGATTATTTAGGATTTTATGGCGCAAATGCCGATTTTCATAATTCCAGACGAAACGCCTGTTCGAAATTGTGCAATTAGTTTTTAGGGTACTTCGGGGTTGAATTTCGATAATCGATTTTCACTATAGGTTAATATGAATATTTAGAATTTTTCAGTACTAAGTTTATTATGCATTTTTTGGAGTGAATAGTAAATTCGATAAGCGCACGCTTTGCAATGTTTTCAAAATCACAGTGTGGAATGTCCAAATTAGGTTAGAGAAGTTTTATTTGGACACCTGAAAAGATCTTAGCCACACATAGTGAATAGTTTTAGACACTTAGCACCATGAGGAACCATTTGATGGATTTGTGAAGGAAGTTAAATTGTGAGATCATGCCACCTAAGCAAAGTTGTGTTTCATCTGTTAAACCAAATTGTGCCAGACCAAATAAGGTTTCAATCCTAGCAAAACACTAAATGGTTGGAATCCAATTGAAACCCCAAAAACTTGGTTGAAATCGAAACCCTAAACGGTTTCCCAAACCTTAAAGTTGGCCTCCAATCCCTTTCTAACCCGATTTCTAGCATTATGTTTAATCACTTGATTAAATTACTTCCACATGCTATTAATTAATCCAATCCTTATTATGACATCATTATCCAATCTTTTAAACCTTGGATATTTGATTGGGCCAAAAAAAAATAGTTTTTGGCTTAATAGCATCTCAAACCCTAACCAAACCCCCTTTAAATCTCAAATTGAAGCTCACTTGGTTGGGGCCCACCAAGGTCCAAGAAATTGGCCACCTTGGCAAAGCTTCTTGAAGAAGTTTTCTCCCCCACATGGCAGACCATTCACAGCCATTGGCTGCACCCAATAGTGCCTTAATGTGAAGGAGAAATCCACTCCATCAATCTCCATCTCTCACAACTGCTACAAGCAGTCCTTGCCCCTCACTATTCTCCACTTTATGTCACATAGTCAACTCCGATCAAGAGTCTATAGTCGTGCAAGGCACATTTAACTCCATTCTATCACTTTTTTCACCCCATTCTTGGAGAGAAAACCCAAAAGAGATCTCTCGGGCAGATTTCTGGGTCTTTGTGCGTGGCCATTTTCGACCCTTTATAAGTATTTTCTCACGATGAATCCTTCATCAAAGTTGTTCTTCTTTGAGTCTAGTTTCCATGGATATCTTATTAGTCTCATTCAATGCTCATTTGGTTTGTCAAAAGTATTTTTAACCATGGAAAGCCCATTTTAGGGTGAAACTGGAGAGTATGATATGTTTTGGAATTTTTGACCAAGCTAGTGGGCATATCTTGGTTCGAAAATTTTATGGAGTGTTGTTATCATGTTTTTATGAATTTTCATTGAGTTTTGTTGCATGAATAAAGCTTTTGATGATAGATTTATTTAGATTTAGAAACTTGAAAACTGGAAGTGGAACAACAGTTTTGGTTTTATGAAAGTTTGAATATTTCATGGTTTAATCTTATTCTAAAGGCTTTGATATTTTTATATGATGATCCTAAGCCTCTTACATACATGTTAGGATGTTATTTCGAAGATATTTAGTATTAGTTTTAAAGATATGATTTTCTATGCAAGAGGATTTCGGTTTGGCCTAAGATTTGATGTTTCTGGGTTAGATCCATGTTTTGTTGAATTGTAGCCATGTGATTTTAAGTTTGATGGTTGGATCTTCTTTAGGACACATTTTTAAACCATGAGATGTTTTAGTTTGAAGATCATATGTCTTTAAGCCATGGATCAAGAGATTGATCAAAGTTAGTGGAGAGAAAAGTTTCTGTTTTTGGACTAAATTTAAAACCAAAAAACTCCAAGTGTTGTTTTGTGATTTTGGTGACTTTTGTTTGATGATTTAAATCATGGTTGATCTTAGGATGATATTATGAATATGTTAGAAGTAGGATTGATTTTTTTTTGAATTCTTGGAGATGTTTTTATTAAGGCCAAAACTTGTGATTTAAGGGTTTACTTTTTGTTAAAAAGTTTGGGTATTTTTACAAAACGTTTGATGTTGATGATTAGATTTTCTTAATGGATATTTTAAGTGTATTTTTAAACTTAGGATGGGAAGATTCTTGTTACAAACTTTTGGTTTAGTCATGGGTTTTGAAGATGGAATAAATTACAACCAAAATGAAGAAAAATGGCCTATGAATGTTTAGGCCATTATGAGTTTTCCAAAGTGTGATTGGTTTTAAATTCTTCTGAGTTGATATTTGAGTCTAGGACAAAATGTACATAAAGAATGTAAATTTTTTTGGAGTTAGGATGTGAAATCCTTAAGTTTTAGGTAAAATAGTCATTTTCCCAGATGTAGAGGGTAAAATAGTCATTTTCCCAGATTTTACTCTAATTTGTCCCTTTTCACTTTTCTAATTGTTAGTAATTAAATTTCTAACTTTTAGAATACCCTCTTACGGTTCCTCGTGTTTCACACTTTCTGCTCGTAGAACGCGACAATCGAGATAAGTTAGCTCTTAACTTACTATCAGTTTATTGTATATGTGTGATGGGTAAGGGAAATACAATTTATGTTTGTATGTTATATATATGCCATGTCATCACATGTTTATCTATTACACGAATTATTCTGTCACAAAATATTTATCTGTTACACAGTATATTCTGTCTCATGTTACTATCTGTTGCAAGTATGTCACATTACGTATGTCATCTATTACATGTATGTCATGTCACATAATATTCACTGTCACATGTTATGCGATGTTACGAAATGTTGACTGTTACATGTTATGCCATGTTATGAAATATTGTCTGTTACATGTATGTCATGTTATGAAATATTGTCTGTTACATTTTATGTCATGTCTATCATCTTATGTTCATGTCACGTTACGCTATGTCAAGACTTCTGTCATTTTTGTCACGTTCATGTCATGTCACGTTACGAAATGTCATGTATGCCAGTTGAGTTATTTGTGTCAATCACGACCCTAAGCAATAAGATAGGGTAATATCCTAAAGGAACTCGTTTGTTCACACTAGAGTGTCTAAATAGGTGTGAAATTTCCTCGGTTGACGAAGTACAGTCAACAGGTTGCGAATGAGGCCTAACTAGTTGGTCATCGGAGTGCACCAGGCACTAACGCTGATGGAGCCACACTTTATGTTACGTGTGTCTATAGCAAGTGTGACACACAATTCATGGGGCCACAACAACTGTGGAGCATGAAGTTTGGGGCCACAACAACTATGGAGCATACACTATATGAGGCACATCAATTGTGACACATAGAATACGTGGGGCCACATCAACTGTGGAGTACATATTAACACACTCATAGCTGGTATAGACACCTGTGTTGAGATGCAGTAATCGGCAGGGACACACGGCTCGTTGGGATTCGTGTAGCACCCGTATGGTCACTTTATTAATTAAGTCCATTGAATAAGATTTCAAATTCATGTATTTCATGTTCAAGTCATGTTTCACATTATGTTATGTTTAAGTTTATATTCATGTCAAGTTTCAAGTTCATGTCAATCATGGTGACCCATTGAGATAAGAATACGCAATCATGGTAACCCCATGAGATAAGAACATGCAATCATGGTAATCCCATGAGATAAGAACACGCAATCATGATAACCCCATGAGATAAGACTACTCAATCATGGTGACCCCATGAAACAAGAATATGTTTCAAGTTAATGTTTATGTCATGTTATGTTCATGTTCATGTTATGTTCAAGTTCACGTTCATGTTATGTCATGTTCACGTTCACGTTATGTTTCAAGTTCAAGTTCATGTTTATGTTATGTTATGCTCAGGTTCATGTTATGTTCAAATTATGTATGTTCACATTCATGCTATGTTTCAAGTCTATGTTATGTTTCAAGTTCACGTTCATGTTATGTTACTAGTCTATGTTATGTTTTAAGTTCACGTGCATGCCATGTCATGTGAAGCTAAGTTTAAGTTTAAGTTTAAGTTCAAGTTATGTCATTTATGCTATGCTTATTTATGACTTTGATTATGCATTCATGCTTTTAATGTCATGCATGCATCATTAACCTGTGTGGAAGTTTCCTGTTAACTTGCTGAGATTTGTAATCAAATCTCACCGTGGTAGTCCCAACTACCATTCCCCCCAAATGGTAGGCAATGTGTCAGGATTAGAGCAGGGAGTAGACACTGGCAGACTAGAGGAGATTGACTAGACGTCGTAGATGCAATACGGAGCTTGTAGCCTCCATAGTTAGGTCTTTGGATAGTATTTCGGCATCGTTAGTCGAGTTACGCGAGTTACTCAACTAACTCACCTAATAGTGAATTTTGACAATGTAATTATAGAGCCAGGTCTATGTTGTTTTGTAATTATAGTCTTCTGAGACATGTGCTGTAATCGTGAATGTTTTAAATATGCATGGTTTATGTTTTAACTATTTGGGTTATTATAAGTTTGGTGCATAGTATTGCTGAAAAAAAATTATCAACTGTGAATATTGCATAATGCATACATGTTAGGAACATTGCATCTTATATGTCATGAACGGGGGGACAAGAAACCTTGTGTTGCATGTCCTGACACTTCGGATGTCCGTTTGATCCCAAGAGGAATCTACGGGCATCACAGTTAATGGGAGATCCCTTGACAATTTTAACCTTTAAGTTTTTAGGCTAGTGGGAGATCCCTCGACCACGTCACATATTGGCGAGAATGTGTTAATGGGAGATCTCTCGACCGTTTTAACCTTTAAGTTTTTATTAGGCTAGTGAGAGATCCCTCGACCACGTCACTCCCCTCTTTTCTTTTCTTTTTCTTCAGGTATTGCTCATATTTTTGCGTTTGTCAAAGAAAAGAACCAAAGAAAAGGTGGAAAAAATGTGTAGGAATTTATTACTGAAAAATGATATCAATAAGCAAATTGACAAATGAAAGAAAAGAAAACTACACATCTTTCTCTTAAACATAGTACTTTCATAGATGCTCTGCATTCCATGGGTGAGGTAGCTGACGCCCTGCAACATCCTTGAGGTGGTAAGCTCCCAGTTTGTGGCTTGTCACTACAACGTAAGGTTATTCCCATCAAGGGCCTAACTTCCCTTCCTCTCCCAATGTGACGCAGGTTTCCTTCAGCAATAAGTCACCCACTTTGTAATATTTGTGCCTCACTCGCTTGTTGAAGTATTGCTTTGCCTTCTTCTTAAAAGTTGCAACTTTGACTTCTGCATCCACCCTTATCTCTTCCAATAGGTTAGGTTTTCTTCTAACCCTGCTACGTTTGCTTTTGGATCAAAGTTCTTCCTCCTATAGTTTGATAACCCGACCTCCACTGGTGCCATTGCCTCACTTCCATATGCTAGGGCGAAAGGTGTTTAGCCTGTTGATGTTTTGGTGTTGTTCTGTAAGCCCACAAAATTTTCAGGAGCTCGTTGGCCCATAGCCTCTTTATATTGCCTATCTTCTTTTTCAGTATCCTCATTATGGTTTTATTAGTTGCTTCCACTTGTCTGCTTGCTTGGGGATAGCCTGAGGAAGAGTACTTGACCTTAATTCCTAGCTCTGCACACCATTGATGATAATGTTCTAAATCGAACTGTCTTCTATTATCATAAATGATACACTGAGGTATCCCGAACCTGCACACTACTGCCTTCCACAGGAACTTTGTCACACTTTGGGTGGTCATTGTAGCCATCGCCTTAGCTTCTGCCCACTTTGTAAAGTAGTCGACGATTACGATGATGAACTTGGTTCCTCCTTTGCTAGGGGGCATAGGGCCTACCAAGTCTACTCCCCATTGGACGAACGACCACAGGGACGTTATGGACCGCAACTCTTCAGGAGGTGCACCTAGGATTGGTGCATGAATATGGCACTGGACACACTTTTTTGTGAACGCCTTCGCATCTTTGAGTGCGTTTGGCCAATAGTACCCTACCCTTACAATCTTTGTGGCGAGTGATCGTCCTCCTGCAAATCCCCTCATGTACTTCCTTCATCACGCACCCTACTTCCTCCTTTGTTACACATTGCAATAATGGGTTTGAAAAACCCGCCTGTAAAGCACTCTATCAATTATAGTAAACCTGGTCGTCCTGCTTTTTAACTTTCTCGCCTCTTCCCAAGATGGGGGAAGATCACCTGTCTTCAAATACTTTTTTATATCATTAGCCCATCTTGGTGTACTTTTCCTGATCTACAAACTTTCCTCTCCTACCGCTGGACTAGCCATCATTCGTAAATTAATCTTCCATGGCAGCATTTCTTCTTGCTTTGCTGAGGCCTTGCGTGCCAATAAGTTAGCCTTGAAATTGTCTCCTCGAGGTTTCTTCTCGATTCGAAAGTATTTGAGGCCTTTGCACAGCTCCTGGACTTGGTAAAGGTATTTTATTAGCTTGGTTACCCTCGCCAAATACTCCCCGGTGATTTTCCCGACTACTACCTGTGAATCGGCTTTCATCTCAACTTCCTTGCCTCCTAATACCCTTATTATTGCTACACCGGTGAGTATTGCTTCATATTATTCTTCGTTGTTTGTTACTTTGAACTCCAATCGTACTGCCTGGTACACTCTTCCCCCTCACTTGTTACTACGTGCACACCAACGCCTCCCCCTACTCGGCAGGTTGATCCATCCATATATACTTGCCACAGATTCTTCTTAGGTGGTTTATGAAATTCTTCTCTGAAATTTGAAAATTTTGCTACAAAATCGGCTAAGATCCGTCCCTTCATGATGCTTTTGGTAGGTAACTAATCTCATATTCACTCAGCTCAATTGACCATTTGACTAGCCGTCTCGAGGTGTTTGGTTTCTGCAAAACCTTTTGTAGAGGCGATGAGGTGATCACGTTTATCGGATAAGCTTGGAAATAAGGCCGTAATTGCCTTGCTACTACCACCATGGCGAAGGCGACTAAGTCCACCTTTGGATATCTGGCCTCGACTCCTGTTAAGGCCCTGCTTATGTAATACACCGGCTTTTGTTCTTTCCCGTCCTCTCATACCAATGCAGTTGACACTGCGTCCAGAATCACTGTTAGGTCTAGCGATAATGGCTCCCTTGGCTTGGTGTGACTAAGCAAGGGCAGCTTAACCAAATATTCATTTAACTAGGTAAATGTTTCTTTGCACTTGGCATCCCAGT
Organism: Juglans regia; assembly: GCF_001411555.2. NCBI lineage: Eukaryota > Viridiplantae > Streptophyta > Magnoliopsida > Fagales > Juglandaceae > Juglans > Juglans regia. The sequence goes on along the minus strand of NC_049910.1, from coordinate 23,827,221 downwards.
CTTGTGCTTTCTTAAGCACCTGAAAGAAGGGAAGACATTTACTCGTTGATCTGGATACAAACCTGTTAAGATCTGCTATCTTGCCTGCCAGCTTCTGTACCTCGTTCAAGTTTGTAGGCAACTTCATCTTTATTATTGATCTAAGCTTCTCGGGATTTGCTTCGATTCATCTCTCTGACATCATAAAATGGAGGAATTTTCCCGATTGTACTCCGAATTCACACTTTGTTGGGTTGAGCTTCATTTGGTACCGAGTAAAACCTGAAAAGCCTCCCTAAGGTCTTCCACATGTTGTTCAAACTCCATGCTTTTCACTAGGAGATTGTCGACATACACTTCCATGTTTCTTCTGATCTGATCTTTAAACATCTTGTTCACCAATCTCTGGTAAGTTGCCCTAGCGTTCTTCAAGCAGAAGAGCATCACCTTATAGCAGTATAATCCTCGCTCGGTTATAAAAGCAGTTTTCTCCTGATCAGCCTCCTTCATCCTGATTTGGTTACATCTTGAATAGGCATCCATAAACCTTAACATTTTATGCCCTGCTATTATGTCTACTATCATATCTATCCCCAGTAATGGAAAACTGTCTTTTGGGCAAGACTTGTTGAGGTCGGTAAAATCTACGCACATTCGCCACTTCCCATTGGACTTTTTTACCAATGCCACGTTGGATAGCCACTCTGGATACTGTGCTTCTTTGATGAATCCAACTGCTATTAACCGATCCACCTCCTTCGCGATTGCTTTATACTTCTAGGTACTGAAGCTTCTCTTCTTTTGTTTTACTGGGTGTACCTTTGGGTCTACGTTCAGCTTGTGTTCGATGACCTCCTCGCCTATCCCGGGGCATATCTTTATGACTCCATGCGAATACGTTTTTATGGTCTAGAAGGAAATCTATTAGTTGCTGTCTCTCTTCCTATGCCAGTTTAGTCCCAATCTTCACATGACTCTCGAGATGATTCTACTCAAGAGTGACCAATTCCAGGGGCTCATCTACCTCCCCATGCTTCAGAGCATCTTCATCTCTAATCTCTAGCTCCATCATCATTACCTGGGGTCTTAGCGGGAGGACCGCGTGTTCTTCAATATCCGTAATACTGACCTTTCCTTGCTCTTGTCTGAGTTCCTGCACGTAACATTCTCTGGCTAAGACATGCTTGCCGCACAGCTCGCCTATCCTATGTCGGCCGCGCATCTTGCATGTTGGGAACTTCATCTTTAGATGATAGGTCGAGGTGATAACTTTTAAAGCATTCAATGTGGGTTGCCCAATGATTACATAATATGCTGACCGAGTTCTTACTACTAAAAACTTAGTCATCGTTGTGGTGACATAAGGGTCTGTGCCTACAAATATTGGCAATGTAATGGACCCCATTGGTTGTATCGCATCTCCAGTGAACTCTTTCAACATAGTTGGTGCTAGTCTTAACTGATCTTCTCCGATTCCCATCTTGATAAAAGCATCCCAGAATAAGACGTCCGCTGAACTTCCGTTGTCAATTAATATCCTTCTTGTGGAAAAATTTTCCACTAGCATTGTTACCGCCAAGGTGTCATCATGTGGATACAAGACCCCTCGGTAATCTTCGTCGTCAAAGGATATTGTGCAAGATATATGCATTCAGGGTTGCTTGACGGGTCTCTCCACATTAAAAACTTCTTCATATTTAGCCCACCTAGCATACGCCATTTTTTTTGAAGAAGTTGGGCCACCTCCCGCATACCCACCGACAATCGTATGTATTTCGCCCAGGGGTGGGTTTCTGCGGGCACCATTTGCTCTCGGTTTCTGGTCACGAGATTCATGTGACCTCCTCCCTCTTCTTGGTGACTCTGGCCACCTAGGGCTTTCACTCCTCCTTCTCTTATACTCGAGCTTCGATCGTCGGTGTCGTAGGGGTAATGTTCTGGGTGATCAAGCGTTCCAACTCGCCACTACCTCTCATTTCTTCTACTTTTCGTTTCAAGTTACAACAATCCTCAGCCCTGTGCCCTCTTGTTTTGTGATAAGCGCAATACTTCTCGATCTGTTTCTCATTGGTTGGTTCTTCTTCCTTTGTTTTGTCCCGATTTTGTGTACTGGAGTAGTACACATAGCCTCCATTGTGCCTTCTTAAGTTACTATCCCTCTGTACCTCCTGTTGGTCTTTCTTCGCCTTTTGGCCCCCATCTTGGTCTTTCCTCTATTCTCCTTTTTGTTCTCGTTCACTCCTTCTTTCCGGTTGGTGGTTAAGGCGATCAGGGTGTCTTCAACATTAACAAAATCATCAGCCCTATCCATGAACTCTTGTAAAGTGGAAAGGGTTTTTCTGGCCAGGTTGGCCATAAAAGGGCTCCTTGGCCAAGTACTTCCTAGCAATGCTGCTAGCATGATTTTCTTGTCTTGATCATCGACTGTCATCTTCTCTTTGTTGAAGCGTGTCAAATACGCTTTCAAACTTTCATCCTCTCACTGTTTGATAGTTAATAAGTATGCAGCGGGCCTTCTGCGCCTTCTATGTGCCATGAACTGGGTCAAGAACTACCGGCCCAGTTCTTCAAAAGTTTCTATAGAATTTGGTTGTAGTGCACCAAATTATCCTCTCGCCGATCCCTTTAGAGTCAAAGGGAAAGCTTTGCACACAATTTCCCTTGGGAACCCATGCATTGTCATATGGACTTTGAAAGTCTTCAGATGCTTCACGGGATCTTTTGAGCTGTCATATAGGTCTATCGATGGGACTTTAAATTTTGGAGGCAGAGGCCTTGTCATAATTTCTGTAGAAAACTGTAGATTTGTGCTAGACAACAAGTGATTGATCGTGGAGGACGTTCCTATCTTTTTAGCCATCTCTTCATATTTATCCAACAGGCAGTGTACGTCGTGGTGCAGCTTCTTTGCGTCCTCGTTCTCTTGATGGCCTTTGCCAACACCCGCGCTATTTACCTCCATCTCTATCCTGTTAGCCTGAGTAGTTGTCACATCTTCTACTGACGGCCCGTTTCATGACTTGAAAGTCTCATTCTCCTTATGCAGTGAGTCCACCTCTGTGGAGAGTTTCTTTATTATCTCCTCCATTCCCACAAGTTTTTCCTCTATGTTTTGTGAAGTTTCTCCATGATCTCTAGTTGCCTGAGACCGAGTGGTGATGGACATGTGAAAAGCACGTTAAGGGTGAGACTTAGGAAATCCCACAGACGGCGCCAACTGTTATGGATGTGTTTCATTGCCTCCACCTCACGATCACCTACAACCAAAGAGTAGATGGTTTAGGGGTTCAAGGGATAATAATACCAATGAATTCGATCTCTTTTACGTACCTGAGTTCTCCTCTTATATAGAGTCTTTGAACCATTTTGCTGCTTAAGTAATAATAGATATATCTATTATTCAAATTCAAACTTGGAGATGAGGGTTCTTGCTCTAATAGATTGTTATAATAATTGCCCTTCCTTTATCGCCTTTTGGTGGTTACTTAGTCGGCAATGAGAAGTGGGTTGGGCCCTTCTCTGCTTTAATGGGTCCCTTCGGTATTGTGACTTAAATTATGAGTAGGTGAAGGCCCAGGCCCGAAATGTATGGGCGAGAGGAATGTCCTCTCCAATTAGAGTCCCAAAATTCTTGAACTACTGAAAGTTTATGGCTTTACGAAGTCAATGAACCCCGATGATTAGCTGGGAAGGATTAACTTGCGTTAGGAGATGTCAGCTTTGTATGAAACAAAGAATTGTAAGCCTGTACGTATCGATCTCGAGCTTTTAAACATATGGAGCTAATAACTATATATGAGAGTTGGGATCTCAGAGTACTTGAAGAATGGGCAATGAGAGGTCTCAAAAGGATTGAGACCAAACAATCTCAGAGTACACACCACGTGGTTTCGATGGAGATAGAGAAGAAATTGGGGTCCCATACCAAACTGCATCAGAGTAACACTTCCAGAGTTGAACGAGTGTTTTTGTAATGAACAAGCTGACCAACGATCTCAGGGTATTCTGTGCGCGCTTATGATAAGTCCGTATAAGTCAACACCTGAATGTTTGTGTTTGAAACTTAGAGATCACTGATGAAAGTTCGAGCCGAGCCTACTCATGAAAGGATTAAATTAGGATGAGATCGATACTTGGTATTTATTCTACCTTGGACGTGACAAGTTGTTGCGGTTGGGCTCGGTATGCTCAAGGAGGAGGGCAACAGGAAGCCATTATTCCTTACCCTAGGTTGTACGGTTATGTACTCCAAGTACGCTAGCTGAGAATGACTTTAAGGGTAAACACGGATTTGGATTACATTATTTTAGGTCTTCCGATCCGGTGCTATATTTTTGTTCTTTAATTCTTAAAATAATTTAACGAGTTTTAAATGTGCTCGTCATGTAACTAGATATATTTTGGCCGAAGGTGCTTTCAAGCAAATGGATAAGTACGTTGGGTTATAATGTGCCTAGTTAATACTAGTTCATTGAAACAACTAGAAATGCCAGGTCCATTTGGTAATGAATGTATGCATCCTCCACTAGCCTTGACATAACATGAAAGGCCCAAAGTTTTGTTGCATGATTACGTCTGCGACGTGCTCTAGCTAACGTCTTGCAACTAGAAAGGAAAACTCAGTAAATCTAGCGAGGATGCCTCCGATACTTAAGTCGGCTAGGAGTTAAGATTTTCCAATGACTAATAAATCTATGAACCAATAGTACGTACTTGGTAGGCTATTTATAAGGTTTGTGGTAGTCTACTATGGTAAAACCTCTCCATAAACACAATTGTCAGTGCCTATTTTGGTATGTTACCTTTTGGAGCATGATTTGGCTGTTGATAGTGCCATCCAGTGTTGATGTCTCACTTGGACTTATCTTTGTAGATCCATATGTCGTCGAAATACGATTAACTAGGTTTCCATGCTGGTAATGCTTTTCTCGTGTTTATCTTCATGGACTAATCCCGATATCAGACAAGTACGAGCGGTTGACTTTATCCCTAACCCTTGGTGCGTTTGATGTAGCTTAATCCTTTGATCGCCCTCTATCACATGAGTCTCAAGTGACAATCACCATCCTTCACTCGGTGCAACTCCTCAATGTAACACCTGGGTCGAGCACCCAACCCGCTTTCTAAAATTTTCTTTGGTTTTTTTGTATGAGAAGCCCTTTCGGAATTTCTGATAAATTTTTAGAATGTATTGCGGGCTTATTTTTTTTATTTAGGCGGATTATGTTTTTGTTTTTCATTGGGCTTGATTATGAGGTTAAAAATCTTTTCTGGGCTGAGAAAGTTTTTAGACAAGTTGATTTATTTTTTTTAAAGTTGTGTCATGGCCCAAAACTTAGTGAAAAAGCCCACTCGTTATTCCTTATTAGATGATAGACGTAAGCCCTAATTACTGTTTTGGGCCAAAAGCCCAAGCCAATCAGATCTTGTATTGGACCCACAACATACATGTTCGTCTCGCTAGGGTTATAGGTAAACACTACATATGTATAAGTTTTCACTTCACAAGTTCATTGCATAGCCCCATAGATTTCTCTTCATGCATGACTTCATCAAGTTCGTTTTCCACATCCGTTTTCCTCAGCATGCATGATATTGTAAGTCTCTTTCCTCTCTTTCTCTAGGGTTTTTGTTCATCGCCTATAAATATATACATGCGTACGGTCTGCATGTGTTAGTTTACCAAGCTATGCAAACCTCCCACGACAGTCTCCAACCATGCACAAAGTAGCTCCACCACAAGTTGCCACTGTCCACAAACCACCTCTCTCATTTACCTCTCAGGTTTTTCTTGTAGAAATCGTAAGCCGCAACATGTACGACGTACTGAGAGTCACTCCACGGAGGATACGCTAGCCATACCCCCTTTCTCTTTTACTCACCTCAACCATCAGCCGCTTAAATCTCTGCCCTTCACCTCTATACCCAGCCACCGATAAGCCTTGGACGTGAATGGCTCTATTTTTGCACGTCGAAACAGGGGCAGCATCCCCACCGCGAGCCACAACCTTTGTCTAACAACCGAAAATCACTTTGTTTTTCCATCTCAAAACAGGGCACTTCATCTTATTTGGTGCCACCAGACACGGCAAAGGGAAGCCCAGCGACGCTGACACCTTAACCACTCTGTGCTCTGTCGTTGCCCAATACCTTGTCGCCATCGCATTGCTGCCCTCGGTGAGTATCCCGTGTGGTTTCTCTCTCGCATAACTCTCACTCTCCTTTCTCTCTTTCTCGCTCATCACTCTCTCTTCCAGTGTACCGACGTAGTAACCACCACTGCCCACCGCACCAGACTCCATCACAGCTCCACTCTTCACGGTGAACCTCCATCGCGTACGTAGCCTCTGTTTTCATTCAAGGAATTTTGTTTTTATGTGAGTGTAACACTGTAATTGCATGCTTCTAAGCCATATTTTACACTAATATCGTTAAGTACTTTTTTACCCTTTGAACTACAAGTTGTGTTAATGTGTTTTAAAATTTTTAAAGTGTTAATAAACTTTTTTTAATCATGATCACATAAATCGTTTAAGTAATTTAACATGTTATTTAGTAAAGATTTATTTTAAGAGTAAACAATAATGGTGTAATGTTATTTTTACACTTTAGATATGGTTAGTCTATTAAAAAAAATAGTTACAGTTTATTTTAAAATATTTTGGGATGATTATATTATCTAGTATTAAACTTTATAGTTTGTTTTCAATAGTAAATAAGTTAGGTTTTAATATTTTTAGTCAGAGAAATTAAGCGAATATTGATGATTTTGAGAAGTGATGGTATTTTTTTTAGGATTAAGAGAATTTTAGACATTTAGGAAAAACAGATTATTTTAGTATTTCAGGTTTAAGAATCAAAATACTTGTTCGATTGAAATTTATGGGAGTTACATGACAATTTTATAGGTGACGATTGATTTTTCGTTCAGTACTGCTGTGGAGAAATTTCGAACAGTTAAGAAGTCCCGTAAGCGGGGTTCCTATGCTAGACTTTGCATAAAAATAAAATGGACTGTGGTCAATTTTAGAAAATATGCATGTTTTGTTTTGAAAAGAAATTTGAACTACCTTAGTTACTTGTTTTGCATTATTCATAAGATTCTGTTCAAGAATAAAGTATTTTTCTGGCATGACTGGTGTAGACATGAGCCTATTTTTGACATTTCATTTCTAAACTATTCAAAAAAGAGCGAATATGAAATTTTGTGCATAAATTATATTTTGTGATTTGATTCTATTCTGTTCTGAAGATGTTTTGTACTCTGATATGATATGATGTGATTTTTAAAAATTTTTGGCATGACATTCTGAATATGGATTTGGTTTATGGATGGTGATTTGTTTGACCTACCACAGGTGCTAATAGTGGCTTCTGTTTGGGTTGGTACCAACTGTTCTGTTTCTGGTGCACCCACTTTGGAAATAAAGTGGTTTTTCTGGTGGTCTGTCCTATGTGCACACTCGGGCCTCCAAGAATAAATAAGGGGAAGATTCACATTCTGTTTCTGCTCGGTTAGCTACCGGGGTTTGCACAACCCTACTACGGGGGTTAAACATGGCCTCTTATGTAATATGATGTTCTAGTATGATGGTGGTCAGTTATGTTATACCAAAAGACTTTGAATAAGAATATTTTTCGAAACTTTCGCCCTGATATTTTTGATAAGATGTTTTAATTCTGCATTCTGAAACTAAAAGTATTTTGTTCTGCATTCTGAACTTTGTAAATGCTCATATTTGCACACTAGTATATGTTCTTTACTTACTGAGTTGTTGATAACTCACTCTCTTATCTCCACAATATTTTTCAGATAATTTTGATGCCTCAGCTGAAAGTCAAGAGTAAGGTTTGATGATCATAGAGGAATAAGTGCCAAAGAGTACAAGTTTATTGGAGAGTCTTATTTAGTAGGTTTATGATTTTATGTTATTTGATATTTGGAGTCATGGATATTTCTAAATATTTATGGAGTTTTTAAATTATTTCATTGAGGTATTTATTTGGTGTCCTGGTGGAGGAATATATATTTTTGGTTTGAATAAATGGATTTGTACTTTTTAGAAATATTGGAGTATATAAATATGTTATGGAAGATGGATTTAGGTTACAAGAGATAACTCTCTGGACCTTCAGGAACGGGGCGTTACACTCAGGGTCTTGTTCCTTGCCCATAGGATTTTGGTTCCTCCTCTGCTCAACCTTGTCCGTCTATCCCTAGGTGGGCAGATCGTCTGATCCTTTAGTTGCCCGAATTGTTTGAGAACATGAGCAATTTATTTCTTTGGTGAGTAACCCCATTATTGGTTTGTGTGATTTTTTCTTCATGCATTGTTAACTAATCTAGGTTGTTCGTTGTATATTCGTTGTATGCTTTACTCTCATTGGCCTAGTAGGTTTCCCATTGCCAATCCGGTTTAGAGGAGCAAGTTCAATTCTCCTGTTCATTCATGGAGGGAGCCCAACAAGTCATATCTGAGGCAGTGGAGGAGAAGTAACAATGGGAGACTACATGCTCCTGATTGAGTGCTCATGCATGCATTCAAGAGGCAAAGATCATCGTGTTGAAGGCCGAGATATCTAGACTCCAACTCGCCTTGACTTCAGAGAGGTTTCCTTTGAAAAGGGTGCATAATGACTTGGACTGGACCTTTGAATGTGAGTGGAAGGTCGGCCCTTAGTGCTTTTAGAAGATGTGCTAAAGGCGGAGCATTGTCATTACACAAATTGGAGGCCAAACTGGAGGAGGCGCTGAAGTCTATTTTTGAGGTGAGGGAGCATTGCTCCATCTATGCAGCAAAGGGCTGGAAAGGCTGAGGATTCTTGCTAGTGGCTTTATTTAGACCTTGATGTTGTTCGAGGGGAGTTAGCACAAGTCGAGGACAGCCATCAAGCTGCTATAAAGGAGCTTAACAAGGCCGACATTATTATCTTAATCTCCAAGGCATAACTGTGACTTTGCAAGAGAAACTCACCAAGTCTAAGCAGCATGTAATGA